>NW_024096647.1:490000-1090000 GCF_016545835.1 Crotalus tigris | reverse complement strand
GGGAGCTTGGCTCATTATATCCAGGAGAGAACTTCTTCCATGGTCAGATGATTCCAGTCAGAGCTGGTGGGTGGAATAGGGGTCTTCTTGGACTCACAAGACTGGACTGTTGGAAGAACAGATGGCAGCCATGGCTAGAGGGTCTTTTCACAGGATTGTCTTGTGCACCAAGTGTTCTAGTTCCTGGATTGGGAGACCTTGATCCTGGTGACTCATGCCTTAGCCACTTACCATTTGGATTATTGTAACTCACTGTACATGGTCTGACCTTGAAAAGCATTTGGAAATTCAACTGGTCAGTATGCAACAGTGTTGATGCTTCTCAATGCACTCATTTCACAGTGCTGTTCCACAATCTACACTATTTCCAAGTTGGCTTCCAGATGCTAGTTACCACCTGTAAAACCCTGTATGGCATAGACTAAGGCCTTTGTGGCACCACCTATCCCCCACTGTTTCTGTCTTCCCTAGCAGGAAAGGCATGTTCTGGGTTCCTGTCAACAAACAATGCCATCTTGTTGGACTCTGAAGTTGTGCCTTGTCTGTGGCTTTGTCTGCCCTATGAAACAGCATCCTCCACCTTCAAGATCCATATGGCTCTGACCCTGTTAGCCTTACCTATTGTGATCCTGGTTCTTCTCCCATGCATTTGAACCAGCTTTGTTGGTGATGTGGCTTTTTACTTGAGGGTTATTGATTTAATCAGGGTATCATGGGGTATATATTGCTATGCTGTTTTAAATTTTGGTACGTTGCCCAGACTCACTGCTGTGAGATGAGTGGCTCTACGAATCCTTTAGATGCCTAAATAAATAAAATAATTTATTTAAGGATGAGATGTTTCTATGTACAGGAAATATGTCTGGATCTCTATGTAATTAATGAATAGCTTTATGTGTGTGAGAATTACCATACCTGAGCTGCAAAAAATCTGAATTACTACTACTATCATCTGTATCATATCATCATCATGATCACCATCATGATCATTATCATTTTAGCTATTGTCTATCCACTGCAGGATGAAGGCTTCTTCTGCATGGTTCCAACCTATATGGTCCTAAGCTTTCTTTTGCTAAGTGGGCCCACAATACTTGCTGATATTGGTGATCCATTTTGTTTTAGGTCTCTTTCATGCATGCTTTTTATCAAGTGGGATCCATCCTATAATTGCCTTGGTCTAGCTGCTATTAGTTCTTCTTGCTATGTGCCCAAACCATTTCATGACTACTATATGGCAGCAAAAAGTTAGGAATCCCTCTTTGCTGCCATCTATTGGGCATATTGTATTTTGTAGCCATCTACCTGAAAATTAGATGCCTTAAATTTCTATATGGAAAAATCACATAGAAAAAATGGAAGCATAAGCAGGACAATCAATAATTATATTCACTTTTCTGGTTTTTTTTTCTTTTTCACTTCTTGCTTCATATATTTTCCTAGTCAGAAATTAGTTGCAAAAGAATGGCAAAGCTGACAAATTTGTGGTATAGTTATATCCTTTCCTTAGGATATAACTATACCACAAATTTTATTTTTTAAAAAAAGCAGTTATCCATATTTAAGGACAGAATATAACTTTATGTTTTCAGGATCAGATGAGGCTGTTTCTTTATGAAACTGTAGATGAAGAAGAAAACTAGTGTGTCACAAAACTGGATGCAACAAATGTGAGGATAGGCCACGGAAGGTCCCACTACACAGGCAATATTTGAGTCTCAATTTTAATAGTGTATATATTTTCCTGTGTAGATGCTCTGTTGCTTTATCCTATGAGTTATTGTTCCCTCCCCTCCTTTTCATTACTATCAACTTTCTGTAATCTAGTATAAGTCTTTTCATTTGAGAGAAAAAAAATCAAAGTGACACAGTTGATCCCTTGAATGGTAGAATTATATGTTATGGATTAACATATAAGTACTCTTTAAGGCACAGTGGATACTTCTGAGGCAAAGAAGAAATCTTGTGTTCTTCAAAAACACTTCAGTTTAGCAGCATAATTCAGCAACACTGCTTGTAGGCCAACTTCTAAAAGGTGAATCTTCAAGAGTAGCTACTATTATAAAATAGATAAAAGCCTTCCTTCCTTCCTTCCTTCCTTCCTTCCTTCCTTCCTTCCTTCCTTCCTTCCTTCCTTCCTTCCTTCCTTCCTTCCTTCCCCCAAGGTTTGAACCTGATCCTGAAGGGGTAGTATGACCCCCTTCTAGAGCCAATACAAGGGAATGACCTACACTGGGCTTCTGGACAAACCACTTCATCTTGCTGGGATTCAGTTTCAGCTTCGTTCATTCTATCCAGTCTCTTATTAGTTCCAGACATTTGATAAGAACATCTGCTACATCTCATTTAAAGAAATGCAATAACGGATTATTACCTTCATTCAAATACAGAAAAGTCTAATTCATCGTATATAAAACTGATTCTTGAACTGTTATGTTTAGAATATACTGTAGAAGTATTTGGCATATTATGTTAGTTTGCAAATGATTGCAGCAGACTGATCAAATGTTTCCCTTAATATTTATTTCCATGCTCAAAGCTTCATTTTCATACTGCCAATAATGGAATATTGCTATACACTCTGATGGTATTTTTCTTCCTTTGCTTTTTAAGTATAAAAACATCTTATGTCCTTGGTGCCTCTTTAATTTTTATCCCTCTTTCATTTCTGCCCAGTTTTGCTTTCATACGATGCTGTTTATACCAAAAAGTGTTTCCTCCTGAGGTCTTCCACTGATCTCATTTGTCTCTTTCTCTGAAAGCCTACTTACCTGCACACCTCCTACTGATACACACACATTGATGTCCTTCTCTTTAGCTTACAGAGGTCGGTGGGGAACAGAGGGAAAAGTAAGGATAAGTGACAAGGTGCTTACTTTTGCTACTTGCAGAAAAATCTGAGAATACAGCAAGTTTTACCGCTAATTATTTGCAAAGCATCTTTTTTTTTTTTTTTTTTAAAAAGAGCCTTGAGCAGAGATAGACCTCTTTTCTCATCTATTCAATTGCATTTTTTTCACAGCTCCCAGTGCATGCCTTAACATTTAAAACACAAAACAGAAATCAAAAGGCAATTTATTACTGCTATCAAAACAGTTATTGCTGATTTGAGTCTGTCTTACTGACTTAGTCTGTAATAGAACAAGGAGAGCTAAATAAACCAATGCTTCAAGAAACCAAGCACAGATTTCCGAATCCTGATTTTTGGCAAGGTACCTTTTATGTATCGGGGTTCGTGGCATTGAAGCGACACACAAGTTGTTAACCAAGTTCTTCTTTATTTGTTCCACATTACCACTCAGCAACCCAACAGGCTCACAGGCCTTTTATAGCTTTCCCCACATCCAATCATAAATCACCTTTATTCACGTCTTGCGCCTGCACGCATGATCGGCACCAACCAGTCTGGTCCCGGGCAGCTTTTAAGGTTGTCCGGGACCATTTGCAACACTTCTGGGCTTGCTGAGTTTCCTCAGTTTCCTCAGTTTCCTCAAGCCCAGGACACAACACCTCTCCCCCCTAGATGAAACACACAACTATACACAAAATTACATTTGTTTCCTGGCAGGGAAAAGAGGAATTCCTTTGCCCAACACACAGGCCAAAATACCTTTATAAAATAATAAGGTTAACTTAAACAAAATGCTCTCCAAAATTATAATTAGTGCATTTATGCTCTACCAAGTGTAAATCCCCATCACCCAGTTATAGACCAGCAAGGGTCCTTTGTGATGACAGAAACCTCACATAATCTCCCAGGTACTATGGAGGGGCCTTAGCCCTTTGCAACCTACGCAAGGTCAGGGAGGGTGCCTGGTCTGTCAGCTCACCTGCCCGGCTAGGCAGACCAGGACTTTTACTTAATGGTGCCTGGCCTACCGGCCCGTCTGGTGGGCTCGATAGACCTGGACTTTGATGCCCATGGATGACAGGTGACCCCCGTCACAGCGGACTGGCTGAGTCTTCTGAACTCCAGCCAGGTTCCCTCGGAGGTGAGGAAATCCCCAAGCCCAATGGTGGAGCGGAGTTCTCCTCTTCCACCATGGACTGCTCTTGGGAACATTGTCCCTCGAGCCAGCAACCAGTCTCGAATGTGACCTGCATTACAGCCATGCCCCAGTAGTTCCAATCCCCCGTGTATTTGGCTGAGGTGCCAGAATCAGGAGCTGCCTCTATGGAAAACCCCCTCTCAGGAGAATTCCTGTTTGGAGCACTTGTGGATGCACAGGCCATCCCCTGGGATAACTCCCTGTTCGGAGCAATAACTGAACCTTGAGGATGCCCTTGCTCCTCCAGTGGGGCATTAACAGCAACCTGCGGAAATCCCCAGGCACAGTAAGACTGGTTCCCAGGATTTTGACCTGAAGTGTGACCTTGTTCCTGGCCCCTTTCCCCCCCCAAGAGCAGAGCCAGGAGCGGAAACATTGGGGGACAACCACCAGCGCAGTTGGTCAATATGACATCGAAGGATGAAGCCATCTCCCAAGGTCACTTCGTATGATAGTGGCCTTGAGATCTTGCAGACAACAGCAGTGATCCAGAGATGTCCAGGACCATAGTTCCTTGCCCAGACCAGATCGCCCACCTGAAGTCTCCTAGGTGCCCGCGGCTGTGACACCTGTGAAACCACCCAGTCAGGGTGCAGTCTGTCCAACTTAATGATGAGGTGGCAATCCCAGCGGAGTTCAGCTGGGCTATTTTCCGTGGCAGTGCATGGTGTGGTGCGGTGTGCAAGAAGAAAGTCTGCTAAATTGTGATGCCAGCTACCATGTATGATTCTTTTGAGTGCATCTTTGGTGGTGCATACCATCTGTTCGGCTTGTCCGTTGGTTGAAGGGTGGAAAGGAACTGGTTTCATGGAAGACAATTTTTCCATGGTTTGTGTTTCCCTCACTCACGCGCCACTCATCTCCAGCTGTATAACCTGGTTCCTAACAGGCCACAGATCAGTACCGGTCCATGGCCTGGGGGTTAGGGACCCTGATATCATCTACTGGAATACAGCCTCAAAAACATACCACATAAGTTCTTGTATGTTCAATAAGATGTTCAAGAAAGTATTTTGACAAATAAAAGTAGGTTCAAAATATAACAGCTAGATTCTTTGAGGTTGAAAGAAATACAATCCTTAAAGCCTGGATTACTTCACAGCTCTTTTTTAACCATGGTTGGAGATTATAGTTTTATGTCTTAAAAGGACTTCTTTATAGTTGCATATCTCAGAGAAAAGCAAAAAGTGATGAGTCAGGATTCCCAGTGGAAAACTGAGCTATTATGGATTAGTAGTTACAGTAAACTAGAACCAAGAAGATCCAAAGTTGGAAACATATATTGAAATTTCCATTCAGCTGTAAAGCTCACAGTGATCATTCACACTCTTTGTCTATCCTACTTAATAAGTTTGATATGAAAATAATATTGGATGGGATTTGCCTTCTTGACACTATTTGGGGTGAAGAGATTTTCTGTCTAAGGAATCTCTCTACTTATTTTTTTTAGTCTACTGTACTTCCCAGGATGGATTTCTATGAATATTTATATTGCCTGAAGTATGATTGGTCCAGGCCATTCATTCTGGGGGTATCTTTTTTGAGAGGAGCATCTTTATTATTTATTTATTAACAGAGGTTATGTCCCATTCTAATCATTCTTAACTCTGAGTATCATACAGGCCCACATTTCTAAACAAGATTAAAATGACACATAAAAAAAAGAATTAAATGGTCCATGGTTTATTAGAAAAACTTCATTCCATTAGTAAAAATATAATCCACTTCAGAAAAGGAAAATAGCACCCTCAAAGTTTAGCCTTTCTAAAACCTGGTGGGATTAGGGCTGAACAATTCAGAGAATTTCAGAGAAGAGGACAGCAAGTGAAGACTGCTTTTATGCCTCTTGTTGGTAGCATTTCCTGAGAGACACAATTGAAAAGAACTCTTTTCTTTTAATCTTATTTCATGGGCAGATACAACTGGGAGCAGACGGTCATGAAATTACTGTCTCCTAAGCAATGAAGACCATCCACCCTGCAATTGGTAACCAATACAACTCTCAAAATAGAGATATAGTGGTCTTCAAGGGCAGCCCCCTGTAATGCCAATTGCAGAAGTTCATATGGGATGACCATAAACAGGGTTTCCCACTCTAGAAAAGAATATAACTACCATGCTACATATAGTTGTACAAATGCCCTCCTTGTTGCAGCTCAGCCTAAAACTAAAAATGAAATATCTCTGGAATTGGATAAGTTCATAACTCAGAGTGATTCCATCTTGCTGAGATTGAGTTGGTCTAGACTATTCTTCCCCATTTGGATTCTAAGAGCCTTCAGGTACTGGGTTTGTAGCATATCAGTGAAGTCAAACATGCTGATGATAGCTAACTCCAAGTTGACAGATGATCTCACCCATAATCTTAATGTACACATTAAAAAGGAATGGTGACAGAGTCTAAAGTATAATTTCTCTTCACTATCAGTTACTACAATCACTTAGGAAGCAGGAATAATACAGTCTCCCTCCCCCATTATTCACTCTGGGAGGCGATCCAAAAGGATACCACATTTATGATCTTGAAAGTCACTTAGAGATCAAGCAACACAGGAAGGTTTCATTGATCTCAGCCACTAAGAAATCAAACAACACAGGAGGGTCATTGATCTCAGCTGCAAAGAGATCAAGCAACTCTTTCCTAGTCTGAGTGTCATAACCAGGCCTAAAGCCAAACTGGATATAATCTAGCTTCCCTCACCCCTTTGGAAACTATCTTTTTACTTTGCTTCCCTTGGACTCTTTATGTTTGAAGAGTTAATCTGCTGAAGTTCACTGCACTATACTTTCTGGTTTGACCATGCATATTTAAATCTAGGAAAGTGAAGGAACAGAGCCACAGCATAGGTGCTTATTTTTTTTATGAGTATTTTTTAGAAAACCCTATTTTATGTCAGTCAGACTGAATTTTACCATTCTATTGATTTGTATATGCCATTATATCCCCTGCTTTTTTTGTGGCAATTCTTCATTCTTTATGAGGAACCACTTTTATTATTCTGTTGTAAACATGTCCATATTGATCAAAAGATGACAAGAAAATATATCTTCCACACAAAATCAACTGGAGGACTTTGAGCCTGTCACTCTCTCTCAGTTCTAGGAAGCATGCAATGGAAAAGTACTTCTGAAATATCTTGCCAAATAGGTGCATGTATGTATACTTGTATTTTCAGATAAAAGCTTCACATATGCACACATATATACCTGCTGGTGCAGTTATTCATAGGAATCTATGAGGATTCATTTTTTTTGCACAGTGGAATGCATCTTGTCCTAATCTTTTGCCCATCCCTTGCATAGTCAATATGTAAGGACCTGCCTCAATCCCTTTTCCCAAGAAAGCAAAACTCCTGGAATAGCTTCATTCCAAAAGGAACTTTTATTAGGAGAAGTTGACAGCAGGCATGGAAAGCAGGATCTAAATCAATGTGAATCAATAGGTTAAAAGAGCAACTGGCAAACCCCACCCCAATAACCCATCAGGTAAGTTCAAACGGGCCAATCTCCAGGTGTGAATCTGCCATGGGAATGGGGTTGATAAGACGCCATTCCCAAGGTTGTTAGGTTGTTAGGTCTTTGTGCTTGTTCTTCTGCAGCTAGAGAGAAGGCAGATGGCCGGAAACACATTCCATTCTCACTCCAGGCTGGCAGTAAGGGAAATAGATCAAAGAGCAGGCAGATAGAGGAAAGCAGAGAGGATACATTGTAGTGGCTATAGTAAAATGGAGAAGATACATTGTAGCACCCATCACTTCCCCCCTCCTCCCAGGTGTATGGCAGAACCCACAGGGAGACAGAATAAAGAAACACACCCCAACCAGTAACTGGGTTCTGTCACAGTTTAACACAATAGAACAGAGTAGAACAGAACTGTGAAGCAGTGCTCATCAAAGCACCAGTTCAGTCATAGGATCGGCGATTACATATCTGAAAATCAGGAAAGGCTATTTGAAAAACGATAAAAAAAACCTGAAATACCTCATATGAAAAGATTTCTAAGAACATTAAAAAAATGGGAAGGGATACTAAAATATCAGGGATATTTAAGGCTAGAAGAAATTAAAAATAATCTCACAGTAGATGTCTGTGGAGATTCTCAGTCATCCAGGTCATGATTGTCCCAAAGGTGCTAATTCAAGAGGCAACCGGACTTTCTTGTTTTTCTTCGAAGAATAAAACGTCTTCGAAGAAAAGCAAGAAAGTTCTGTTGCTTCTTGAATTAGCACCTTTGGGACAATCTCACAGTAGACTTAACTTCCAAAATGTAAAATGAAAAAAAAAAGAAAGCAAATGATCAAAAGCCCCAAATGAAGTAGAGTTAAGAGCAGGGGTGATCGTACATATTCTCTCATGATGAAAGTTGCCTGGAAATCCTTCAAAAGAAAGATTCCACAGAGAACTGATAAGTTGAGCTTCTGTGGATAGTGTGCCAAACCAAATTAAAGCACTAATTTCTGTCTTTAAATAGAGAAAGGAATAATATTAGTGGATTTTTGAAAAAAGTTCTAATTTATTTATTTATTTATTTATTTATTTATGAGACTTATATACCGCTTTAAGTGCGAGCACTCTCTAAGCGGTGTACACCAGTAAGCAATGTATATATATATATATATTTACATTGCCCCCAACAATTGAACACGGGAGCAAGGGGCAGAAGTGAAGCAAAGTGGAGATCTGCCAGCAGAAGGCTGCTTATGTGAGATTCTAGCTATCTGAACAGTGCTGCAACTTCACATTATTTTTCTACCCTCAATTCTCTTGCCCAGTGTAAAATATGGAAATATAATTCTGAGTCATGGTACAAATACCATTCAGATAATGTATGTGAGTCCTCTCGTCTCTCATCTACAATATAAATTACAATTATTCCTCTGTTGCATACATTACTACTATATGCTAGGGGTCCCCAACCTCTGGTCTGTGGACCCCTAGCACCAGTCCAGAGCATGCCACACAAACAAGCAAAGTCCCATCTGTGGGATGCAAGCAACACTCAACACCTGCCCCCTCCGGTCCACGGAAAAAACTTTCTTCACAGAACCGATCCTCAGTGTCCAAAAATTTGGAGCCTGCTGCTATATGTTATGCTACCTTTGGTGGTTTTTGAATAAACCAAATGTTCAAGATTTTATTCTGCAGGGAAATACAAATTATGTTTGTCTGTACATCAAACATTTGTCTGTACACCAACACACATTCACACTTGCTAAATAAAATGATTATTTTAAAAAATGCCATAAAAGTAACTGATGAACATAAGAAGCATAACTAATTTTCTAAGATTAGCTCATTTCTCTTTTCCAGCTATCAAAACACTTCATGTATAAGATTCGTGTTTTTGGGAAACTATGCCTTGTCTTAGTTCATCTGGAATATGGAAATGATTTATCTACTGATTACGGAATAGTTTTAAATGGTAGAACAGAATATTCTCTCTGGGAAAGGAGACGGCTGGAGTTTTCCTTTCCTTTTGTATTGATGAACCACTTTGCCTTTTCTAATATGGTTTCTGCTATTTTAATTAAACGTAATGGTAATTGAAATCCCATCCTCCCAAATAGGTCCTTTAAATAGTGGTGACACTCCTGTTCCTAAGGCTTCAGCCTCCTTTTTGCCCCTGCTATAACACCATTAAAGTGGAGGGCACAGACTTCCTGCAGGGAGCTAAAATCGCTGGGTTTCAAAAAGAAAACGGAGAGTTGCCTTTATTTTCAAGACATTTTGGTAAAGGAACACTTACAAATTGGCACAGCAGGTGTGTTTTTTCAGCTTGCAGCAAGATCCTTGCAACCCCATACTTTTGAGCTCTGCCCAAAGGAAGTAGGAGTACAAATTACAAAGAGGAGGAGTTCATGGGAGGCTATTCCTAGAGGCTAGCTGCTATCCTGCTATAATCCCACTTAGAAAATATATATATATAATTCCTTCTTCCAGTCACCTAGTTGTGTTAAAGCTCTGCGAAGCTAGTCCTTTACTGCAGAATGCAGCAAAAACATAATTCAATCTAATCATACTTTTCCATAAAATTGAAATTGCACAGATGCTTTAAGTAATTACCATTATAGATTTAAGGTGGAATGCATAAAGTCTCAAGGTGTTCTTTTTAGTTTGGGTCTGACAAATCATTGTAGTTGATTTTATTTTTCCATGTGAAGGTTGAAAACATCACCGTGTTCTTTTAAAAAAAACTTGTACTTCATTGCTATTTACTTGGAATTATTTTAATATTATTTTGTGATTTTTTTTTTTTGTAATGGTAATCCTTGAGATAAAGTTACAAAAAATTAAAAGGCAAATATTCCTAGCTTTTTCACACAAAAAAATCTAGGCATGTTCAAAAATACACACTGAATTTCATAGGATGTATTCCCAGATAGATATCCAAAGGTTTACTAATGGACAAAAAAAATCTTATGTTGATAGAAGAAAGAGAGACAGAGAAAAGCAATGGGTAAGAAATTAACAACCTGTGACTGGCATAGTTCATGTTCTGCTAGGGATTTATGCTGGGAGTATCGGAAAATTTTGGGTCTTGCAAAAAATGTAGCCCCTGGCAAGATATTCATGGTTTGACTATCTTCCTCATAGGACTGCTGTACTTTTGGAAAATTATCAGTGATTTCCTCATAGAGAACAGAAGTGACTATACCTTTGGCTGAAGGAATGATAACTCTCTGAAGGGGCCAGGAAGGCCTGGTGTCAAATGTTCAGTTAGCAGAGCTATTACAATAAATGTCTTACATAGATAATTGCTGCTTTATTACCACCTTTACATTACCCTGCCATGTTCAGAACCACATTAGTTACAGGAGCATTCGCTTTCAGCATTGCTAAACCGTTTAAAAAGAAAAAAGATTAAACATACACAAAGAAGGACAGATGCACAGACACTGGGTTATCTTGAATGGCAAATATGAGCATAATTTGGAAGTCTGTATGGGTGGAGGGGCAAGCTTCCATTAAATTCCTTTAAATCACTATATTAAAAAAAAATAGTGCTTCTAAGTTCCTTCCTTCCTTCCTGCCTTCCTCCCTCACATACATGTACATGACACAGAGGCACAAAGTCAATATTCTTTAAAATTAAATATATCATCTCACAAAAACAAAAGCCTTTGTTTTGTTTCCTTAGGTAAATCAGGATTCCAAGAACGATGCTATATGTATATTACTGTCACCCAGAACTCTGCCTGATTGTTCCCCTTATTTTCTTTGATCTTTCTCAGATTTTCAACTCATATATATTCAAATTCATCAAGAACTTTTGTTTATAATAAAAGCCAATGCCAATTTTTCTTAAAATAAGTGATAATCACTGGGTACATAAATGCAGATCTTAATTAATTAACATCAGGCATTAATTGGCATCTGACTCTTGCTGCTCAGAATGATGACAGGTTGAAGTTAGAATTGTAATATGAAATTCTTGGTATATTTCTTCAATTCTTGTTATATTTTGCTTGTCAGTGGATACCCAGGTTTTAAAATAGCAAGAATTATTGTTGATTCAAACTGTTGCTGGGCAATGTGTCTCAAAAAGTAGACAATTATATAAATGTTATATTTTAGTGTATATAGCACAAAATAACTTCTGGAAAGTATTGCTTTAGGAAATCAAGACAAGATGACATGAGAATGTCATACAAAAAGGGCATGGGAATAGATCTCCAACTGAAATATTTTTTTCCCCAAACAAAGAAAATTGTTGCTTTCTTGGATGATACCTTTTGTTAGATTGGTATGCCCTATCCTTTCCTTGGATCTGACCTTAACAATGAAATAAGTTATATGTTTAATTATGAACATGAACAACTGTGATTCTAGGCTTAATAATTATAAAGGGGGGAAACCCTACAATATCATACCAAGAAATCATTTTGTATTATATAGGCAGCGTCTTACAGATTAATTTTGGGAGTAGATTTCCTTTAGGTGTACAGTTTTGCAGTTTTATGATTATTTACTTGGAAGATTTCTGTAAAACCATTAGCAGATCATGCTCAAAGATTTGACTGGGCAAATACAAGAGAGATAATGACCAGGTGCAAATTATCCTACTTCAGATACATTATGTGAGGACCTAGCTCTTTAGAGAAGACTCTAATCATGGGAAAGATAGAAAAAAGAGAAGAAAAGGAGGACCACCAGCAAGGTGGATGAACACAGTTACAGCCACAATGGGTGTAGATGTGGTCATTAAGACTCAACACCAACTTGATGGCCCATCAATCCGTTAAAAATTTACAAAATTCTATATAGAGCAAGACACTATTCACTACTACCCTATTTTCCCACTGCTCTCCTTTTTTATTATTGGAAAGCATAGATAAACTTACTACAATTCATATTTCACATTTTAAAGCAGCTAATTTAAAGTCATAATTGAGCCAAATGCAATTTCTACTCTGCAGCAATTAGACAAATAATTTTTTTTCTCACACATCGCCTGTCACTCATAACCATTCAATCATCTTGCCTCATTAAACACACAAAATCTTTGGGTATACGTATATCATTATACTTTCAATTGAAAAAAGCAGCATAAAACATGTGCTTTCCTATCTTTTTCCCCGTAAGGGTTTTTTTCCCCCTCTCTTCTTCTTTTTGCTGATCTCCATGGGGAAAAAAAAAAGTACAAAATCTGTGCTGAACTAAAAAATTGTATTTCTTTCACTTTTAACCAAAAATCAATAAATAATGTAACGACAAAAAAATATCCTGCCAAAAAAGGCAGTGCCTTGTGAGTTATAACTTTATTTCTGTATAGCTCAAGGGGTGCTGGGTTGCAGAGGGAATGTGAAAAGTTCAGTATGATCAGTCAGAAAAAAGCACAAGCACTAAGAAGAAAGAAGCTTTTTTTTTCCTACTGGGATTTTCTCAGACGGCATGATTTGCATGAAGGACGTCACATCAAACATATTGGATGCCCTTTGTCAAATATTAATGCGAAGCTTGTTTTAAGTTCTCTCCTGACTTTGTGCCACCTTGCATCAAAGGCAGTTAAAAGTAAGACTTGGGAGGAAAAGCAAAAAGAAAAAGATCTTACTAACAGTTTCCGTACATCATGAAAAATCTTTCCTTCTTGGCGGGGCTCAGCTCTGCAGCAAACTTTTTTTTTTTAATCTCTTAAGTAAACACGTACCTATTTTATGTGGTTCTTAAGTTCCCCCAAGTTGCTGCTTATTTAGGATTTTGCTGAATTAATACTGAAAATTATAGCATCCCACGTTTCCGAAACCTATGTGCTAAGTATGTGAGAAATAAAAGTGGTGAAGGCTGGTCTACTTGGGGGATATATTGAATGGTATGACTTTGTTCTGTACATTACCCACGTACGTAAATCTCCTGGTGATCTACTTAGGAGCTGTGGTGGCACAGTGTTTGGAAGGCTAACTCATTGCTCACTGCCAGGAATTCGATTCCCACCAACTCAAGATTGCCTCAGTCCTTCCACCCTTCCGACGTTGGTAAAATGAGGACCCTGATTGTTGAGGGCGATATTCTGACTCTGTAAACTGCTCAGAGAGGGCTGTAAAGCACTATGAAGTGGTATGTAAGTCTAAGTGCTCCTGCTGTTTCAGCATTGGCTCCTCATGAAGTCAGCAAGAAAAGGGGTTCTGTTTGGGAGTTTGTTAGAAAGCCATCCCAGCAATTCAAGTGCCAGTTACCTATTTCCTTTCCACAGATTAAGTATAGCTAAGGGAGATAATCACTGGAACTCGACTATCTTGATTTAGAATGGATCTGGTCATGAAAAGCATGGAACTACAGATGAAAAAGAGTATCCCTACTTCTGTGTTCCTTCTTCACAACATCTCATATGAAGCCTTTTATTACAATCAATTCCTTTATCACTACCTTGCCCAGGAGCAGCCAAAGTTTGGAGTGGAGAAAATTTAAGATACCAATGTCACTTCATGCAGTAATGTCACTAGTGGGTTTTTAAAGTTTCTTTTATTCCACCTTTATTAATTTAATAATAATAATAATAATAATAATAGGATCATAAAATAGAGAAAGTCATAGAAAATGATAAAATTAAACTGGGACTTCAGAATTCAAACAGACAAGCACCTGCAACATAACACCCCAGACTTAACAATTGTCGATAAGAAAGACAAAAAAGTCTGGATAGTGGATGTGGCAGTGCCTGGAGACAGCAGAATAGAAGAGAAAGAGCTGGAGAAGATAACAAAATACAAAGACCTACAAATAGAAATAGAAAGACTGTGGCAAAAGCAAGCAATAGTCATAGGCGCCAATAGTACCAATAATCATAGGCGCCTTGGGTGCAATACCAAAACAACTGGAGCACCACTTGAACACCATTGGCATTGACAAATTCGCTATTAGTCAATTGCAAAAGGCGGCCTTACTAGGAACTGCTTCCATCTTGCGACGATATCTGTAATACCATCAAACATCCACATCTGCTTATCCCAGGTCCTGGGTAAGGACTCGATAGATAGACAAAATGCCAAATCCAGTCTGAACATCTGGCTGATTGTGCGATGATCATCAATAATAATAATAATAATAATAATAATAATAATAATAATAATAATAATAATAATAAAGTTGGAAGGGATCTTGGAGTTCATCTAGTCCACCCCTTGCTCAGGCAGGATACCCTATACCATTTCAAACAAATGGCTGTCCAGTCTCTTCTTAAAAACTTCCAGTGTTGGAGCATTCACCGCTTCTGGAGGCAGGTTGTTCCACTGGTTAATTGTTCTAACTGTCAGGAAGTAAATGTCTCAAAGCAGTGAACATATCTAATATTCCTTCCTCCTCATATTTTCCTCATATTTTTTTTTAGAAAAATCCTGTGAGGCGAGTTGAGTTTACAGAGAGTGATTGTTCCAAAGTTACCCAACCAGTTTTTGTGCCTAAAACAGGACTGAATTCACAGTTTCCTGGTTTCTAGCTTAATGCCTTAATCACTAATCAAAGGATGTAAGGCTTGCTGGAATGTTCTTTTGATGGATAGGTTACATAATATCTGCTCCTATTCCAATCTCTGTTAAGGCATTTGGTTCAAGCAAAATATTGACAACTCTGCAAGGGATAAGAGAAGCTTATGTTGGTCCAGCCCCACAATTTCCAACTCTGAAGAACAGTTGCAACATAGTTTGAAGGGATGGGATTGCCCTGTTTGTTGGAACTTCAGTGTTATCTCCATCCATGTCACTGAGTATCTTGACGAAATAAAACATAGGAGAAACTTTTCAAATCATCTGGGAAGTGATTGGCTAGAGGTGGTTCTTATTAGAGCTTTGGCATTAGGCTGTCAATATGGGGTTTGGAGATTCCCCCTTGGCACACTCTAGATCACGGGTCCCCAACCTGTGGGTCATGGCCCATTACTGGCTCACGGACACTTGGCCACCAGGCCACATAAAGGGATGTCCCCCTACACTCATGCTACTGTTGCCCTGAGCATCCCATCAGTGCTAGCACTACCCCACCCCCGAGCGTCCCACTAGCACTAGTGCTGCCCCGAGCATCCTAGTGGCCCTAGTGATGCACCACCCCTGAACATCCCACTGGCACTAGTGCCACCCATAGCGTCCAGCCAGCGCTAGCACTGCCCTATTTGCAGCACTTGCACCCGTGTAGCCCCATTGGCATGTATGCATGCACCCATGTGTGTGTCGCCTACATTGAATGCAGCAGCAGCAGGCATCCTTTACTCGGAACAACTTGTAGCTGGCCCGCCATGCAAACGGACGGCCGAGCACGCGCCGGGGAAGCCAACATCTAAAATAACGGATTGACAGCCAGCTGGTGGGTGCACATGCGCAGACGCCGCGGATCGTGGAATAAGTATCGTTGGAAACTACTAGAGACCGACGGGGCATGCGCGGCTGGAGAAACCCATGGACGCAATAATAAACATTATTGGAAGTTACTGGAGAATCGCGAATCGTCGGGAAGCGGCTGGGGCGTCGGGAAGCGGCCGGGGCGTCGGGAAGCGTTTAGGTCAGGATGACGAAGCAACTTTGGGATGATGGGTGTATGGGCAGTGATAGGGGGTGTGGTTTAGGCGCGGTTTCAGTAAATTGTATAAAAAGGGAATGAGTGTACACACTGTCAGTGCTGACTTTATTCCGTTTATTCTTGTATAATAAACTGGGTGTTCTCCGTTCCTGGCGAGGTGCTTCTTTTATTTGCGTGCGTGCCAAAGACGGGGTGACAGTAAGTCAGCACTCGCCTAAGACGTTTGCCGGGCTATTGTGGAGTAGTTCGAGGGCGTCATGGCCGAAGGGGTGCAAGGTGCCGAAGTATTGGAAGATATTCCGGAGCAGGCGGGGGATCCTGGGTCGTCTGTGGATCCTGGGACAGCGTTGGAGGGGCCGGTCGTTCGTCCGAAGGAAAAGAGTATTCCACCGGTGCTGGATGTGGATCCTGGGATGAAGCAGCGGCCGGCGTTAACTGAGGCTGTGGAATGGGGGTTGAGTTCTACGCTTCAGCGTTTGGATACTGAGCGTCGGTTTATAACGGTGGACAAAGGTCCTGCTGAGGGATGGAGGGAAAGGAGAGCGGTTAGCGACGAAGAGGGTGATTGGAGCTACTCCACAACCCCGGGACAGTATACCCTTGACGTGTTAAAGGCTAGGTTTGGGGAACCAGGATTCTTGCCAAGACAGGGAGCAATCCCACGCCGCCCCATTGAATCACCTGGATTCCGTTTGGCTAGTCCACAATTGAGGGGGTCAACAGTACAGTTGGAACGTGGGGGACATGGAGGTGTGAGATTGGGACCCATGGCTGCTACTCAGACCACTCCGGTCTCCCTACCTTTGGGACCCGGGGATCTTGGTCAACACCCTAACGTCGCGGAAGGACAGCATGGAGGCCAACCACCTGTAGCATGGCCCACAGGTATACCATGGACCCCTCCACCGATTGGAATTACTTTTGATGGGGATCCGGACAAGTTGGCTATGTTTTTGGGACATGTGTTAAACCATTTAGATCGTTTCGCAGCCCATTATTCCTCCCAATGGGCGATAGTGGTGGCGGTAACGGCCAGTTTGCAAGACGAAGCAGCTTCCTGGGCAGCTGACCTCTTTGGAGATCATGCCAGTGAATTGGCCGACATAGGTTCCTTTTTGGATGCCTTGAGGATTAGGTTCGAAGACTCTACCAGAGCTCAGAGAGCGGAAGCAGAGATAGTGACACTGAGACAGGGAGGGAGACCAGTGAGGGAATTCATTAAAGAATTTCAGCAGGTGGCAGGTCGGTTGTGGTCCTGGCCTGAGAAATTGCTGGTACATTACTTCAAGCAGGGCCTAGATGTAGAACTCCATCAGGCTTGTTTGGTAAGAGGAGTGCCCTCCCATCTACCTGAATGGTATAAGACAGTAACCGAACTCCATGCAGGACTACAAGAATTGGCGCCAAGAGCATCCGCCCTACTTCCGGTATCCACTCAGCAAGCGGCAAGTAAACCAAGGGCGTTAAGTGTACCAGTCCAAACAGTTCCACCTGGGATGTCAAGGGGGACTTTCCGCTGTTATAGGTGTAACAAACCGGGTCATAGGGTGGCTCAGTGCCCAATCCCACCTAGACAGGGTTTGAGTTCGGGACAGTCCACCCTGGAGACAAAAAGACAAATCATCACCCCGTTCCGAGGGAAGGATCAAACAAAGGCGTTACAAGATGAAAGCAGCATCCCCTATAGGTCTACACCAGTAGTGCCGGTTTCCACCTCGGAGGTAGTGCCTGAGACGCATGGTCAGGATGATCAGGAACAGGATCCCATGGTATGTACTCCGGTGGTACCGTTTAACATATCGATACGTCTGACAAATTGTAGATCGGGACAATATAAAAACTGTAAAGCTTTAATAGATTCGGGTTGTACTCGATGTTTGATTAGTCGGAAATTGGCAAATATGTTGGAGCTTCGATTGGTCAACTTGTCCCGACCTATTAACTTTGAACAGGTGGATGGCTCTTTATTAGGGGGGGCGCCGGTATGTCAGGTAACCGAACCGGTACGATTAGAGATGGGGGAGCATTGGGAGTTGCTCCGTTTTATTGTAATCCCCTCAATGACTGAGGAAGTGATCTTAGGGCTGGCCTGGCTTGACAAATGGCAGCCGGTGATTTGGTGGGCAAATGGGTATCGCCGTATGAGGTTGATAACAGGTCCCCGGGCCCCAGGTAGTGGCGAAAAGGAGCCACAGAAACAATTACCCCTTATTGAAACGCAACACATAGAAAGAATTAAAGTAGCAGTAGAAGCTACCAGAACTACACGGCTATTCCCTGTGGAGTATGAAGATTTAAAGGAGGTATTCAGCGAACGGGAGTGCGATACGTTGCCGCCACACCGTTCCACCGACTGTGCGATAGATATCATACCGGGGGCAAAGCTGCCAAAGCCCCGAATGTACCCCATGTCTCCTAAAGAGTTGGTGGAACTAAGGAAGTATATTGATAAAAACTTGGAACGGGGGTTTATAGAGCCGGCCCGATCGAGAATAGCGGCTCCAGTGATATTTCAAGGGAAAAAGGATGGTGGATTGCGGTTGTGTGTGGATTTCAGGGGGTTAAATGCGGTGAGCACTGAGACTATGTACCCATTACCCTTGTTAAAGGACATGCTATCTCATTTATCCCAAGGGAGGGTGTTTACTAAGCTTGATTTACGGGAAGCTTACTATCGCATCCGAATAAAGCCGGGAGATGAGTGGAAGACCGCATTTAATTGCCCTTTAGGCAGTTTCCAGTTTACAGTTATGCCATTTGGCCTTAAAGGAGCGCCTGCAGTATTCATGCAGACCATTAATGCGGTATTGCATGATCATTTATATCGCGGGGTATTAGTCTATCTGGATGATATTTTGATATATTCTAAAACAATGACAGAACATATACGGTTGGTCAGGGAAGTATTACGCAAACTCCTTAAGGCTCAGTTGTTTGTGAAGCTCTCGAAATGCGAATTCCACAAAACCTGTATTGAATATTTGGGGTACAGAATATCAGCTTCGGGCATAGAAATGGATCCAGAAAAGGTGAAGACAGTACTCGAATGGCAGGCCCCTCGGACGAGACGGCAATTGCAGAGCTTCTTGGGGTTCGCAAATTTCTATAGGCAGTTCATTCCTAATTTTGCACGGGTGGCTTTGCCTCTCACAGAATTGTTGAAAACGAGGAACTCCCCAGTAAAGGTACGGCCTAGTCAACCACTAGTGTGGTCCAGGGAAAGTCAAGCTGCTTTTGAATATTTAAAGACATTGTTTGCTAAAGAGCCCATTTTATTACATCCAAATCCCGATAAGCAGTATATTGTCCAGGCTGATGCGAGCGATGTGGCAGTGGGTGCAGTGTTGTTACAACGAAATGATAAGGAAGACTTACAACCATGTGCTTATACCTCGCGCAAACTGACAGAAGCTGAAAGGAGATGGGCTATATGGGAGAAGGAGGCCTTCGCTATTAAATGGGCCCTAGTAACATGGAGGCATCTTCTAGAAGGCGAGACACATGAAATAGAGATATGGACGGACCATAAAAACTTAGCTATATTGCAATCCCTCCCGGCGGTTAGCACCAAAACATGTGAGGTGGGCACAATACTTTCAACGGTTCACCTTCCGGCTTAAATATGTTCCTGAGGGCCGTAACTTTTTGGCAGATGCCTTATCCAGGTTACCCCAGTACAAGAGCCAACGAGAGGAAGAAATACAGGCTATATTGCCGCCGTATACCCAGGGGGTGAGTAGGCTAAGAGCCCGTTCTAGTTTCGAAAATTTTGAGGTGGAACTGAGGAAGGCATTATCCCAGGATTCGTGGTTTCAAACTCATTGTACGCTATTCACTCAGAGAGACGGTTTGGCGTGGTTTGGTAGGAAGCTGTATGTTCCCCTTGTATTACGGGCTAAGGTTCTTCAGAGGTGCCATGATGCACAACTAGCGGGGCATTTTGGGTTCGTCAAGACGTTACATTTAATTAGGCGCCAATTCTGGTGGCCTACATTAAGAAAAGATGTTGCACACTACGTAAAAGCATGTTCTGTATGTGCTGCTTGCAAAAATCAGCCAGGAAAGCCGGTGGGATACTTATAGCCAGTGGCAGACCCTGAGCATCCATGGCAAGATATTGCCATGGATTTTATTGTAGAATTACCAAGCAGTAGAGGATATACTGTCATTTGGACAGTAATCGACCTGTTTTCAAAACAGGCACATTTCATTCCGTGTAAACGATTACCAACTGCTAAACGATTGGCATACATGTTTTTGACACATATATATCGGATCCATGGAGCCCCTCGACGAATAATATCGGATCGGGGGGTTCAGTTTACAGCGAAATTTTGGAAGGGTTTTACGGCGTTTCTGGGAACGTCACAGGGGCTCAGCACCGCGTACCATCCCGCCACTAATGGAGCTGCTGAACGGGCAAACGCAGCCGTTGAGAGATTTTTGCGGAGTTACGTTTCCTATCAACAGGCTAACTGGGCTGATTTTTGGTATTTGCGGAAGTGGCGTATAATAATGCGGTGCATACCAGTACTACTTTTAAGGTAGTCTCGGGAAAGGATTTTGTTCCTATACCTGAATGTACGAATTTACAGACACGGTCTTATCTTCCACGAGAGTGGGTTCAATGGGTATCAGGAGCATGGTCGGCAGTAAAAACAGCGTTAGCAGAGTATGGAAGAAGGATGCGGAAGCAGGTGGACAAAAGAAGGCAACCCTGTAAACCATTCAGGGTAGGTCAACTAGTATATCTGTCCACCAAGTATCTGAAATTGAAAGTCCCATGCAAAAAATTGGCGTCCAAATATATTGGTCCGTTTAAAATTGTGAAGATCATTAACCCGGTAACTGTGCAATTGCAATTACCCAGATTACTGGGCAAGGTGCACCCAGTATTCCATTGTAGTTTAATCATACTGGTCTATATGTATCAAAAGAGACCTGAACCAGGTCCTGTCGGTAATGATTATTATGAAGTACAGGAAATACTCGATTCCCGTGTTCAAAGAGGAGAATTGTATTATTTGATTAAATGGAAAGGCTATCCGTTAACGGATGCTACATGGGTACGGGTGGACGAAGTACGAGCTCCTCGACTAGTGAAACGATTCCACAAGAATAACCCTGGAAAACCGAAATTATCTGGGCCAGGGGAGATTGAATAAGTGACACAATGGAACTGGTATAACCTTTCTTTTCTTTCCCCCAGGGGGAGCCTTGGTAAGAGGGGGCAGTATGTCGGGCCGCCTACATTGAATGCAGCAGCAGCAGGCATCCTTTTCTCGGAACAACTTGTAGCCGGCCCACCATGCAAACGGACGGCCGAGCACGCGCCGGGGAAGCCAACATTCTAAAATAACGGATTGACAGCCAGCTGGTGGGTGCACATGCGCAGACGCCGCGGATCGTGGAATAAGTATCGTTGGAAACTACTAGAGACCGACGGGGCATGCGCGGCTGGAGAAACCCGCGGACGCAATAATAAACATTATTGGAAGTTACTGGAGAATCGCGAATCGTCGGGAAGCGGCTGGAGCGTCGGGAAGCGGCCAGGGCGTCGGGAAGCGTTTAGGTCAGGATGACGAAGCAACTTTTGGGACGATGGGTGTATGGGCGGTGATAGGGGGTGTGGTTTAGGCGCGGTTTCAGTAAATTGTATAAAAAGGGAATGAGTGTACACACTGTCAGTGCTGACTTTATTCCGTTTATTCTTGTATAATAAACTGGGTGTTCTCCGTTCCTGGCGAGGTGCTTCTTTTATTTGAGTGCGTGCCAAAGACGGGGTGACAGTGTGGCTGTTTGCGTGTGCACATGTGTTCATGCACGGTCCATTTGTATGCACGTGTGGGGACTCATTTTTGTGCACACACACATATGGCCCATTTGCACATGTGCATGTAGCGGTGCCTGCCTCCCTTTCTGGGCCACCAAACCAAAAAGGTTGGAAACCCCTGCTCTAGATTCCATGTTCTCCCTGACCCTTTTTGTTCTTAATTGGCCATGTCCACAAAAATGTGCCAATTTTTAAATTAATTGAGTTGTCCTAATAGTACAACATGCTCTCCGATTTCCAGATCTGCTCACTGTTGGCTGCACAAGTTGGAAGCTGTTGTCTTATGAATAGAAAAAACTTTTAAGCATCTCTCCTAACCTGTGCTGCCCTATCCTATCCTACCCTGTCCTTGTTCTGTCCTCTTTTCAATATTTTTCCTATCTCAAAACTGCTTATCCATCTACTCATAACTGACTATAGGATAATTGCAAATGCAAGTACCAAAACCTATGCATGTTCTTTGCATAACCATATATTTTGTGCCAAAAAGGGGGTGGTTGTTTCCATAACAACTTAAGTAATAATAACAATCAGAGTACTTATCTGTGGCAGGACTTTTATTTTTTGGAAACTGCAGAATTATTAGCAGTGGCTGGGAAAAATGGGTTATGCATACGTTGTGCACATGTACATAACAGGGGCAGCTACCGTACATGTTTTTTGGCCTGATTATTAAACCCATTCACGAAAAGGTTCCGCTCATGCCCCCATTGCATAGATACCATTTTAATGGTTCTAAGACAAATGGAAGGAAAAAAAGAAACCCTCTTCCGCCCCCCCCCCCAATAATCTGTTCTTTTTGGTGCTTCTCAAACTTCATCCTGCTATATGGCAAAGATGAACCAGAGGCAAATAAGATCTAGTAAAGATCAGGTCATTTTGTTGAAGTTCAGCAATAGCAAGCAAAATTGTGGCTTTGAACATTGGGAAACAATCTTTTTGAGAATCATCTTTCAACATTTTTTTTTATTTTTCAAAGTCAATTATAATACTGCTGTTTAGAATTATTTTTCTACAGTGGCATGAATTGAAATCATTTACAACAGACATGTCAAACACAAGGCCCGGGGGCCGGATGCAGCCTGCAAAGTGGTTTCATGTGGCCCGCGAAGCCACCCTGGAAACAGTGAGGGAACGGCCCCCGCTGCCTTGGCCCTGGGTACATGCTGGGGAAGTGTTACCCTTTGTGAGGAATGAAGAAATGGAGCATGCTTTGGTGCTTGCCCTGGTCCCACTCCCTTCTGCCAGAGACCCTCAGATCTGTCCCCCTCCTGCCCAGGCCCCCAAAGGCAACCTTGACACGAACAATGTAGAGCTGGCCATGCCCACCCAGTAGGCCACACCCACTCCATCCACGCCCACCTAGCCCCCCGAGGGCAACCACAATGCTGATGCGGCCCTCAATAAAATTGAGTTTGACACCCCTGATTTACAAGAAACCTTTCTGCCTTTATTACCTACTTTATGTGGGTCTCAGGCACATATCTGTATAAACCCTTTGCCAAGGAAATCATGATATACACCTGGTAACAAATTTAACCCTGAGCATTTGGGTACCGCCTAAAAATTGTCATTGCTCTTGTCAGTTGGTTGGACTGGTGAGAATATTTCAAAATCAGTTTATTCCAATCTGGTTTATATTTATATTCACAGATCTGGAGGGATACAATGGCAGTTGCAGAAGTGAATGTATAATCGGGCTTGAAATGAGCCTATTTCCATTACTTTTGTTCTCAGTGATATATCTTTTAGTTTTTCATCTAAAAGAAAAAAAAATAACAACAGATAATTTAGTCCTCCAGTTCAGAAAATGCATTGATTGGCAAAGTTTTGCTGACAGCTGAAGATATTTTCCCATTTTCCTATTTAAATTATCTCTTAACCATACATTTTGTTTAACATAAGAAAATCCTAAATACTTGGCAGGGTAAAGTAACATTTGGTACCTTTTGTGTTATGCTATTTCAGGGAAAGTTGAAGCATGAATTAAATATTAGCAATGTAATCCTTGCCACAATCTGAGGCCAGGCTGCTGA
The DNA here is from genome assembly GCF_016545835.1 of Crotalus tigris. Classification (NCBI taxonomy): domain Eukaryota; kingdom Metazoa; phylum Chordata; class Lepidosauria; order Squamata; family Viperidae; genus Crotalus; species Crotalus tigris. The sequence goes on along the minus strand of NW_024096647.1, from coordinate 1,066,076 downwards.
AGATTGGTCTTCTAATTGGAGGAAGCTATTTTACTGTCTATAGAACAAATATATGCATTTTACTGTTTCCTTTTTGCTTCCAGTACATGCATGCATCTTGAAAGCTTGCATTACTTTAAAAAATAAGCCAATATAATGGAAGATAAGATTGGGATGTACTGCTTACCTCAGGGTTCATGAGCTGTTGTTTAAAGCATAAGGAGGGAGGAGTTCAGTCAATTAAAAAAACAGAAAATACAGCAAAGCTAAAAGCTAAAAAGCTGAGTTATATACAACTAAAACTCTTGTTCTTGCAACCATTAACTGGGCAAAATTGTGCATCATAGGACAATAATTTTCAAACTTGAGGTCCTTCAAAGGGGCTAATTTACAGCGTGCATCCAATCTGGGGACACATGACTCTTAACTAGGCTGTCACTCCTTTAAGTCTGACAGGCCGCCACTGCAATCATGTGATGTTCATTTTGAATGTTCTGTGGCAATTTCCCAGCCACTCTCACAATCTCTTCTTTCCTCCCCAACCAGCAGCAATCACTTACCCGCCTGCTGGAAAGGGAAGGGAAGGGAAGCAAAGGGATGGACCATTACTTTGGGAGCTTGATGTGGTATGTCAGAATGAGGCTGAGTTATTGGATTTGATTGCTTGAATGAATGGTATCTGTCTTTTTTATGATTTCTTTTTTCTTGCATGCCAAAAGTTATTTGTAATATGTCTTCTGCTGGAGGAGGTCCTGTGCAGCTGCCGATGTATTGTTGGATACATACATTTGGTAAAATGGTACTTGGAGGCTTGGAGTGGTGCTGTTGTTGTTTCAAGAGTGCACTGCTGCTATGGGTTAGATGCTGGTAGAGCTTTGGGGTAAGGGTGTTATAGTTATCTAAGAGTGCATCGGTAGAATCATGTGATGTCAGAACAGGCTGAAATTTCTGTTACCATTTGATTTAGATTGGGGTAGGTGGGTCCTCTTTAATCTTTGTACATATCCCAAACTCTCTATTGTGAGATGAAGTGGGCCATAAGTTGAGGACTATCTGTTTGTGACTTTTTGGGCTTAGCATAATATGGACAGCAAACATTTATTGATCCTTGTATGTGCTCACATCTTAGTTAATTCCAAAGTTCAAAGCAATACAAGAAAAAGAAAGAAGGTGATTGTGGTGGCAGCTTAGGGGATTGTTGCTTAGCCAAGCAAGAAGGAAGATGAGAAGGTGTGACAGCTCCTGGGAATGGTTAGATGACACCAAGAGCTGCTGTGGAAGGATAATGTCATGAGTAGGAAGTGAAGATGAGTAGTAGCAGCTATGACAGCACTGAATGCCAGGCAGAATTTGAGTCTGCCCTATTTGAACTCCTTGTGGATGTCATGCTCCTGGTAGCAGCTTGGACCAGAATACCAAGAATGCGTCTCTTTGATTTTGTATTAGTGAGATTTTCTAAGAAGATGATTAAAAGCAAGAATTACACAAGTACTCTACTTTTAAATGAGAAATGTATAGATTTTTCATGGTTTTTTCATGTTCTTTCGATATCAAGGGAAGGAGATGTGTCTCTTTTGTAAAGGAAGGGGTAGCTTTGTGATTGTTTTTTAAATATCTACAAGACTTATTAGGAACCAATTGTCACATTCAACCATATCTGAACTGTAAAACAGAAGTTTTTGAAAAATGGAAGATTACATTGAAAAAGAGCCTTGAAAACAAGTTGAATAAATAATATCCTTTTTTATCCAATTGTAATCTATTATTTTCCTCCCTGATCCTGCTTTTAAAATCCCTGTATTAGTTTATCTTATCTTAGAAAAGTTTAGTTATCCATTGCATTTTAAGGTAGGTGACATATATCTTTGGGTGGAAGCAAAGTATTAATATATAACAATTAGAGGCATAAAGATTCACACGTCTTAGTCAAGATTCTTATTCAATTTGATCCTTGATTAAAATCAGGATGGAGGTGGCAAACCAGGTTAATTGATCAGAGTCCACACCCAAGCTTATGATTAGCATGTAATCTGACTACTAGTTGATATTCATGGATGCATTGTGCTAATCTTTGATTGTGTGTCCTACACAGCGGTGGTTACAATCTGTTATACTATCTGTTGTGGATGACTTCTATCTTTTTCTTCTTGGGCTACTGGGAGTTTTAATAATAATAATAATAATAATAATAATAATAATAATAATAATAATAATAATAATGTTGGAAGGGATCTTGGAGGTCATCTAGTCCAATCCCCTGCTCAGGCAGGAAACCCTATACCATTTCAGACAAATGGCTGTCCAGTCTATTCTTAAAGACTTCCAGTGTTGGAGCATTCACCACTTCTGGAAGCAGGTTGTTCCACTGGTTAATTGTTCTAACTATCAAGAAGTTTCTCCTTAGTTGTAGGTTGCTTCTCTCCTTGATTAGTTTCCGTCCATTGCTTCTTGTCCTGCCTTCAGGCGCTTTGGAAAATAGCTTGACTCCCTCTTCTTTGTGGCAGCCCCTGAGATATTGGAACACTGCTATCATGTCCCCCCTCATCCTTTTCTTCATTAAAGTAGACATACCCAATTCCAGCAACCCTTCCTTATATGTTTTAGCCTCCAGTCCCCTAATCATCTTTGTTGCTCTTCTCTGTACTCTTTCTAGAATCTCAACATCTTTTTTTACATCGCGGTGACCAAAACTGGATGCAGTATTCCAAGTGTGGCCTTACCAAGGCATTGCAAAGTGGTATTAACACTTCACGTGATGTTGATTCTATCCCTCTGTTAATGCAGCCTAGCACTGTGTTGGCCTTTTTGGCAGCTGCAGCACACTGCTGGCTTATATTTACCATATTTTCTGGCGTATAAGACGACTTTCTAAACCCTGAAAATCTTCTCAAAAGTCCGGGGTCGTCTTATACGCCGGGTAGCTGTTCTCTGAATTTAAAACCAATCTGCCCCCTAGTGGCCAGCCCTATTTTTTTTTTTTACAGAAATAAGCACTAACACTGTGTTTCTCAACCTTGACAATTTTAAGGCATGTGGACTTCAACTCCCAGAATTCCACAGCCAGTAGGACAAAGCATTCAAAAATCCCATTTTTCTACATCGCCCATCACTTTATTCTTTTTCAGGAAAAGCAATTAAATAGTAGAAAACACTAAGCTATATAAATTAAGGACATTGCATCTACAAAAAAAAGAAACATTTGATTTACTTCTTATACCTATAGCAGCAGTCATGAATATATGGAAAAACTTTTTGATTCAGCAAATCAATTGATTAAGAAAGATACTGGTCAAAGGAAAAAGATCAAAGTGAAAATTAAGAAAATAGATGATGGGATCTACCAGAGAGAATATTTAAAAAAGAAACATTTGTTTGAATATGGTTAAAGAAACAGAAAAGATTCTGAATACATATGTCATTCTAAGAGAGATGAATTCCTTAAATAATACTGTATGCTTTCCCCCCCTTTTATTTTATTTCTTGATATAAGTAATATAATACTGCTGAAATGGCCTAGATGAAGTAAATGTTTTAGATAATTAAATGCATCTGAATTTAGGGAAATTATAATGTATAAAAAAGAAAAAAAATAAGACCTAAAGGATTAGATGACTAGGCACATTAAATGGAATATTTAAAGATTAAATATATTTTATCAAAATAATAAGAATTATATTATTTCAAGGTTTGCAAAGAAGACATTTTGGGGAAAAGGGGAAATCAACTAAATGTACTGCGTGGATTATAGATTATAGAAACCAATTGTTAATGATTTTTCTTTACAAATGTAAACCCAGCAAACACACTATTTACCAACTATTAAGTGATTTATGTTTTAAAAATCAATAAAATATATGGGGAAAAAAATACCAGCTGAGTTCAGGAAGCATTAGGGAAGCAGTGGTGGGCAACACTCGCTTTCTAGCAGCAAAGGAATGGAGCTCCTATTGTGCTCATCTATAAACAGAAATTCAATATTGTACCGTATTTTCCGGCGTATAAGATGACTTTCTAAACCCTGAAAATCTTCTCAAAAGTTGGGGGTCGTTTTATATGCCCAGTCATCTTATATGCCAGAATATACGGTAAGTGATTGTCCACTAGGACTCTGAGGTCCTTCTCACATGGCATACTTACTTAAAAGTTGTATTGAGCAAGGTACCCCCTATACTATATCCGTATATTTGTTTTTTCTTGCCTAAATGTAGAACCTTACTTTTTTCACCATTGAATTTCATTTTGTTAGATAGTGCCCAGTATTCAAGTCTGTCCAGATCCTTCTGTATCTTAAGCCTGACTTTTGGAGTGTTGGCTATTCCTGCCAGCTTGGTGTCGTCTGCAAATTTGATGAGTTCTCCATCTATCCCCTCGTCCAAATCGTTGATGAAGATGTTGAAGAGCACTGGGCCCAGAACAGAGCCCTGGGGCACCCCACTACACACTTCCCTCCATGTTGATGCAGTTCCATTGAGGACCACATGCTGAGTACGGCTGGTCAGCCAGCTACGGATCCATCTGGTGGTGATGCTATTTACCCACATTTTTCTATCTTGTCAAGTAGTAGTATGTGATCTACTTTATCAAATGTCTTACTGAAGCCCAAGTAAATTATATCCACAGCATTCCTCTGGTTCACTAATTTTGTCACTTGGTCAAAGAATGAAATAAGATTTGTCTGGCATGATCTGTTTTTGACAAACCCATGTTGGCTTTTAGTAATGACTTTGTTTGCCTCTAGGTGTTCGCTGATTCGTTTTAGTTCACTTAAGATGTTTTGGAAGACTTTAGTTCATTTGTATGCTCTGATGTGGTTGTAATAGTTTTGTTGGTTGTTTCTGCTCTTGATATATGGCAGTGTTATCTTTTTTTATACTTGTATTGGTAGTGCTATATCTGAGTGGTCAGATATATTTTGATAAAGTTGTATGGAAGACATGGGACAAAGTAGTAGAATATATTTGTGTGTAATTGTGCATGTGTATTCATACAGATGTACATGTTCACACACACACACAAAAAAAAACAGCAGAGATGATCTACAAAATATGTGCATTTGATTTGTGGCATACTTACTTAAAAGTTGCCTTCATTTCAGAGAATGCATTAGCTTTGAATTAATAAATAAATGGAGGAAAAAATATCCCATCCATTTATAAATATGTTATAGTAAAGATGTGCATGGAATTATTAAACTATCTCCTTTTATTTTAAGAGGCAAAGAGGGGATTTTTTCAAGATAAGACTTAAGGGAAGTTCATATATTGATTTGGTCAAGGGTGGTCATTTGAAAACATTGGCTGATTATAATTACTGGCATTGCAGTGAGTATGGGGTGAACTCCTAAAATATGAAATAAGGCTGCTAAAATGTTTTTGCCATTCTAAAAGGTTGGAGGGCAAGTACTTTCCTTGCTCATCCAATCAAGACTAAAACTGGAAATGATAGTCTACATCTGCCATCCCATTAGCAAATTGTTTCCATAAGTTGTTATTGGAAATTACTCGATCACAGAGTTGCAAAATAGTTCCTTATAATTCCCAACAACTAGAAAAATATTGTTAACAAAGTTGAGGAAAAACAGTGCAGGAACAGTCAACACTGCCTCTTTGAGCAGTGTGTGCAGGAAAATCATAATTATTATGTTCCATTGAGAACCAACTTTATTTGAATTGCAATCATTTTTATTTGTATTTTAATGTATCTTTTTCTGTACAGCCAAAATACTAGAAAATATTCTCCATAGCTAAGTTAGTTTCTGTACAATTTCAACTCTGGAAACACCAAAGAAGTACAGTACATTGCAATTTACATTTTATGGGATTATGAATTCTAATCCTGTAAAATTCATGCCTTTTCATAGTTTCATTATTTTTTGTTAAGTCCTTGGTACTTTTTGAGCTTGTTTGCTTTCAAATATTTCATTACCCAGCTAGCATGGTCAGTGCTGGTCAGTTTGGCATTCACTCCCTGTTTATTTTCAATAGCTTGCCCTGGAATTGTTGGTGGGAGGGTGATAATTCTCCTTGATAGTTCCTTGATTAGAATATTGTTTTCTGCTTGATTGTTTGTCTGGTGTTAATCCCTGCTTCTCAGGGTATAGGTTACTGGAGATGTGTTCTAGTCATTTGGTTTCCTTCCTATTTTATTCATCATCTCTTTGAAAGGTGTGTAAATGTGATTTATCTTTATAAATCTATTGATAATGAGCAGAGTCTATCATAATGAAGACCCAGATTGTTGGGGGCAATATGCTGACTCTGTTAACTGATTAGAGAAGGCTATAAAGCACTATGAAGCAGTATATAACTTTAAGTGCTATTGCTATTGATAACTGAGTTATCAGAATGGTTAGCTTCCAGGAATTCCCTAGCAGTTTTTGAGTTTACTATTGTACAGATCTTCTCACTCAAAGTCTTTTCTCATATTTAAATAAATCTAGGTAGCCCCATCTACTATGTGATAATCACTATGTGATATTGACTATGTGATATTTCTGGTCGCAGTTTTCATGATAAGGGATAATAATTTCTAATCATCTACCCTAACACAGCTATCATGTCTTTTTCAATCCTTTTGTGTCCAGACTGAACATTCACAGTTCCTTCAGCCTATCCTCATAGTCCATGTGTTATCATTTTTGTCACCTTCTGGCCACCCTTCTTAGTGTGTGATGCCCAAAACTGTACCCCAACAGTAGTCTCCCTAGTGCAGTGCAGAAATGAGGCGCACAATGTCTATAGGCCGTCTCATACAACCTATGGGACTCTCAAATATCTTAACTATCTCTATCATTCTCTACCACCATGTCTTTCCTTTCTCTCATGTTTCCTATCCATATCCCCTCCCCCTTTTAATCTTTTTTATAACAAATTTGTTTATTCTGGATATATTTAACCTTGAGAGAGTTACTTATTTGTGAATAGGACATATGCTTCAGTGAGAATGTTAAAACTATATAAAAATATAACAAAACAATGATGGTTACAGTGGTTAGACTACATTAAACAAATGCACCACTTTCAACAGATTAAAAAATGTGTTCCTAATTATACGGTTTTCTTTTTTAAAAGTATGTATTTAAAAGGCAATAAGGTAAGTCCCAAGTAAAAGGAAGCATTTGCTTCTTTTCCACATATCGATCGTCTTTACTCAGCTTAAATCAGCTGTCTTCCTAGTCCTTTATTCCTTTTGTAGTTTTATTTTAAATTAATCAGCATAAAAGCTAGTTTGTTAGTTCTCTTATTTTCTTCTCTCAACTCATTTAGATAATAAGCAGGTAACTTTTTGGAGCCTTTAATAATAATTAGGTAACTTCTCTTAGTGAAAGGCATACTGTGTATAAATCTAAAAATAAAGGTTTCTTGCTTTTGAACTATATGAAATTGTATACCCACCTTTAATTACACCTTTAATTAAGCTCCTGATTTATTAACAAGTAAAAAAACAACAACTGGTGACAACCTTAAAATCCTCTGTTAGTTTTTAATGGATTAAAGGTCTGGTTCTTCATCTCGCAGGAATTCCAAATTTGACATTATTAATCCTAGTTAAAGTTATATTCTTTCTTTAGATGCAGGGTTTTTCTTAAAGAAGCTACCATAAACTTTCAGTGTAATAAATTAATTAGAGGAAAAGCATGTACATTGTTCCCAAATGACTGCTAAGTCCAAAACTTCATCACATGGAGTTATTGTTATTATTTTTTCAGTATGCATACTTTGTGAAAATACAAATGAAATATATTTATAAAAATAATATAAATAAGGAATAATGTAAATTTAAAAGCTACATTCAGACTATTTCAGAGGCATTGGATTTACTGATTATTTCAAGGGCTGTTTGGACATAAACAGTGTCCATTGCTACTGAAATCTATCAAATGGAACTCTGTTAAATAGAGGTTTTACTGTAAGATGGTCTTAATTATTCTTCTTTATATTGTTTATCCATAATGATGTATCAATCAAGGAGAGAGACAAGCTAGAACTAAGGAGAAATATCTCCTGACAGTTAGAACAATTAACCAGTGGAACAACATGCCTCCAGAAGTTGTGACTGCTTCAGTACTAGAAGTTTTAAATAAGAGATTTGACAACCATTTGTCTGAAATGGAATAGGATTTCCTGCCTGAGCAGGGGGTAGGACTAGAAGATCTCCAAGGCCCCTTCCAACTCTGTTAGTCTGTTATTATGGTAATGGGATCAGCAAGTGTATGTAAGACTGCAGTGCTATCTATACAGAAATTAAATGTAAAGTGCAACTTATATATAAAAAGATTCACTGATTGTCCTGGTTGATAATAAATAGAAACTTGATAAAGAATAGTCCAGCTCATCTTACTTTCCTATTATGGACATCATAATAAATATATTAAATAAATGGATTGCCTTGATGAATGTTACCACTGGTTTTTTTTTCCTGAGCAACTACCTATTATAGATTAAATATATTCATATATTCACCTTTCATTTTAAAGGTGAAAGCCATAAATTTTTCAATAGCCTCTTTCAACACTGACATATGGACTTATTTTTCTGTTTTCTGTATTACACAATCATTTTCTTATTTTTATATCAACTAGATCACGCTCTTAGAAAAAAGTCATTGTTTATAATTTAGAAAGCTTCCACCAGAGAATAACATTTAAAGAATGCAATTTCATGCCAACATAGTTTGAAAAATGAATCTTCCATCTGTCCTTCCCACTCCTACCTTATGGCTGGCATTTAGCTTAAACAACAACAAAGTCACTGGGACCCAACCACAGTGCAGGCCTTACAGGAAGATACTGTAGCACTACGTGAAATATTTGCACTGTAATCAAAAGAGAATTTTGAACAAACTCTTCTAGAAGGTTATGGATACATGTAAAATGTGAAAGAAACGGTGCCCCTATGGTTGTTTTCCAGCAGTGAAAGGAAGAACTAGGAAGAATAGATACCGTCAGTCATCTTCCTGGGATAATAGCGTTCCCCTCCTGCAGGAAGGCAATGCCTTAGCAGTCTCCCAAATTTAGCTGCGAACAAAATTATACTCCCTGTAGTATAGGAAAATGTTGGTTATTAGCTTGGGGTCTGTGGATTTTCCCATGGGTTTAGACTGTTTCTAGATTTAGACAAATATGTCAAACTTATTATAAAAATTAGATAGAAGGTTTTTTTTCCACCTCTGATGATTCAGGTGGAAAATAAATAGTTTCAATTGACAAGGTGCAAAGAAAAGAGGATAATTGGGTTTACCTGATTTGAAATTACATTTTGCAGCTTGCAGGGGGGTATTACTGAAAAATAGAAGGTTTTTGGAGCTAGAGGGACATGACTTGAAGTTTGGATGAAAAGGTTATTTGTGGTACGAGAAAGTCAAAATTAATGTGGATTTTTTTTAAAAAATCATAATGTTAGGCATGCCCTATTGCAGGGGTAGGCAACCTTGGCTCTTTTATGATTCATGGACTTCAACTCCCAGAATTCCTGAGCCAGCATGGCTCAGCATGGAAACCTCTCCCTTTCTCCTCAGCATGGCTGGCTCAGGAATTCTGGGAGTTGAAGTCCACGAGTCATAAAAGAGCCAAGGTTGCCTACTCCTGCCCTACTGAGAATATGGGATAGATACAAAGTTGAACCTGAACACACTTTTGTGGGTCTCATCACAAGAAGCATTTTACAGATGAGGAATAATAAACAAATACATATGATTAATTTGTCACAAGATAATAGAATTTTGTCAAGGGGAATGTAAAATAAAAATAGAGAGAAAATCTGAGGGCATATGGATAGAGTTGTCAATGGTTCTCTTAGTTACAACTATTAGAAAGATTTAAAATAGACAAAAGAATTTATGGTTTTGAACATTGTAAGACTAAGTTTGAAACAGAATTGTGTGGAAATGATGAACATATAATCACTAAAATATATAAACTTTTATTGAAATTTGAAACAGAAGAACAAGTAAAAGAATGTGTGTGTAAGTGAGCTAAATTTTTGGTTATAATATACAGATCGAACAATGGGAAAATATGTGGCTGAAAATACTGAAGGTTATTCTATGTTATAATCTTAAGGAGATTTTTTTTAAATAATGTCCTGTATCAATACAATATGTCACCAGAGAAATTGTATAATGTATGTATAAAGGCACTTCAAATACATGTTCGAAATGTGAACAACAGGAAGGGACATTTTATCATATCTGATGTACATTTAAAAAAGCTAGAAAATTTTGGATTCAGACACAGAGGCAGAGGATTTTAAAGATTAATATATTGAGGCCAGGGGCTTTTCTTTTGGGATTGATAAACAGTTGGAAAAAAGTTCATGGTACTTTGATTTTGAATAAGATAACTGCAGCAAGATTATTGCAGGCATAAAGATGGAAAGACTCAGCATTACCCATAAGGGAGAAATGGTTGCTGAAGATGATGGAACATACTGAGATGGCTAAATAAACTTCTTTGCTAGATAAAAAGACAATATATATATTTATTGCACAGGTTAACAGTTCCTATTGTAACTGATTCTTCTCTTTACTTAGTTGGAACATGAAAGAAAATAAAAAGCTAAAAGAAGCTAGATTCTCCCTGGCAGTATGCAGCATTTTGCAATATACTGGGGACTTCACCTAGCAAATTTAACAAACATTTAATATAATTCTAAACCACATTGTATCAATAGATTGCATCCTTCTCAATCTAAGGATTCTCAGCTTCAGGCTGTCTGTTTGCTTGTCAATTAAAGTTTTCCATGGCCTCCCTGCCAGCTTGACGTGGCTTTTACATGTGCAGTGTACTGTGGAAGAGGTGAGTGAAATATTATTAAATATATGTATGTTCAGAACCTATATATTTTGTTAGCTAGACAGTAGTGAAATTGTGCTGCTTTATAAGTTCATTTGTTGCTCATCCTTCTCTAGTTTTTCACAGCCTCCTTATTTTATCCTCCCCTGCTTGATTAATTGCTTGTTCCATCATCCCAAATTCAAGGTTAAGTTAAGGTCTCCTTCAAGTTGGTGGACCATGTAATAAAAATCAGTTTGGATAGGTTCTGGCATCAGAGCATTACAGGTATGAGGGTGGAATTGTATTCATTTTTCTCCATTGTTTTCCCCTGAGGCAGATCTTGCAGGACACGTTAAACTTCTAAATTATATAGGGCCTATATTCAGTGGTGGGATTCAGCCCGTTCGTACCACTTCGGCAGAACCGGTAGCAAATTTTTTGTTGCCCAGGCCCAGGATAGATTTCCAGAAGCGTCATCCAAACAGAGAACAGGTTGTTCACATATTTGAATCCCACCACTGCCTATATTTCCTATCAGATCTTAAAGAAAATATTATATGACACACATACACACAAATATGTGTGAATGCATGCTTAGTGCCAGAGTTAAAACTCATGGCAGCATAATAAGTTGTAATGCTTTCTTTTCAGAATCTTCATAAATAAAGATATTAAAATATTTAAAAAAATAAAAAAATGTATTTACTCATTCATTCTAAAACTGTCTCATAATGTCAACTAAAGCTTTAGTGGTCAATTCATGAAATCATTTAAAAATTAAATGGGGTTGTAGTGTAGATTATGCTTTTTCAATTTCTTTTTATTGTTATGCTTCTTTTTTTGAAAATGCATTACAAGCCACTTCAAATTATTTGTCAGAGAAATGTAAGTAAGAGATCTCTTACTTACTGAGATCTCTTTAGTGCATAGGTATTTGGTTCGATAACTCCTTATGTGTGGGATGCCACATATATCTATATGAATTTGCATGGAGAGGTCCCCAAGCTATGAGGAGAAAAAATGCTGTTGATGTCCTTTTCTAGTATTTGAAGACAGCAAGGATCTGTCCTTACAAGAGAGAATACTGTGGAGCTGAACCCTAATCAGTCTGTGTTGCTGTGGATACTTCAGCACTAGTTATTTCTTGATGGACAAGCACTACTTGTTATGGAGCAGATTCAAACTTTAGGATCCTTCTGAACTCAAGGATCCTGATGAAACAGCAGGTGAAAACTGTGGCCAAAGATCCCTATACTTGACTTTGGCTGGGGCACCAAAGTAGGCTGTGACCTTACTTGGCTACCTGGCTACTTGGCTACATAGCTACTGTACTAGTACTGCTGTACTAGGTAGCTACAATAGCTATCTATTATACTATATAATTATTACCTTCCAGTTTGCCTATTGTATAATTTAATCCACTTGGGACTGCCCTTAAAAACTATTCATAAACTACGGTTGGTCTAAAATGAAGTGGTCTGCATACTTTCCAGCTATAATACCAGTTTTGTGGAGCTTGCATTGATTGCCAGTTGATCTTCAAATAAAATTTAAGATGCTGCTTTTAATGTACAAAGTCTGAAAGGCAGCCTACTCCATCCAACACCAGCCTCAGCAATTAGATCAAAGAGAGATAAACTGTAATTGATCCCAGATTTTCAGGAAGTCCAGCCCAGGCTGAGATGGCCAGGTGTCGTTTTTCTGAGATCAGGAAATCTCCTTCTTTGTTGATGTTTTTGAAATTGTTAAAGTCATTACTGAAGAAGGAAGCAATAGCAAACCCATTGTGAGTAATGTTGCTGAGAAAATGTCATCATCATGTCCATGTAGGTCAACTGGAGTAATGACTGGTAGATGGATGGAAGGAAGGAAGGAAGGAAGGAAGGAAGGAAGGAAGGAAGGAAGGAAGGAAGGAAGGAAGGAAGGAAGAAAGACATATTGGTGGTATGGTGGTGGGATTAATTGAGTTGTTTTAATTCAATTTACTGAAATTAGATGAATACCATTTTTTGTTTTAACTCAATTTACTGAAATGAAAGATATTTGGCAGGGGCAGTCTATAATCCCAATAAAACAAAGTGTGAAAATGTTTCTTCTAAAAAAGTAATAGGAAGTACCCCATTGATACAAGCTGCATTACCTCTTCAACTCAGCATAGTTCCCCAAATCAATAAAAGCCAATTTGCATAGGTTTAATCTGAGTGCCAGCATGATGTAGTAGTTAATTTATTTATTTATTAATTAATAAATAGGTTCTAGTCGCTTAGGTACAGAGGTTATCTTTCTCTCAACCCCCCAAAAACCTGCCCTCCCAAAATATAATTCCTCATTGCATTATGTGTTGATATGAACTGAAGAGAACAGAATGCAAAACAAACAGACCTGCAACCAGCCAAACTAAATATTAGGAAAAACAGCAAACAAGAGCACAGCCCTGATTCAGTTTAACTGGGATTTCCTTTTCTACAAAATGGCAATATGTTTGACATACACAGAATAGAAGGGACCTTCCAATTTGGGAGGAACAGTTGGTGCATATGAACTTTTGAGATGATGGGTATTTGCTAATACCCACAAGGACCATTATATGAAAAGGTCAAATGTTGAGATGAACTCTTATTGAAGAATCTGAATATAATTTATAGATACCATATCTGTGCTATATACCATATAGCCTCCTCTAAAGTTTTTGTTCGTGTCATCAACGCCTGCAGTGATCATAGGGCTCTTGTGCTGACCTCATTATCTAAGTAATCCCATTTTGACCATAGCCTCCGCCAACATTTGCTTATAGGTTGAAGGTTAGAAACTGATTCTTCACGCAAATGTTGAATGTCTTTTGAATCTTGCTACACAATTTGGAATTCATGTAAGATTTTGACCAAATGTAGGATTTTAAAGTATGTAGTTAAACATGACAAAAAAAAATACTTTAACATTTTTAGCTCCCTAGGAAAGATGAATAAATGGGTAGGTTATAGCGATATTTTAGGCAGGAGTAGCATTTACAACTCTGTTTCTCTCCACGTGTCATTTATATGCAAGAGCGGAAATCCTCTCTTCCCTGCAGCCGATCACATTGGGAGTTTTGTATAGCAATGATGATGGCTGCAGTAATTTAGGATGGAAATGAAATTAGTCTTGCTTCTCTCATGCTGCTGTGATGGTGATAGAGTTAGGTCCATGTCCTTTTGCCTGCATGTCCATGTGTGAAAAGGATCAAACTGATTCAATTAGGGAACCAAGGTTGTTAGAGCCAACTTATTTTCTCTTGTTGCTTCCCAGCACACACATATAGGACTTAATCTCAGCATGAATTACTTGACAGAACTCAGCTTCGTTGCTATGGGAACAATTTTCATGAACTCCTCTAAGCAACCTCAGCCCACTCATTCCACCAGGGATCAGATATTTGATTGACTGCTAAGTCCAACTATAGAGTAGTACAAGTCATGTCACATCTGTCATATTTCCCTAAATACCTTTCCCTCCCCCCCCAAAAAAATAAAATTACACTGACCATATCATTTCTTATTTTCTTTGTTCACTTAAGAGTTTATTTTAATTCTTGATTAAATAAGAATTTAATCCTTGATCAAATAATTCTTGATTTTTTTTTTCTCTCTCTCCATAAATAAACTCCGTCATTCTTTCTCTCATCTTTTAAATCCAAAGCCTGGGAAACAGCTCCACTAGTAATTAGGAACTGAATAATGTTGTTTAAAGCAGTATTAATTATTGGAGCCGATGACAACCCAGGGTTACAGAAATCAAAGAAACCAAAGTAAGAGCAGGAAGCTACCATTCCTCAAAGAAGAACATCAGGGATTTACTCTATTCTTTGTGCAATTGATACTAGTGAACCAGGCGGTGATGGCAAAGTTCTGGCCACAAAGGACTAACCCTGCATATCATTAAACCTTTATCGCATCAGAGAAAGTTTCTAATTCTAGCTCATGAACATCCACTACAAATATCAGACCCATTATTTCCAGAATTCTCTGAATTAGAATGCCAAGTATGGGACAATGATAGTTTTCTGTCTTCTCTGTGTTAGTAGGTCTACTGAAAAAAATAACAATTTGTATTTATGCAGCATCTTTCTCAGATGTAACAGGGCACCTCCATTGACACTGCTCATAGTTTCTTTTCCCTGGCAGTTTCTTGAAGCCACCGCCACTTGTCTAGTCTCTTAATGGTCAAGGAGTCATGTTGGAAATGATGGGCTGTGATGCCAAAGGAGATACTGCAGGAAGATAATTGGACAGGGACACATTCTGTTGGATGAGATCACTCTCCCTTAGCATGCCCCAGGCTATAGCTCATCCTGGTCAACAAAGTCTCCAGACTTCCAAAGAAGCTTTTTTGGGGGGGGGTGGACATTTTGCAGAAAAGGGGATGCTTTCTGCAGATAGCACTCTGCATTCAGTCTATTATCTTGACAGGAAAGCTGGAATTAGCTAATTAACAGATAGGGTTGGGCAAATTATTGGTATAAATGGTCCACTGCTTTCTGAGCCTACTACCTTTCTACTATTCATTAAAGCAGGCTTTTTTCAAGCTTTTTCAGGCTTCTTGAAAAAAAAAGAAAGTCACTTCTTTAAAAGGCACAACGAGTGGTCTTTTTTAATCAGTATCATAGTTTTTTGACTTCTGCAAATGTTTGAAAACTTGGGCAGTTTTAAGGAATAGTAGACAGATGCTGTCATTATGTTTTCATGAGTTCTAAAATATTTGTTCCTAATGATTTTTAAGTGTAAACAGCCCTAATGAATAACTGAGTCAGAATCTGACTCTGAACAAAAAGTGGTTGATGATTACAAATCGGACCCAAATCCCACATTTTCAGAATTGTTTCTTGTGTCCTGTAATTATTCACTGCAAAGAGACAGAATATGAAAGATTTGTGGCAATGTTCTTTATATGCAGGTAAAGTTTGAGGAAAAAGCTATGAAAATGTGAACATCTTTATTTAGAATGACAAGCAAAAGTGCTATAAAATTTGATTTGGGCTTGTTTTGCACTTTGGTCAGCCCAAAGTCTTGTGTTGGTTGAGGTGGTTGCCCAAATAGAAAAAACTGAAGAATAGCAATAGCACTTAAACTTATATGCCGCTTCACAGTGCTTTACAGCTCCTCTAAGCAGTTTAAAGAGGCAGCATATTGCCCCCAACAATCTGGGTCCTCATTTTACCTTGGAAGGATGGAAGGCTGAGTCAACCTTGAGCCTCAAACTGCCAAACTGCTGGCAGCCAGCAGTCAGCAGAAGTAGCCTGTAGTACTGCACTCTAACCAATGCATCATCACAGCACAAATTTGGCTTTAAAAAGTGTAGACATAGCTTCTACAATGGACATTCATTGTAATACTGTGTGGTTTGTTCGTTCATGTGTGTGTTCATTTTTCTGGTCATTTGAAGGTGTTTTTTTTTCTTTACAACCTCAGATAATAGCGTCTGGTAATGCAAATGCTGGATATTAATCTAGTATTTAATTGAATTAAATCCTGAAGGAAATAATTGTGCTTTGTCCAGCTCATACTTAGAATTATTATTATTTTTTTAAAAAGGACCAAAAATGCATACATGTACACTTTTCAGAAACTGGAATATTGCTTAGAAGAGTGCATTATTAATAAGCAATACAAATATGCTATGCATTAATAAATAATCTGTTGTTCAAGCTGCAAAGTAGAAGGCCAGGAAATAAATTTAGCAAGAACCTATTTAGCTATGGTTTCACATACTCCTATTCTTCTAAAAGGACTTGAGGTTTAGCTATGAAACATGGGCTGTTTCCACTATCCATACTCACTTTATTATTTTATTAATGTTCTTAAATGTTGCTTTTGAATTTGTTATTAGTCAAAATTCATTTCTAATTAAAACATTTTTGGTGAGAATCAAATAAATAGAATAAAATATCTCTTAAGGGCAGCTATCTCAATCCTTAGAATGAATGTTATGATACATGGCAACTGCCCTAATTAAATTAAACAAAAAATATTAAAATATACCTTTGGCAGCATCTTCCTTTAGAGCAGCGTTTCTTAAACTTGGCAACTTTGAGATCTATGGAGATCATTCTGGCTGGGGAATTCAGGAAGCTAAAGTCCACACATCAGTTGGCAAGTTTGAGAACTATTGCTATCATGAATGTGTCTCAAGACACTGCATGTGATTCCTAGTTGCTGAGAAGCAGACAATATTGTAGCTAATAACTTATAGCTTTTCCATATAACTAAAAAAGTATAATGTATAACTCTCAATTGATCAAGAACATCAGTAACCCTACATGATGATAACCATAGCCTTAAAATTATGATTTGGACTATAAGAGAAGCAAGTGGTAAAAACCAGGAATTAAGAATAAAAATAGTAAAAAACAACAACAGTGTTCTTTTATCTGTCAAACTAAGAGAAACAGGAAGGATATAATAGATATGAATGATCTTATGGAGTGGAGTTTATCAGTTCATGCAGGAAGTGAATTTATCAATTTAGTTCTAAATTAAATTTGTCTGAATGCTATCTGGGATCAGGAGTATTCTGCCAGGTAACATGAATTTATGTGAATGAATGAAATAAGACATTACAGAAAAAAATGATCAGGTCATTCACTGACCCAAGGATGAGCAAAAGTATTGAGAATTTGCATAAAAATATTTTTCTATCTATTTATATATCATAAGGCAAAATAATGGAGATAAATCTAGGAACACAATTCCATTGTTTATGATGAGCCCAATGGTGGGATTCAGCCGGTTCGCACTGGTTCAGTAGAACCAGTAGCTAAATTTTGTTGAGTTCGGAGAACTGGCTGAACCCATGCTGCTTCTGGAAGTCCGTTTTAGGCTTCAGAGACCTGGAGGAGGTCTCCCAGGCCTAAAACGGCCCATCAGAAGTGCATTGATGTCACTTCCGGAAGTCCATTCTAGGCCTCAGAGGCCCAGGCCTGCATCCACACAGAGAACTGGATGTTCATGTATTTGAATCCCACCACTGGATGAGTCCCTGAATTAGTGGAGGATGCCAATGTAAGGAAAGGTTCTGAATGCCAGCTAACATCCAGAATGAATTTTGGAGAAAAAGTAGGAAACAATTAAAAACAGAATGGAAGCAGAATGACTTTGGGAGGAAAAATAAGTCCTCTAGGAAAAAAATACTAGATGATTAATCTACCTCCCAATAGAATGAGCAGGAAATGGTCATAAGGGAAGAGGATGAAGAAGAATTTTCTGGAACACAGTGACAATAATTATAGTTCGAAGTGTCACGGAAAACGTGGAAGTTATCTAAAGAGTTTTTGAAAAAGTGGGAAACACTACAGATGAAAAAGAGGAAAAAACCTTATATAAGGGAATGCTGTAAAAAAAGGAGGATGGTGTTGTACAATGCACTTATAGAGAAATAATATAGTCAAAGAGAACAAGGAACTATTAATAGAGAAATAAAAATACAGCGATTTTTATGAAAATCAAAAGTTAAAATGGGCGAAGATGACTATATGAGAAATCCTCTTGTGAATGGAATTAAAAGGAAAAGTGATGCAATAATGTGAGGTGAAGCTGAAATGAGGACAGCCTTAAAGAAGTGTGTTTGTGTATGTATGTATTATATATAATGACATTTCAGAAATGTGATTAATGTATCATTAAGAATCTCACTAATTAAAAGAAAGAGATGAATCTTAAGCCTCTTTTAATATTGAAGGCAGCATCCTCTATAAAGGCATTATTTTTGCACATTTTAAGCTCAGGCCAATTTGTATTTGAGGAATGTATTTGAGGCTATGAGTTTTATTGATATTGGTTTTTAAAGTTACAATGATTAACCCACAAATAGTCCTTCTTCTTGATTAATTTTATTGATTCATAAACCTAAGAACACCTCTCCTTGGATCTGAAAGGCCTAGAAACACATATGGCTCATATTTAGATTCATGAAATATGGCAATTTTGGTTGATATAAAATCAGAGTGGAATAAAGGATATCTAGTTCATTCACTATCTGATTCAAATTCTATTGTAGTCACTTGAAAAAGTCACTTCAGTAAGTTCTGTGTGTAAATGAGGGTTCCTAAAAAACTCTTGCAGCGATGTTATGGTATTTTCTCAGTTTTGTTGCCTACTAAAAATCTAATTTTTCTGCAACTACTATTGCAGAATGTCCATGGAAACAAAATTAAGAGTTCTAAGTGCCTTACAGTTTTTCCATGTGATATATAGTACATTAAGATAAGAGGGTAGTCCCCACTTTTTAACAAAATTTTCAAAATCAGGAATAGGTTGAGATTCGCTACTCTTAGTTTAGTTCAAGGTGCAACATTCTACTGACTGAATAAGGATATAACCACAAAGTGACTAAGTCGATCCATTCATTGTATAACATTTTAGCAATTCAAAAATCTTCTTGGGTCCAAAATTATTCTTCTTTAAATTTTAGAGTAATAACAATAAATATCAATAACATGGATTTGAGAATTACATTTAGTAATTTAACTCAGCAATATATTTAATGGATCTGATTAACTTTCTAACAGGAGTCAGGAATGTGATTCTTTTATTTTAAGCATACCATTAAATGAGGAAATGGAAATTAAATGGATTTGCACTGATTGTAACACTAACATTTTTTAATACTTCAGGGTCTAAGTTGGCCTTATGCCTAGAGTGTTGGCCAAAGGCCTGGTGAAATCAAAATCAAAATCCAAAGTAATTGATTAAATTTAGTGCATGGTCTTCAACAACTCACTATACTTGAGAATGATCTACTTCTTAATAAATTGTCAAGAGGCCACAACCTCAACTTCAAATTGTATGCTTTCCACATAGATGTTCCCAAGCTCAGTCCCAGTTTAAAAAGAATCAAATAAAAATTGATCCAAAACGTGTCAAAAGGTTTTCTTCTACCTGAGAACAGCAGTTATCAGGACAAAGGGAGATTCCTATGTTTGAATTTCTACAGGGTTCTGGATGAATAAAATAATATGGAGATGTTTTGTTGCAAATAAGCAAATAAATATATTAGACCAATATTCTATCACAGCCTTCCCCAAATTTGATGTTAGCAGCCCTAAATGTCAATGACCTTTGGACAGTTAGATTTTTATAAATAGGCTAGCTGGAATATGGCTTCTGTCACACCTTTTGATACTTTCACGATGCAGAAGTAAAGCAGTATTTAAAGTCATGGAACTGTTTCAAAGGAAAATATCATATCATAACTGCAGGAATATTTATCATGTATATTATGATAATTCCATCATTTCTATAATTTCCATTATGTCTGTAAAATGTGGCCCATCAAATCATGAGATCTGGCCAAATAATTATTGGTCCTGAACAAATTGATCTATTGTACCTCTTGGTGGGAATTAGTTAGGATTGCAATGCTTGATGAGTTTGCTGAGTTTTCATATATCAAGGCATGCCCTGGAGTTCATAGGAATATAAACAATGAACCTTCAACCTCATGGCTTTGATCTCAGCTGGTGTCATCCAGAAGAAAAACAAGTCAAGCCAAAAATGTGAAGCATCCTTGGCTTATGGTCAGAAATTACTTCAGCACAAATATTGAGATTCTGATATTTATGAGGCAGTAAGATTGTTTGATTTTTGCCCCCCTAACAGCAGGAAATAAGAATACAGTAACCATATTCACTGATCAAATTCACAATGGGCTTGACATGAAGGGATTTGTCAACTTTGAATAATAATTGATGGTGAGGCAATGTCTACAACAAGCTTCAAATAGAGATAATAAATCCAAGGGAAACATGGGGGGTGGGGGTGGAGGGAAAGATATTATACACAATCTGTCTCTTATATCACTTTCTGAACTGTCTACTGATATAGCTGGAAAAGAGGAATGAGAAAGGAACTTTATGATTTTTCAATTTGGGAAATGGTTAGGGTTAGGGTTGACATTGTGTTCAGTCTAAGTTGATCAAACTAATATAATGTGTATGGCATGAGAAAGATAATATAATTAGCCAGGTTCCTTAACAAGCAATGTCATCAAATTAAAATCATGATGGGGAACATCTTCACAATCAGAATCAGAAATGTGTATCATTTAAGTCAAAAACAAATGAATTACTTGCATATGCCTGTAATCCACAATTTATTTCTAGGGTGGAATTCTATGTGAAATAAGAATATTAAAAATTCTATCAAAATGTGATATCAACATTTTTAACTGGCCACAATAGGATTACCTTTCCTGTGTGAATTACTCCAATGAACCATCACTTTATCACTTTATCACCATTTTTTTGCCTCATTCAGTCAATGCACAACTAAGTGAAGAGTGGGATCAGACCGGTATGTCTTTGTTGGTTTTCCATTAGCAAAGTCCTGCATTTAAGAAGAAAATCCATAAAGGGAATCTATGTATTGAGAACTGATTGTGCATGGTTATAAATCATACAAAGAGATTTTTCATGCAGAGAAGTAGACATTCTGCTTCAGAATGTCTTCAGTTCATGAAAGAATCAGATCCTGATGGTTCAACAGGAGAAATGGATCAACAAGGGCAGCTGCAATTTATCAATTCACAGAATCACACACAAGGGAAACTATATGTCTACGTAGGCCTGACTTACTTAATAGTTTTCCATCACTGAATTTTTAATCTGGTTTATTATAATTTACCAGTTCCCTCTTTCGGTGTACTTTTCATTTCCACAGCCTAGACTTTCATTATAAATCCATAAAATGCCCTATTTTTACTGATTCTATACACTGCTTAAAAAACTGTTATATTTGCAAAAGAAGCTTCAATACCATTTTTAGCTTATTAAATCAATAATCTGGGGATCAAATCTTCTTTCAGTCTCTTACACCTAATGCTCAATAATGTTTGGTTAACTTATATGTAATTATACAATTGTTGTTGTTGTGAATTGCGAAGTCGTGTCCGACCCATCGCAACCCCATGGACAACATGGACAACATTCTTCCAGGTCTTCCTGTCCTCTACCATCTTCTGGAGTCCATTTAAGTTCACACCTACTGCTTCAGTGACTTCATCCAGCCATCTCATTCTCTGTCGTCCCCTTCTTCTATTACCCTCAATCTTTCCCAGCATTAGGCCCTTCTCCAGTGAGTTCTTCCTTCTCATTAGGTGGCCAAAGTATTTGAGTTTCAACTTCAGGATCTGGCCTTCTAAAGAGCAGTCGGGGTTGATCTCTTCTAGAACTGACCGGTTTGAACGCCTTGCAGTCCAGGGGACTTGCAGGAGTCTTCTCCAGCACCATAGTTCAAAGGCCTCAATTCTTTGGCGCTCAGCCTTTCTTATGGTCATTATACAATTAAAACAGTATAATTCAGGAAGCAATTACATGGGTCGATACACTTTGACCTTTAATTTATAGAATTATGCTATAAATCCTTATACGTGGTGGATTTAGTTACCTGATGCAAGGTAAAATACATCAGCATGGATAGAGCTTCTGCAGAATATAGAAACTTCTCAATTGTATTTCATCTTTGCATGCAGGCTTTTGGTGGTCAGTGAAAAAATATCTTTGGCTGCTAAAATCAATATGAAGATTCTGTTTTGCATACTTTTTAATGACCACTGAAACCTGAAAGACAATTGGAACAAGCCACCAAGCTAATAGTAATTTTCCAGGAGTAGTTAATCATTTCTTTTTCCCTATGGATAAGTTCCAAAAAATTTCAAAAATATAAGTTCTTCTCACTTACATTAAGTAAAAAAAATAATCATAAATTATTATGCAAATAAGCATTTCTTTTCTTTTGTTTTCCCTTTTTGCCTCTGCGTGGTACTGAAGGATGTGTGCTGAATCTGAATGGTACACCAATCCCTTCACTATATTATTGTAATTATTTCATCATTGCTCCAGGACAGGCATGACAAACTCGCGACGTTATCTGATGTCACGCGACGTATTGTGACTTTTTCCCCATTGCCAGCAATGGGGTGGGAGCGGTTTTGGCATGACGCATTTGGCCCATGGGCTGGCAGTTTGACATGCCTGCTCCAGGATATCTCTGTAATTTCACTGTGTTAGGTTATGCTCTGTGGAGCCAAAATAGTATGTCTCTCAGATGATTAGGAGACACTTTCCCTTTCTGAAACCTCTCTCTGCTTTTTGTAGAAAATGACTTATTTCCCGAATCTGACTGCCATTGGTCTTGGTCACAAGTAAAGTGATAATTGTATTTCCTTGCAACTAGCCTTAAATGCTCAAAAGGGTTTTTAATCCAACCATACTAAGTTTTCTCTAAAATATCTGAATGCAAAACAAGAAGCAACGGAGGGAAACTAATCAAGAAGAGAAGCAACCTAGAACTGAGGAGAATTTCCTAACGGTTAGAACAATTAATCACTTGAACGGCTTGTTTCCAGATGTTTGTGAGTGCTCAAACACTGGAGGTTTTTAAGAAGAGATTGGACAGCCATTTGTCTGAAATGGTATAAGGTTTCCTACCTGAGCAGGGGGTTGGACTAGAAAACCTCCAAAGTCCCTTCCAACTCTGTTATTCTGTTATTTTACCTATGAAAAAGAGAAAAACCAAAATATTCAAGGGTTCTTCTCCCCTGCCTTAGAACAGTGGTTCTCAACCTGTAAGTCATGACCCTTTTGGGGGTCGAACGACCCTTTCACAAGGGTCGCCTAAGACCATCAGAAAACACATATTTCCAATGGTCTTAGGAACCGAGACACCACTCTGCATCCATCTCTGCACGGCCTCCTCCGCAATTTGCAGAGAGAGAGAGACAGAGAGGCACTTTCGCTTCCCTTCTCTCTCTCTCTCTCTCAGGTGGACTTACCTCTTGCAGGGCTCCTGATTGGCCCTGTGCCTGGGTGCCCCACCCCCTGGGAGAAGCATGGCCAGGGCCTCGTGGCTGTGGAGCCGCCCAGGGAAGCCCCGGGATCCCTGCTGGGAGCAGCCTGCTGGAGGCTCCACTGAGCGGGCCAGCCCTCCCGCAATCCACAGCCCAAGGGAGACCAGCCCCTGTGAACCCCAGCCAGCCTGACCATTGGACCCACTGGCCAGGAAGGCGTGCTGGAGTCCAGGCTGCTGGGAAGGAAGAAGGAGATTCAGCAAAGATAGGAGAGGAGTGCTGCCTCCTGGGGCCCAGCGCTGGCGGTGGCTGCCTTGCCATCTTCTTCCTCCTCCCCTTCTTCCTCCTACTGCCCCCAAGGCAGCTCAGGTGGGTGCCGGGGCAAAAGGGATGCCTGGGGGGAGCAGACGGGCTGGCAGAGGGGCTGGCAGGGGCCACGCAGCCCCAGTCCCCGGGGCTGGTGCTGCGGAGGGTGAGACTGGGCAGTGCGGAGTCCTGGCTGGGACGATGGCAGCAGTTTTCTCACACTTCTCCTCTCCTTCCTCCTGCTGCCCCCTAGGCAGCTCAGGTAGATGCCAGGGCAAGAGGGGTGCCTGGTGGGAGCAGCTGGGCTGGCAAAGGAGCTGGTGGGCCACGCAGCACTAGCTCCCACCGTGGCTCCATCAGATGGGCAGAGGGCAAGGCCGGGCAGCACGTAGTCCTGGCTGGGACGGCGGCAGTGGTTTTCTTGCCCTTCTCCTCTCCTTCTTCCTCCTGCTGCCCCCAAGGCAGCTTGGGCGGGTGCCGGAAGGACGAGGGGTACCTGGGGGGAGCAGCTGGTCTGGCGGAGGGGTTGGCAGGCTGCGTGGCACCAGCCCCCACCACGGCTCCATTGATGGATGGAGGATGAGGCTGGGCAGTGCAGAGTCCTGGTGTGGGCGGCAGCCAGGCTGGGGGCGGCGAGGACCCCCGATGATGCTGCCATAAGAAAGAGAGGAAAAAGAGAGAAACAGAGGAAAAGAGAGAGGAAAGAGAGAGAGAGAAGGGAGGAAACAGAGAGAGAGCAAGAAAGAAAGAAAGGAAAGAGAGAAAAAGAGAGGAAAGAGAGAGGAAAGAGGAATAGAGAGAAGAGAGAGGAAAGAGAAAGAGAGAAAGAGAGGAAAGAGAGAAAGAGGAAAGAGAAAGAGAGAGGAAAGAGAGAAACAGAAAAAGAGAGGAAAGAGAGAAAGAGAAAGAGGGAGAAAAGAGAGAGAGAAAGAGGAAAGAGAGAGAAGAGAGAGAGGAAAGAGAAAGAGAGGAAAGAGAGAAAGAGAGAGAGGAAAAAGAGAGAGAAAGAAGGAGAGGAATGGCGCTTCTCCAACCAGGCTGGGCGGAGCCGGTGGAGTGGCCTTCATGCCCCCCTTCCCAGCCAGCTGGATGGGGGGTTGGGGGTCACCACAACATGAGGAACTGTATTAAAGGGTTACGGCATTAGGAAGGTTGAGAACCACTGCCTTAAAATATGCTTTACTGCTAGAAAAAAAATCTGCTTTAGTATCTCTGAAGCAGTGAAGGCAGAGGAAAATAGTGCAAAATCATCCTTTTTCTCTACCAGTGTGAGCATCTTACATTGCCTTATACTGAGCATGAGAATTAATCTATGGCAATGTTACATCTAGTTTCAATTCAGTGAGATATATTATAATCCTGTTGTCTTCCTTGCATTTCTTTGAAGGTGCTAAGATTGAACTTGGGATCACCTGCATGCATAACAAATATATCCCAGTTCATGAGATAAATTTAACAAAAAAAAGTGGACTATACCATCATATAAGAAAGTAAACAATATGCTTTTTCCTCCCTAGTAGCATCTTCTTAACACAGAATTGAATGTTTTACCTTTCCAGAAGTTGCAAATATGTTTACCTCCTATCTCTGTTCTTTTGCCTCTCACATAGAAAAAAACAAAAACAAAAACAGAATGACTTCTTTTAAAAAAAAAATTCACAGGATGATACCACTTTTTTCACACTTTCTTGTATACAAAGTTGAAAAAAGACTGTGCAAGAACAGTAGCAGAGTGTTAAATTATATGTCTGCCAAACTATACTCATATATATTTACAAGATATTTTAAATCATCAGATGGTTGCAAAACTATTTAGTTACAAGATGTTGAGATTTAATCTGACCCCAATTCAGCAAGATTTTTTCTCCCAATAATTGTGCAACTGATTAGCCCATGAGAAAAAATATATACCGTAAATGCCAGCGTATAAGACGACTTCCGTGAGCACTGAAATCGGCGCCAAAGACGGGGGTCGTCTTATACGCCGAGTCGTCTTATACGCCGGAAATACTGGTAGTTTCCGGCGTATAAGACAACGTTCTAGGAATGCGGCCCGGCTATAAAGATGGGGGTCGTCTTATACGCCGGGTCGCCTAATACGCCGGCATATACGGTATCTTAAAATATTGATCTGCACCCTGTGGCTACTACACAAGCCTTGGGTATCTTAAAAAGCTGCCACTAAATTGTCATTTTCTCAATATGATAGATGGTAAAACAATACCTGTTTGGATTTTTTGCAGCCCAAATCAAATCTCAATTTAATGAAATTTAATTGGAAAAGGGATGAAGTGAAACGAATTAAGGTTTTGCCCTGGTTGCATACAATGCTTTTTGGAATGAAAACTCTGTTGCATTATTCAAAGGCTAAGTTCAACATTCTGTCCAGAAATGTTGCATATCTCTGCCCTTAAAATTTGCAATGTACCAATTATTTGAGGTATGTGCTCAAAGTGGATAAATGTCACTACTGAAGATTAAGCCCAAAATTAACTATAGGGGCCTCTGAAATTCAGACACTGCTATTTGGAAATATGCTGCCTTTCTTCTTTTATATTGTAGTGGCTTTTAATATTTCATTGTTTGCGACTTTCTTAGAAGCACACTCTCTTCATAGTGGAATTGTAGTAGCTTGTTATAGAAATAACACAAATGTGTGACTATTAAAAGTATGTATTGTGTAGAAAAGTGCTGCCTTGTGAAAGGATTTTTGCATATAATATGTCATGTTTATTTGCATTCAGCTACTGACTCCCTTTCCAAAACAGTGCTTCAACAAGTTAATGGTTTTGCTCCTGGTGTGGGTTGATTGATGACATGCCAGACCTATCATCCTTGTCTTTATGCTTCTAGATGCTAATTTTATTTGCTAGCAATGAATATAGATGCTGGTAAGTGCTGTCTGAGAAGGACAACGTGGGTCCTGCATGAACCAGAAAAGCATACAACTTCGTTAAGCAATAAAATCTGTGCAGTAACGATGACATAAAGTCCAACTTTCCACTCAAGTGTCTCTTGTAGAATACTTTCAGAACACTTTCATGAACTTTAAGATAGAGGAAGTTGGCTGATAAATTGGTATGTACTATAAGAGTAATATATAGTCTTCCCTTTTGAGCTAAGTGAAAAAAAAAATCCTATATGCTCTTTGCTTTCTATGCAGACATGAAAAAACAGCAGATTTATAGGGTTAAGAACAAAAACAGAACTTCCCTACCCCACAAATAATATGCATTCTTCTCCTTCTTGTTCTATGACTTTTCTGTTATAATTTTCCTGCAGTTCCATTCCTGATTATCCAATTGTAAAGTGTAGGCTGTGGCCTATACTTAAGCATTCACAGTTAATGTAAAAGTAATAGAATAAATGTGTAAGGAAACTATAATACCACCCTAACGAAGAAATATAGTGGGTGGATCTACTGACACAAGGGATGCTATTACAAGAGGAACTCAGAGGGACCATTTCTTGATTCCTTCACAACCCTTTAGAGTCCTCCACATGCTAGTTCTGTGTGGGGGAGGGTTACAATTCCCGGTAGCAAACTATGAGCACTACATGCTGAGAAGGTAATGAATAGAAGAAACAAAATTCACACAATTTTGAATGGTGCTATAAAAATCCAACTAAAAATGCCTATTTTGGGTCATTAAATAACTTTGTTATTCCATAGTATGTGATCAGATCTCCATTTGTACAACTTGACTCCCTCTAACAGTCTTCCACAGGTACCTTCCCTTAATTCTTCTACAGTAGATTTGGAGGTAGGTGGGGGATGTGGGTTCTGTGCAGGTAGAAAATAAAAGAGAATCTTTTCTGTGGGCAGTTGCCATTTCTAGTACAAAAATCTATACAGAAACATATATGTGATGGGGAAATAGGCAACAAAAATACAACTGGTTGAGAAAAGCATGCATAGCAATGCTGTATGTTAGAAAAGAAACTTGGTTAGCCCAAAAGAACACATTCTAGGGTATGCTCTAAAATGATGCTTAGGACAAATCTATGAAAATCTGGTGCCTTTCAGAAAATCTTTATTTAGATGCTGAACAGGTAGGCTGAAGCAGAAACAACTTATAATGAATCCATAGCTGAGAAAATGTAAAACATTGAAATAAAAATGGTCTCATTTGCCCAAGCCAACTTTTTCTCCTACATTAATTTTGGCAGACTGAAAACAAAGCAGGAACTATTCATGTTCATGTTTGTAGAGGATGTGTTGTGTGTGGTATGTTTTTCCCCAAGATAAATGTAAGTGTGGAAATGAATAACGTCATTGTGTAATATAAAGAAAAATGCATTCCTTGCTGATCAGAGAAAGGGAGGAGAGGAGGAAAAAAACGGGGACATAACACTCTCTGATAAATAGATAACTATCAAAATCCAAGAAGTGATATCACTTGCTATCTAAAGAGGGTATTGGACTACAGTTATATTACCTCAAAGATGGTAACAAAGAGAAGTGCTTCTGAAAAACTGGCTAGCAACCAATACAAACAAAAGGAAAGCATAATGTTTGATAAGGGAATGGAAGTGGCTTGATTAGATCAGTTCTATTAAAAGCACTGAAGGACAATAAATGATTCAATAGAGGTAATCTGCCATTCAGGTTTGCACAGTAATCCACTTGTGGTCTTTGTCAAAATCTTTTGACAAGCTAATTAAACGAAGACAGTTATGCAGCACCAAGTGTTTACTTTTTACAAAACAAATCAACCAATTGACAAACTTCTGCATCCATATTTTCCCCATCAACGATGTCATGGTGACCTTTCTTGATAGCATAAATAAACTCCTTTATTCCCCTCATGATAGCTTCATGACAGCTTAGTATTTAAATAATGTACCTTTCTATTTGAGAGACAGAATGCAAATTGAAGGTCTCAGAATGTCTCTTTATTGCAATGCCATAGCTGGTTCAGGGCAGCCTCCAATGATGGAGAAATATATGTGTCCTCAGGAATTAGATTAAACTGGACATTTATCATCACTTGCAACCTATACATTCTATTTCCTTTCTCTTTCAGCAACAAGACATTAAGGTGGAGAGGAAGTATCCTCTTTATTTACAGGTATATGATTGCTCATCTTGTTCTTTCATTTTTGTTGTCCAATGAAAACTGATTCCATTATTCAGGTAGGCAGGAAAGGCATAAATTTTGCCACCAAGGCACTGAAACATTGGTTTGCTAGTATACCTCTTGATCATCTTAGACTGCTAAAATAGGGCACCTCTTCTATTCTGATCTATTGATAGGATTGTGGGGTTTCTTTTTTTTTTCTTTCCTGAAAAAAGCTTTCAATTCCTACAAACTTTATCATTGTCCAACAAATCAGTATCATCCACAAGGAACAATTATGCATTTCCATTCTTAGGGGTTTCAAAAAACTGATGAGAAAGCTTATTTCTAGGTTACATCAGTGCCTGAAGTCAAAAGTGATTTGATGTTCAGCCTTCAAGTGTGAAGCTCACTGACTTTCTCCATGAAAACCAGTGGTGGGATTCAAATATGTGAAGAACCAGTTCTCTGTGTGGATGTCACTTCCGGAAGTCCATTCTGGACCTGAGCAATAAAAAATTAGCTACTGGTTCTGCCGAAGTGGTAGTGTAGGTAGTAGAACCATTCTAATCACTACAGTACCTATAATAAGTGGGACTCTGCTATGTGAATGAGAAAGCAATGTAGCTTAATGAAATTTGCAGTTTTGTACTCTGTAAGTCTAGGCATATGCTAGTTTACAAAATTTTGTTTTTCTCATATGTGGGTTCATTTTATGTCAGGAAGAAAAATTAAAGAGTTTTAGCCCAGCAGCTATACTTCAAGGCAAATGAAAGTTGCATTGAAAGTTGGACTGAAATGATATCGTCCATTTGGAATTGCACGCATTTTCCTTTCCTTTTTTTTTTTTTTTTTGCCAAAATCTGATTCTACTTCCATGTTATCTTTCAATGACTCTGCACCTGCTTCCCAGACATACTGAGTACTCTCAAGGGTACAACTCAGCCAGAATCCAAATGATCCCAGACCTTTGAAGATTTCCTCTGTGTAAAATATATCTCATCATGCAAGAGAAAATACAAACATGCTTACTGTATACTGCCAAATTCAACAGAATAAAACAGATGGATTAATTATTATTTCTCTTCTTATTGGCATGGCCGTCCAGAGTTAAGTAGTTACATAACAAGAAAAGAAAAGAGGAAAGCTCTTATTCCTGAGTGGGGATCATGCTAGGATAATCATAAAATTTGCTCTTTCTCATTCTTCCTTTTTGCTTAGTTTTTTATTCCATGAAAAAATATGCATCAGAAATATTGTTAGAACAGAACAGAACAGAACAGAGCTGGAAGGGACCTTGGAGGTCTTCTAGTCCAGCCCCCTGCTCAAGCAGGAGAACCTATACCATTTCAGACAAGTGACTGTCTAGTCTCTTCTTAAAAACCTCTAGTGATGGAGCGCCCACAATTTCTGAAGGCAAGCTGTCCCACTGGTTAATTGTTCTCACTGCTAGGAAGTTTCTCCTTAATTTCAGGTTGCTTCTGTCTTTGATCAGTTTCCAATCATTGTTTTTTTATCCTTGTCTTGTTGATCCCAATCATAAAATATAAAGGACCAGCTTATTCCTATGGTATATATTCCTTTTTGAAATATTTCATAGCATCAAATTAATTAACAAAAGAAAAATAACACACAGAAATGGAATTGATACAAGGAGGAGGAGGAGGATGGAAAATTCTGTCGAAGAAAGCAATTTATTTCAAATTTATGACATTGATATAATTTTGACTTCCTTGCTCTTTCTTGCAAAAAAAAAATTAAAAATTGATAGGCCACATATACCAGTAATCAATTTTAGCATATTTAATGTGTAGATTTGTATTACGATTTAATGTAATATTTTTGGGGTGTCCCCCACATCTTCTTGATGACTTGATAGAGCTTAAATACTGGGCCCAGTCAACCAGAATGTAGATGTTTTTAAGCAACAGTAAATGATCTAAAATCACAAATTTCTGTAGATTCCATTCCTAAAGTACAACCTATGCAAGTTAATACATTTATGTCTAAATTCCATCTCCAACAAGGTAATTTATTCAAAATTGTCAGGGGTGTTGGCACCTCCATAAAGAAGTCACACCTGTTCTTTGGCTCTCAGTATAACTGAGGGATTCTCAGAAAATATATGTTTTAATTAAGGAGTTGATGACCTGATCCAACAGATACAATGGGATATTTACACTGCCTCCATAGTATCTTCCTCACTTCAGATATAAAATTGCTTCATATTTTTATTTAAAATATAAGAATTAAATTATCCTAACCCAAACATTTAAAAGAACAATAGACCAATTATTCTTCTTTACTGTGTTAAAAAATTAGATAAATTCAAATTTAGCAGTTGAGAATGCTTCCTAAAAATCCTTACACCAAGAGGGAAACACCCCCCCCCCGAAAAGAAACCAACTTAAAGCCCCTAACCATGTACATCAGGGGTGTCAAACTGCCGGCCTGTGGGCCGGATGCATCACGTGGAAGCCACATCCACCCCATTGCCGGCAATGGCAAAACAGTCCCAATACGTCGCTTATATGCTAATGCTCCTATGGTAATATTTTTAGTGTTTTCAGAGTTTTTAACAATACAGACAACAAATGCTAAAGTCAGGTTAAAATGAAAAGAAAGATGACATCCTTGATAAGATCGTGACATGGTATTCACCACATGATGATAACTCTTAATAATAGCATGTAATAAAGAGATTCAATGAATATTCAGTCCATACTATAAACTTATGGGAAAACATCAGTGTGAACTTAAGAAGTTTCTCAAAACTGTATCAAAAGCTCAGTGTTTTTTTTTAAAGTAAGTTGCTAGATTCTGCCTATTTTGTCTGAAAGCAACTATATCAGTTAAAAATTTAATATTAGCATGTTCTCTAAATTCAGCCTCAGATGGTTGAACAATCACTCAGAAGCTGTGTTATAGATTTTATTTATGATATAGCCCTATGTCTGGTGTTAAAGTAACTGTTAAAATCTTAATCTCCACTTTATCAAAGAAACGGAGCTGTAACTGAAAAGATGGTAAGATTCATGTTTTACTTAGGAAAGTTGTGGTATTTGCCTCATTGAAACCAAGGAGTAAGAATCTATTTTAAAACATTTTCACATGTATAGCATTAACAAATATAGGAGATAACTGAGCACAGTTTCTTTTTCCCTCCTCCCAATCTTGCTAAACTGTGTCATTATGGCAGGGGTGTCCATGTTTTTGGGAGAGAAGGGTGGAAAAAGACCAGAAATTTATACTAAGTGGACTATATATACTTCAGCAGAGTTACTCTAGTTGTGAAAGTCATCCCAGCTGCCCAGCTAAAGGAAGCAAGCACCTATCTCAAGCAGTAGCAGTATAGGAAGATAGTGGAGGTGGATGATCCATTTAGTGACCAGGCAAAGGCAACATTTCATATTGTATGAGAGGAACTAAATCACACCTCTATTTTACAAAGAAAACGAAGCAAGATAAAGTGATTCATGATAAACTCTCAGATAAGGAGCCCTTCACTTTGAATAGCTCTCAGTATGCTACTAAGGAAGAACTGAGTACTAATATGGCTCCACAGACAATTCTTTCCTATGGCAATTACCCAAGTTAATGCTCTATCTATTAATGTGGAGATTGAACTTGACCATAATATTTGGCAAAGTATGAAATGGGCAGAACATGCAAGTGAGATGCGCTGTTTGGGGCTGGAGACTGGAATGCTAAATTTGGAAATAATATAAAGGAAAGCAGTTAAGGGAACAAAAGCAGGAGAAAGAAATGTCACTTTTTGCCAACCCAATAATTTCTTTATTGATAACACAGATAAAGCAAAGATGGAAGTATTATACGGAAATTCTGCATAGTAAGGAGTCAACATCCAAGACACCTTAGAAAATATTCCCTATTTATAAGAGTCTTCTGTACACTAGAAAGAGAAGTGAGTCAATGGTTCAGACATTACCAGGCCAGAAGGCTACATAAATATGGGAAGCAATGAAAGAACAATCAGTAAAAGTTCTGACCATGCTATCTTAGCAAACTGGAAAAGGACACAGTGGCCACCCAACCTGGAAGAAGTCAAATCTAGATAACAATACTAAATAACAGAGACTTAACAAATATGCAAACCATCATACAATATCCTTGATTTATATGCTAGCTAAATTAGATTTATAGTCATCTATGTGTCAATATCTATAACAATGTAAGTCATACAGGAAATGGTTTTCACTGTTACATTCTATGGAAATGAAGGTTGGATTTTGTCAGCCCTAAAAAAAACTAAGAAAACAAGGGCATGTAAATCAGTATTAGTAGTAACAGCTATAGTAACATGTTCTGAAGTTTGAATGTGCTTCTCTTCCTTTATCTCTGTG
This sequence comes from Crotalus tigris, assembly GCF_016545835.1. NCBI lineage: Eukaryota > Metazoa > Chordata > Lepidosauria > Squamata > Viperidae > Crotalus > Crotalus tigris. The sequence goes on along the minus strand of NW_024096647.1, from coordinate 1,032,777 downwards.
TGAATTAAGGACAGTTTTGTCTGAGACATTTTCTCAAGTTACTTTGTTGACCCAGACTATTCTCCAAAGCATCTGAAGGCAGGACAAGAAGCGACGAATGGAAACTAACCAAAGAGAGAAGCAACCTAGAACTAAGGAGAAATTTTCTGACAGTTAGAACAATTAATCAGTGGAACAATCTGCCTCCAGAAGCTGTGAACGCTCCAACACTGGAAGTTTTTAAGAAGAGACTGGACAGCCATTTGTCTGAAATGGTATAGGCTTTCCTGCCTGAGCAGGGGGTTGGACTAGATGACCTCCAAGTCCCTTCTAACTTTACTATTATTATTGTTGTTGTTTTGTTGTTGTTACTACTACTACTACTACTACTACTACTACTACTACTACTACTCAGGTCCCCTTTATCTGATTCTTGCCTTAGTAGAAGTTCTTCCTTATACCTTTCAAGACCATTCCTTCATCCTACTACAGATTGTACTAGAGGTACAAAAAATAACCTTGAAATTTGGTGTTGGAGAATACCATAGATAACCGGGGGGGGGGGGGAACAGTCTTTTAATCACCTAAAGCACAAATGATCATGTTCAATTTTTTGAATATTATGTGAAAACCCAGCATCCTTGAAAAGTCTGGGAAAGGTGGAAGGAAAAAGAAGAAGATGACCAGCAAGGGTAGAAGATTCAATGACAGTAGCAAGGATGTACCACTGCAACATCTGAAGGGCAAGGTTGGAAAAATATCATTCTGGAGAAGATGCATTTATTGTTAAGAGTTGACACTGACTTGATGCACAAAGGAATGTACTATTTCACTTTAAAAAAAAAGAAGTTGGACTATTCTCCGCTTTTATCATTTAATTGTAGCCACAATTTCTCGAAGTACCTAGTAATGTAATCCTATGGTAGGTTTTGTATTCTCATTCTGTGAATAACAATTTAACCCATTATATTGATTAGAGACTGCAACAGTACCATAAGGATTACAATTGTTGAACATCTTAATTAACTGATTGAAAATTTTCATGCATTTTCCTATCAATATAGCGAATACAAGATTATGGTATTACATTGCTTAATTTGTTTAAGTATAAAAGTCAGTAGCATACTAGGTTTGTTTTTCTTTTCCCACTATTGCTGTGTATTACACATTATATTCATATTTTGCAGAGATCAAAGGCGTACCTCATTCAAGAGGAAGGTAGGATTCTTAAAAGATTAAGAGTTCATTAACCTCTGTACTTTTAACTTTAATCCTTGCTCTTTTTTGTCAGAATATCACAGCTTCTGACAAAGTATTATCACATACCAGGCAGTGATGAAAATGAGTCCTTGTCAAACTACAGCATTCTACCATCACCTGTTCCATCTGCTGAATAAAATCATTTTCATTCAACAGATACATTCAAAGATCATTTGAGAAATATATGTAAATTATTGTCAAATGCGGCTAATGATTTCGTCAAAGCGTGATCCAAAATAGTTATAACATCGATGCTACAGTGTTAAACAGTAGGAATGAAATATTAGAAAACAATCTAAAAGGAAAATAACTTCTATAGAGATAACATAAGATATCTGGGAGGCTACTGTGCAACTGCAGGAAAAGGCATGGCTTCAAAAAAGCATTCAGCTGGGTGACAGAAAGCGACCGTATGAAACCCAAAGCAACCTTGCCTATTTCTAATCGGAATATTACACATCACCATTCTCAGTCTAGCCATTAGTATTAAAAGATGACCTTTTCCTGTTATTTCCTCCTCAACCATCTGCTTGGAAAATCTATACTGCTTGTGTCTTTTGTAAAAATATTAGTTCCCTGTAAGAAATCCATTTAGGTTTCCATTGCTTCATATTTATGGTTACCTATGCTTACTGTGACCAGCTATAATAATATGCATGTATATGGGTCTCTCTGTGTGTTTGTTTGTGTGTGTATGTACACACACACACACACACACACTGCTCTGGGATTTTGAGAGTTCTATGCAGTATTTTAGGGGTTGCTAGCACTCAAGAATTCTGATATTGTTCCTGTAATCTGTTGAAGCCGCTCTCCCAGTTTAGGAGACAAACCCTGAGTGCTCCTACTACTCCTTGGATCACTTTGGCCTTTACTTTCCACATACCTTCTACATTCTCTCAGTGGTGGGATTCAAATATGTGAACAACCAGTTCTCTGTGAAGATGTCATTTCCAGAAGTCCGTTCTGGGTCTGGGCAACAAAAAAATTAGCTACTGGTTCTGCCAAAGTGATGCGAACTGGCTGAATCCCACCACTGCATCCTCTTCAGACCCTGCTACTGAAGTAGCTTCTCATAGTCCTTCTTGATGTTGCTGTCATTTTGGAATTACATCTACCATCACCCACTGTCTTCTGGTCCTTGATTACTACCATGATGTTTGGTTGATTGGCCAGTACCTACCTGTCCATCTAATCTGGAAGTCTCATAACCTTAGTCCTGTTATTCTCCATGACCTTGTGGAATGCCCCATCTAGATTTAGGAGATTCTAACTCATGCGCTGTGCAAATGTTCCTGTCATCATATCAGTAACTTGGTTGTATCATTCACTGTATGCTCTTCCTGCTTGCATCTTACATCCTATCTTTGTGTTGGACAGTCTTTGAGGCCTTTCTACATAATCTGAACCTTGTGTCCTATCTACTGTGATAGACCCCTTCTTCTATGGAACTGTGATTAGTGTCTGTTCTTCTGCTGCTATGTTCAGTTCCTCAGTACAGTCTTTTAGTCCAGTCGTTTCCAGTCACTGGAAAGTAGGGTTTCCCAGTGCCTGCCACCTTAGCTATTTGTTGATGGTTCATCCCATACAGATTCTTGTCTTGCCATGACTCTTCCTCTGTTTGATCTTTCTCCCATATCTGCTGCTGCCTTAGGCATTTTCTCGGCAGCTTTGGGTACCATTTTACTGATCCTACTGCTGTTACTGCTTAATGTTCTAAGTTTCATCTAGATAGTGGCTTTGACAGTGCCCTATTTCCACCTGGTGTACAATCTCTGCCTGTTGAACCTGGGTGGAAACCTCTGTACATTGTGAGGAGTTCCAGGTCTTCACATTGGCAACTTCCATTTTCTTATAGGACCAGTTCATTACACTGGAAAGATATCTGATGACTGGCAGTGATACCATCTAACATTTGGGCAATTCCAGTTATTAGATATAGATCTAAAATAATGGACTGGACTCAAACTGAAGTAGAATCTGTGGATAGGTTTTCCATTATGGTTGCAAGTCATGCTGGTCATTAAATGAGACACCTGGGGTCATTAAGCGAGGCCTTCCTATGAGGATATTAAATGACCAGGCAGATCATTCAGTAGAGTATGGGGTGCCTCTGCTAAGGGGACCCTGGGATGCCTAGCACAGGTGCAGGCTTGCCTATTCTAGGCCTCCCAAGGCCTCCCTCATTCTCTGAAGCATATTCTGCTCCACTTCCCACTACTCAGGTCCCAATAGGCCTTAGGCCTGGTTTCTCCCCATGCTATCACGTTCCCATAGGCCTTGGGTATGCTTCACCCAGCCACTAAGCCACCCAGGGGAGCCTAAAGCTGGCTACAGAAGCTGCCGGTACATGTGTGGTGTTGCAAATTGCAGGCCTTGGCCTGCTTCCAACTCAGCCACCCAAGGAAGTCTAAATCTGGCTGCAGGAGCTACCAGTGTACATGGGGCTGTTGCAGCTTGCAGGCCGCAGCCTGCTTCCCATCCAGGTGCTCAAGCCTACTGCAAAACCTACCTTTAGCACTGTCACACAACAGCACTTGCCTATTCCAGATTCTCTGGAAGGCTTAATCGATGGACAAAACTGCCAGTCCCCATATATGGCTAGTTGCTTGACCAACCATAAAAATAGCATCTAATTTATGTACCTTCAACAAGTGAGAAGAGGAGGAGGGAGGGGGAGAGAAAAAAGAACAAGCATAAGATTGTTTTAATACATCTTTCAACTGACTTTTTGTGTCCCACAACTTAGAATTTCTTCTGTGAGAGGCTTCTGTTTTTACTGTGTTAACAGGAGGATCATCAGAATACATTTTGCTTCTATGGAGACGGTACATTGGTCAGGAATTCAAGCCAGTCTTTTTGGATCAAGCATTAATTTTAAAGGGATTACAAACAATGGAGGTTCGCGGCTGATCAAATAAACAGCCCTTGCCCATTGCGAGCCAAACGCCTCCTGCTGGCTGCAGATTCAGCACCTGGGAGAAAGGATTTTAGACAGGCATCCCTCCCCCAATTCTTCTCCTCTAAATCTCCTTTCCTTTCATCTCATCAAAAAGAAAACAAAAGGAAGGCTTTTTCTTTGGGTCATCGTAAATGCAAGCTAAATTGGGGAGATTCCACTGAGATGCTTCTTTTCAAAATTCAAAGAGGAGTTTGGAAACATTCTGTCTTTCAGACATTTCAGGAGATGACTCTATTGACTGCTATGCATGTAAATTTCTGCTTTCAAAATACAAAAATTAAAAGTATCTCTTTAAAGAGACCAAATCCTTAAAAAAACAAAACAAAACACATAAGTAAACAAACCTTGATGAACACAGCCCTGAATTTTATTTCCCTTGGGAGCATTCTGTTGGAAGTTTGCCTTTGGGACTTTTTTTTTTTTTTCCTTGCATAATCTCCATCAATTTCTTCTTGTTAAAGAAAGTGGACTGACAATGACAGAGAGGACATTCACTCTTAGCTACCCACTCTTGTTTTCCCAGCAATATTTGGATATCCAAATAGCTAATGTGTATTTAAAACAAAAAAAAGCTTCAGGCAATGCTAATATTCGATAGAGGCAAAATATTCAATGCGTAGCCATTGAATTCTTGGAATGCATGGAATTCTTGGTTTTCCCAAATCCGCTCTAGGATTTGAAATCCATGTGGGGCTAATCAGAAACGGTTTGGGAGAAGTAGTAGCTGGGGGGAGAAGGCAGGGCTGGGAGGGAAGGGACAACGCTAGAAAGAATGCACAAGAAGGTGGGACATCTCATGGCTAAAGGGAGGCACTGGGCAGATGGAGGTTAGAAAGGTTGGTAAGATATATTCTGCTGGGATATTTCTGCCAATTAAGGAAAGAAATGGAAAAGAAGGGGTTATGAAAACAGGGAGGTGAGCCGGCCACAGGATATCCAGGCTAGAAATTACTGACCAGAGGTAAAATTTTGTTTGGAAGATTTGCTTGGAAGATTCAAACCAAGTTTCTAGATTTGGGTTGCATCAAACTTTGGCTCAGATGTTTTGGCAAAGCCTCTGAAAATCATTTTCCTTGTTTTGTGAAGATCCCAATTCATAAGGCAGCGGCTCCCAACCTTTTCCATACCCCACACCCCTAGAACGCTTCTGATATATTCTTGCACCCCTTCAAAAGTTTGAAATAATGGCAACAAATTATGCATATACACTATAATTTTGAAAACCCAAGTTTTCGCACCCCCTGGAATATCGTCTCGCACCCCCAGTTAGGAATGCCTGTTATAAGGGGGGGAAGCCCTCTAGATGTACATGGTATTATAACTGCTACACAGAGCTTATCTCTTTGCCTGTGTCTCTGGAGAATCTGTGAAATAATTAAGCATATGCATCATTTTAGCTAATGAAATAAACTACATAAATGGTCATAAATCATGATGAGAACTGCAGTTTTGCAGAAGCTTAGCTTTACATAGTCCCTCTCTCCTATCATTGGCATTAAATTGGTAGAAATATTTTCAGGTATAATTGGAACTATGCAGTAGAACTGATGCTGTGTATTGGAGAACATCATACTAATTCCTTTGGTCTGGTAAGCAAATATTTTTTTTATTTATACATCCCAAGGCTGTTGAGTGGTGCAGCAACTGTGGGAAGTCAGAGCCCCAGAGAAGGAAATATTTAAAGGGCAGAAAAATATATTTTTCCTTAAAAGGATTTTTAAAAGCAGAAGCCAACTCTGCCCCCAAATCTCTCTATCCCAAACAGGAGCCAGCTTGAAATGCAGAAATGCAAATGTAAAACCATCAGAAAGTTGGAGCCAGAAAACTCAAAAAGACAAAGAGACTTAAAATCTGCATACCCCACCCAAACTCTAGGAGTCATTAGCCCTATCACCAGGGAAGCAGGATATGATAATAGGATTAAACCACAGATACCAATGCCTAGAAAAACACTCAGATTCAGTTCAAAGTTCATGCCACAGGAACAGGAAACTATTCCAAACAAAAGGCTAGAGAGGGTATAAAAACTTACTGCCCACGTGCTCAGGTTCTTCTTTCCTCTGGTATTTCCTGCAAGAATCACTTTCTGCCTCTTCAGTAAACTGTAACCTTGTTCCCAAAGCAGTCGCCATGTTGTTTATTTATCCCCGGCTTGGATGAACCAGGATGAAAACTTTACTTCCCACACAACATTTTCACTTGTAAAGATTGTCTGCAGTGCTGGAGAGCAAGTCTTTGCCACTTACAAAATGCCATTACCCGAATGCAGCAGAGATGACCTTACAAAGATAAATTAACCCCCTTGCCATCTCCCTAATTGCTTCCTGCCTCCTCAGTTTAGCAGTTGCAGAAGCTTCCTTCTTTTCTTCTCTTTTTCTACTTGTTTTGCCAACACCCAAGAACCCCACATCCACAGAGTGCAGAAGCCAGAGTATCAGACTTTCTGGCCCCTGACCTGAACAAGGTCCTTTTGGTAATTCAGTCTTGTAGAAATAGGAGAATTTATTAGCTTTAATCTGTGTCTAAGAGACACAGAATGTGGCATAGTCAAGCCATTTCTTTTCTGAGAGATTTATGGAGGTCAAGAGGGGATGGCAAATTTAAGACATTCAGTTTAAACTAGTTTTCCCCCATTTGGATTAGAAGTTTCATAATTCAAATAAAAAAAACACAGTTCAATGACCGGTGGATACTAGGAACTCTGATATATGTTAACCGTTCCATATCTAGGCAGAAGCCACTGTCTGAAGATGGCTTATTCAGAGAAACCATACTGTAGTTACAATGAAACACAGTTTAGCTTGTTTCACAGTAAAAATCTGCATTTAAATTCCCCATTCTTGCTGTATTGGAGGAGAAAACAAAAATGAATGACTGCACTAAGGACTCCACAATGAATCTCTGCTTCTTTGTCACCTTCTCTTAGCATTAAATTACCAGAATGCATTTCTTGTCACTTCAGAAAACAAGCTGCAACATGTTCCTATATCTAAATGAGAAGCATTTGTGAAGATAAAAGCAAAAAATAAAAATAAAAAATGGTTGGGTTCCTCACTGCCCTCTCTCACTATTTTAAATCCCTGCAGTAGGTGACTCATCATGGGCTAATATATTGTAAATAACTAATGAATCATTTCATTTTGTCCATCTGAACAAACAAGCTGACCTCAATAATCAGATTTCTTCTTTACCTTCTCCTTCATTTTTTGTGAGTGTTGAGACCTGCCTTTAACATATCCCAGAAGCTTCTCTTAGCTTTATAAAGGATTTAACAATTTACAAGGTCCAATTAAAATTCTCTCAGATTCCCAATCCTGGGTAGCAATGAACTGTGCATTGTGGCTTAATTATTTCCACCATTAGTTTTAAAACTGGCTTCCTCCAGCTTCTTATTTCTGAAAACATGAAAAGTGAATGGAAATCTTCCATCGCCCTTAATAGGATATTGATTATGAAACTTGCTCATTTATGCCTACCAGTAATAAGTTGTTTTACCATATGCCTCCAAAACAAGTAGCTTGGTCTCATTTTCACATTTTATTAAGGTATTTTTTTTCTTAAAATACGATCCATTTCATTTAATTTTTAAGAAGAAGAAAAACTCACTGACAGAAACAAAACAAACAAAGCGAGGATCCAGGTCAGTATCTCCTGCATCATTGTAGCAACATTCATTATCCAAAGTGCAGGTCATAACAAAGGATAGTGAATGAAAGGCAATGAGAATCAGTTATACAATTAGACTATTTTTCATAGGCTGCAAAAGCAGTAATCGAAATATCTATCTTGCATTTGGTTTGAGACATTCATCTTCTTCTGTTTTGTTGGTTGATTGGAATGTATTCAGGTTTGTATTTATATTTGAATATGCTTGTCGCTACTCTTTATCTTCTCTACCTTGTCTTCTCAGAAAATGGGACACAGAAAACATCTGCATGCTGCCTTGAGTCCTGAATGAAAGGTGAGATATATATAATAAATAAAGGAATAAAATATCTCCAAGAATCAGACAGCATGGTATTCTAAGGAAGTAACTTGGCTGCTATAGATCCTTGCACCCCATTGCTTAAAATAAATATTGGGTATTCAGTTCAGTCTTGGACCTTAGCTGTAGTGTTAGTGTAATGTTTTATCTTTTGTGTGACCTCACTTTTATATTGGCTTTCTCCATTATTTATTTATTTGATAGAGTTACATGTTATAGTGTTACTTTTTGGTATTTTAAATATTCAATATATTGCCATGAACCAGATCAGAGGCAAATGGCTGCAGCTCTTCCTTGGGTCTCAAGCTGGCTTTCATCCAATCATTTATTTTTTATTGAAGAAGGTCAAAGAAGAAGTAGATGCTCTGAAATCTTTGATATAGTTTTAAAATTACAGACATTGGTCTAAAGAAATATTTTTATTCTTATATTTATATAGTGTGATTTAGAGAGAGAAAGAGAGAGGGGGGGAGGGAGGGAGGGAGGGAGGGGGGGAGAATCAACTTTTCAGGGAGGAAATGGAACTTGCCCTAAAAATATTATAATCTAATATTCTTCTTGTTGTTTTTGTTCTAAATGTGTTCCTTTTTAAAATTGCCAGTTGATCTGTTTTTCATGAAGCAGAAAACTCGATGAATACTTTCTTCATGTTCCAGTTGACAAGCAGGATTTTGCCTTATAAACTTTTTTATTCATTAATCGTACCTGGATATCTAATTAGCTTATGTAAAATAATTACCTGCAGGAAAAGTTTTCATGGTGTCAGTTCTTAAGCATTATTTTTAAAAAAAACAAAACAGAACAAAATGAAAACCAGGATATTAAGATAAACTAAAAGAGGAAGAGAAAGAGGAGGGAAATTTTTAAAACTCAAATTGTATTATAATATGTGTTAATAGAATTTCTCCCCTGCCTGACACCTACTTCTGAAAAGGACAATAGCCATTTTACACTTTTCTAAAGAATAGAATAGAATAGAATAGAATAGAATAGAATAGAATAGAATAGAATAGAATAGAATCTGGAAGGGACCTTGAAGGTCTTCTAGTCCAGCCCCCTACTCAAGCAGAAGAACCTATACCATGTCAGACAAGTGACTGTCCAGTCACTTCTTAAAAACCTCCAGTGATGGAGTGTCCACAATTTCTGGAGGCAAGCTGTTCCATTGGTTAATTGTCCTCACTGTTAGGAACTTTCTCCTTAATTCCACATTGCTTCTCTCTTTGATCAGTTTCCAACCACTGTTTCTTGTTCTGCCCTCTGGTGCTTTGGAGAATAATTTGACCCCCTCTTCTTTGTGGCAGCCCCTCAGATGCTGGAATACTGCTATCATGTCACCCCTCGTCCTTCTCTTCATTAAACTAGACATATCCAATTCCAGCAACCGTTCCTTATATGTTTTAGCCTCCAGTTCCCTAATCATCTTTGTTGCTCTTCTCTGTACTCTTTCTAGAGTCTCAACATCTTTTTTACATCATGGTGACCAAATCTGGGTGAAGTATTCCAAGTGTGGCCTTACCAAGACATTGTAAAGTGATATTAATACTTCATGTGATCTTGATTCTATCCCTCTGTTAATGCAACCTAGCCCTGTGTTGCCTTTTTTGGCAGCTGCAGCCCACTGCTGGCTCATATTTAAGTGTTTGAGTCAGGTCTCGCCTAATTTGTGTTTATACCTTTGATTTTTCCTGCCTAAATCATTTATGAAGATATTGGAATGCTGGGCCTAATACAGAGCCTTATGGTATCCCATTGCTTACTTCTCTCCATGTGGATGTAATAACATTAAGGACTACCAATTGAGTACGGGTTGTCAGCCAGCTACAAATGCATCTGGTGGTGATGTTGTCTATTCTACCTTCTTCTAGCTTACCAAGCAGTAGGTTGTGGTCTACTTTGTCAAATGCCTTACTGAAATCTAACTATACTATGTCCACAGCATTTCGCTGGTCTACTAATTTAATAATTTAATGGATTAATTTAGTAATTTAATAGACAAATAAATTAAAAAAGAGAGAGAAATAGATCAAACTTAAGGGTAGGTGCTACCAGTATATGTTTTGGAGTCAAGTATATGTACTGAAGATCCTAACTGGTCCTGAATTGTGTCCTTTCATAACATTCCTGTCTATTCTTAAAATTAGTTATATAAATTTTGAGGCTTGGACTAGGGATTGTTATGTTTCTATGTATTTTGGACAGAAAGGAAACTTCTTTATCATCTCATCACCCCAAATCTCTCTAATTACTGAAGTATTTTAGCAGAGGCTATACCAGAGGTCCCCAACCTTTGGGGCACCAGGGACCAGTTATGTGGAGAAAGGTTTTTCCATGGACTGGAGGGGGCAGCCCCAACCCCAACCCTCCGTCCTGCAGATGGGGCTTTGCTTGTTTGTGTGGACTGGTTGCTGGCATGCCACGGTCCGGTACTGGTCCATGGACCGGGGGGTTGGGAATCCATGGGCTATACTATAGCTTTGATTTGGAATTATTTTTGGGCAATACAAACCAAGATGATCCTTTCCTGGAAGAAATGGCCTAACATAGAGACAGCAGTTGGTAGGTTCTCAAAAACCCTGAAGGAAAGAATCATTATTGAATTAAGCTGGGGCTTTGTACGGATAATAATAATATCTACAGATATATATTTTTTGCCCATGAACTTGACAGCAAATATTGGTTACATAAACCACATGGATTGATTTTGCCTCCATCATAATATAATACAATTGAACATGGAAGGTAAAATCCTAAACACATTTATAAGTAAGTAAATGGCATCTTGTTTTCAGATGGGCTAAAGAAATGTCTTCAGAAAGCTGACAAACCAACTGCTGACTGCTTTCTATTCAGTTTTAATTTACTGTTCCACACCAGAGGTCCTATTTAGTTCTCATCTTGGCAAATAACTATTGATCAACAATTTCTCTTCCACAAATTTGTCAACTATCTTTCTAAAGCAATTTAAAAATAGGGAGCAATGAGATGAATTCCAACAATAGTTCTAGATTCTGTAAAGAAATATTTTGTCCTCAGCTGCTGCATATTTATGTCATTTTAAGAGCCTCCATCTCTACAAACCAGCAGCTCTGTCATATCCTTCCATATATATATAGGATAGGGTAGGATAGAATATAGGATAGGATATAGGATAGGATATAATAACATTCCAACTTTCTGATAATTTTGATTGCATTTTTCTGTATCCCAATCCACCTCTAGTTAGACATTATGTTGTTGGATGTTGGGAATGTTATTTATTGTTTTAATTTTGATTCTTCTTGCTAATGATTTTTAGCATCAAATGGGCCTTGTGTCATAGCACTTGCATATTGTTTGATATATCCATTGTACTGTCTCTTTTGTTTCATAGATTTCTTATTTGTGTAAAGTCTTAACATTCTACGTGAAGTCAAAGTTTTTGTCTGATATCGATCATTTTAACATATGTTTATGTTATCATCTGCCATGTTATTACCTAGTTTGGAAACACAGTTTTGAAACTAGCTTTTCACCGTTAGGAATAATTTTTCCTCAGCCATGAATTTGGTTTTACCTGGCTCTAACACTTAAATGAGAAGTTATTAAAATGTTTCTTGGTAATTTAGTTGCTAGAGTAAATATAGATAGTCCTCAACTTACAACCATTTAGTGGCCATTTGAAGTTACCACAGTACTGAAAAAATTGATTGATGACCAATTTTCACACTTAAGACTATTGCAGGATCCCCATGGTCACATGATCAAAATTTAGGAGCTGGCAACTGGCATGTATTTCTGACAGTTGCAGTGTCCTGGGTTCATGTGATCACCATTTGTAACCTTCCCAGCCAGCTTCTAACAGCCCAAGACAACTGGGAAACCAGATTCACTTAACATCACCTGAGTCACTTAACAACTGCACTGATTCACTTTACAATGGTGGCAAAAACAGTGATAAAATAGGATGCGACTCACTCTTGGCTAGCAATGGACATTTTGGGCTTAGTTATATCTGTAAAAACTACTTTCCTGACCTGCTGGTAGGGTATCTGGTTGACTACTGTATGAAAAAAGGGATGGATTATTAGATCTAATCCAGAGGAACTCATATTAGGTTTATATAATTAAAATGTTATCTTTTCCAAGTTTCTTTTGCTGTTAACTAGAACTGTTCTTCTTCATAAACCCATTCAGTAGTTCATTTTTGATCATACTGCAATGTTAGAGCCTCTTAAATAAATAAAGAGTCCTGATGATTATGTCTGGACAATGGAGACCTGAAGGTTATGTCTGCATAATGGAAATGCCCATCGAGACATCTAGTCTAGTTTTTTGTTTTGTTTTGTTTTATATGTTGGCCAGGCAGATCCATTAAAGGTAAAAGGGTAAAAGCTTCCCTCCATTGTTGCACTCTATAACACTGTATTCAAATTAGACATTCAGAATTTAGAGACAGCAAACAAACATCAAGCATATCAACCTGGATAGTTTAATTTTCTGTGAATTTTGGGTGGGAAAGTTGCATAAAATTTGTCAAGCCACTTCTAAAATGGTCTAAGTGAATATTTTGTCACTACATCTGATGTAGTGAATCGCACAGTTTAACTATGGTGCTCGGTAATGAAGTAGCATCATTCTGCTTGGGATTTCGGAACATTCTTAGGTTGCTGATCACAAAGCTTTTGTAATTGTTAAAGAAAACAGAATATTCTGTCCTCTTATTTCACACTCATAATGATATCTTTTGATTACTGAAAATTAGTAGATTTCACTCTCTACAAATAATTCATTATTCTATCCTCCTCCACTATCAACATATTGAGCTCACCAACATTCAAGAAAGGGAGTATCTGCCACCATCCACTGACAAAAGGATGGTGCTTAAACCACATTCTCTGTTTCCTTTAGTCTGCTCTATATAAATGGTATATTTCTCCATGGTAGCCTGTGGAGTTCCCCCTTCTCCCTCTCTACTATTTTATTTTCATCCTTACTAGGAAAAAATGTATTCAATATGACAAGGCCACATTTAAAAAAAACCTGAGTGATAAATCTTCATTAATTTAGATCTCTGTATCCAAAGATATAGCAATTGATTTGTGAGAAATTAATTGTGTTCCTAATACTTCCAAACATAGCCTTCCCACTGTTAATGTAGTAATCATATTTTCTCCTCCCCCCCAGTACTTCTAATAAATATTCCATCTTATAAATTTGGAATTAATGTAAGTTGTTGAAATTCTATAAGGGAAAAAGGGCTTGCTTTTCATTCTGTGTGCTGCTGCAAAGAAAGGTGCATGGCATCAGAGTTTGAATGGCATCAATTATCAGATACCGGGGTACACAATATGCTTATCCTGATGTAAGAGGAATTTACAACATTGTCATATTAATGGGAACTATCTCTGGAAATCTGCTTGGAGAGCACAAAAGGTCATAATGTAACACAAGCTTGGTTTGTGAATCTAAGCCACTTGTGCAATGCCACTGTAACCTGTTCTTTTCACACTAGTTGCACTTTGACTTTTTTTGAAAAATTGTTTAGAACAATTCATTTCATGACACAGCTAATAAATAATACAGTAAAAACCACCATTCAAATCTTATCAAACCATCAGAAGAAAAGTTTGGGCCACTACAATCCATCACTACATAACTCCAATAGATGGGACGCAAGTGCTGTATTAATTTGCAATCTCATCTATGGCACTTTTTAATGTGAAATAACTGTATGTAGGTGTGTGTGTTTTCAGGAACACTGTAGTTAAGAATTAAAAAAAAAAAACTTTCATGAAAATTGAGCTTTAGCAAGATAATTTTTACCTTTTCTTCCCCTTTAATCTGCCAGTAAATTTACACAAGGTATCAAATCCTTATCTCTTCCTGCAAGACAGTCCAAACAAGAAGCATAACTGTGAGTACTACCTATAAAGTAAGGTTACTTTAAGAGAATTATGCAAGATTAAAATATTTCTGTCCTCTTTTCCTTTTATTCTCTGGAAAACCAGGGAGAGTCCCTTCTGAAATGATTCTCATGCTCCTCCCTTTTTTTTCTCCCTATGGGCTGAGATACCTTTTTCAGGACAGTTGTCTAATCTGTGGTTCTTCCTCCTGTCTCCTAAAGTTGTTTCCACATACCATTACACTGGGAAAATATGTTCCATAATGATGGATCCACTACCCAGAATATCATGGTAAGAGATATCAGCCCTTTGAGGGAAGCCACATCAGAAAACAGACACCCAAAAGAAACACTTGAATTCCACTTCAATCATAAATACCATTCCTTCCTCCCTCCCTCCCTCCCTCCCTCCCTCCCTCCCTCCCTCCCTCCCTCCCTCCCTCCCTCCCTTCCTTCCTTCCTTCCTTCCTTCCTTCCTTCCTTCCTTCCTTCCTTCCTTCATAAAAAATTTAAATAGGAATCCATCTTATAACTAACTCCAGGTAATTCCCAATCATAATTATCTTGAAAGATAATTTGCCCCTTTTCTCCCTCTTAGACAAAGAGTTACGGTGGGGCAATTTTAAGTTTCTTTTTAAAACTTTCTTTCTTTTTCCTCAGCTGAGCTGATGTTTTGCTTCTGTTCATCACAACATTTCCCCAAGGTCATCACAGTGTTCTTCTAACAGATCCCCTTGACTGGAGGGTGGTATCTGTAATAGACCTTGCCTTGAAGAAATGAATATTGTACTAAAGGAGCCTTGAAGGGCATGGATCTAGTGCAGAGGTGGGGGATCTCATAATACTTGTGCCACAAAATCAAAAGAATTTCTGCTTGAAATGTCGCCTGCTCATCTTCCTTAGTTGTTTCCAATGGATGTTTAAACCAGAATGTCCCAAAGGTGTCATTCAAAAGGCAACCGGATTTTTGTTCAGTTTTGTCCAGTCCGGTTCCCTTTTGAATATCACCTTTGGAACAACCATGACATGGATGGCTGAAGATCTCCATAGGTATTTAACCGGAATGGATATGAACAATTTTATCCATAAGGGAATAAGGCCACTTGGTGAGAATCCATATGGGAAGCCCATACAAATAAACAAGGAGAAGAATGGTTTTGCTGCTCTTATCATTACTGAGTAGGCTTAAAGATGAATTCAAACCAGTGCTTGATCATGCCCATTTTTGATCATACCTGTAATTTCTCCTTAAACCAAGGATGACAAAAATACATATTTCTGTCTGAAAAAGTAAACACACATGTACACAATTTTCTTTTTCTGTTCTGCCTGTTTCCGTTTGACTCATTTGTAATAATAGTCATTGCCCCTTCCTTTCCCCTATCTAATTAACCATGTTCTTTTTGAAGTTGGTTGGCTATTACTACACAGTATATTTTGAGAGCGAACAAACTCTTAATTCATTTTTTTCTCTTTCCACATTTATTTTCCACATTTTTCTTTAACTATTTCCCTAATATTTGATTGCTTTTGGCTTTCTCTTATCATTAAGCTTCCTTAAACCATTCGCAGTGCTAAAGTCTCTTTAATAAAATTACATGAGTCAATTTCAGCCCATAAAGATGGGCGCATTTCTTTATTTTACTACTCAAAACATGGCTAATTAATTGTATGTACCCAGATTACTTTTTCATCTATTATCCTGTCACTCATTGAGCTAATTATATCAAGGTGGAATTTACCCCAATTTTCTCTAAAAATTGTTTAATTTAAATGCCACAGGTACCTAAGCAAACATTGCACCTTTCTGGATTCTTCATTGTGGTGTGTGTATGTAAGAAAATGTAATATTTATGATGCATGGATAGAGATTATTATAATAATTCAGTTCAGCATTAAGAAAGTAGCCTAGGAAATGGTAACAGTAACTTTCATATACAGACATAGTTTTTTATTATTAACAGATGAGAGATACAGAGAGAGAGTGAACATGTAAATAAAATATAGCAAAATATGAACTAGTTTGGGATTGGCAAATAAATGTGAATGGCATAAAACTGAAAATTTGTTTTTAAATAATCAGCTTTTAAATTAAGGTAAGTGGGGATTGAAAGGCAGTGTAATGGTTAAATGCACCAAGCTCCCCATTCATTCATTCATTCATTCATTCATTCATTCATTCATTCATTCTGCTTCCCATCTTCCCTACAAAGTGAATCTTGTAATCCAGGATCCCTCTCTCTCTCTCTCTCTCTCTCTCTCTCTCTCTCTCTCTCTCTCTCTCTCTCTCTCTCTCTCTCTCTCTCTCTCTCTCTCTCTGCCTTAGGTAGGAGACAATGAGAAACCACTTCTGAAAAACTTTGCAAGAAAACTGTGTGTGTGGGTGGAGGACTTGTTCATGTAGTTGTCAAGGATTACAAAACAAAATCCTTCATTAAGAAGGGGGGGGGGAATTGTTGAAACAAATATTAAGTCCTGCAAATGAGTCCAAGGGAACTGTCTGTAGTATTTTTACCTGAAAGCTACATGATGCAGAACAATGAAAACATACATAAGGAGAGACATAAAATGGCACACACACTAAATTGCTCAAAACAAAATAAGGCTGTAGCATATACAGAAAGTGTTAACATGAAATGTTTTAATATTTCCTAAGCAGGTACCAATTAGGAAGATGGTTAGCAGACCTATGTTTGAAATTAAAAATGTTTTCAATATTAGTACTTACTCAACTACTATATGCTGAGGGAATTAATTAAATACTAAATGAAGAGATTTCAGAGAAACTGAATGAATTTTGTGAGACTGCTTTTACTGAAAAAGATTTCGAACAAATAACTAAACATAAACTCACTTTTCACAGAAAGTCTAGGGAACTGAAGCAAATACTGGTGACAAGTATGGCATTATAGATTTTAATTACCCATGTTGAGAAGTAAATGACCAACATTTTATGATTATCAATCTGAAAGTTTTGGAGAACTCAAATGTGAAACAGCTGGTTTTCTAATGAAGGTTATTAAATATGTGAACTAAGATAGATCTCTATAAAAATGTCTGGGAAGAAGTCAGAGAAATGGCTACTCCCAACTCCTTGTTGTGACCAAAGTGATAGACAAAGATATGTCTAAGTAGCAGTGGTGGGATTCAGCTGGTTCATACCACTTCAGCAGAACTGGTAGCTATTTTTTTGTTGTCCAGGCCCAGAATGGACTTCCAGAAGCGGCATCCACAAAGAGAACTGGTTGTTCGCATATTTGAATCCCACCACTGCTAAGTAGTAACCAGAAATCAAGCCTGATTTATAAAAGACTTTATCTCAATATGAGTATAAGTAATACTGGTAACATTTTTGGCCCAATACATTTTTTTATCAAAAATATCATCCAAAATGATATATGAATGATTGTACAGAAAATAAAATTGCCTTTACCATAAATGTTGTTAATCAATGTTGAAATATTTGGCCATTATGTTGCACCCTATTGATAATTAGATAGCAAAGACTTGTCTTACATTATGTCACATAGTTATGATGTCCATGAGCTACAGGTTTGACTGAAAGAGACTTAGCTGAACCTTTTCATTTTTCTTGAGACCAAAGGGAAAACTTAAATTAGGCTGCCAGACATAGAACATTTCTGCTTCAATAAAAAAGTCATAAGAGTTTCTTTCTTTTTGAAAATATATAATTCTGCAACCATGCTGTGACTACCTTTGAAATAATAGTGCCATCATCTTTTGATAAGGATTACAATCCGTGTTGCTGTGCTCTGTGGCTGAATTATAGAAATACTCCATTTAGATTAACTTTGACTTGTTCTTCAACCAGAAGCTCCCTAATATTATTGCTTGAGGGAAAACCCTTTTCTTCTTTGTAAATATAAAAGGAATAGCAAGCAAGCCCCGTTTCTCCATCTTGTCACTCTTTCAGACAAGGTTGGATTTTCATAAAACATGAAAATCTGCTGCTACTTTATTTCACAGACGAGTAAAATCTTCATGCTGAGTTCAACTCTCTATGACTTCATGGTTATAGTCACATCTTTTTCTTAGCAATAATAGAACAGGAGCTTATCTTAACCTTCTTCCAGGGCACATTTTAACCTGTCAGGCTGGCCTACAGCCCTGGGATTCCCTGGCAGTCTCCTGTGCAACTATTAACTAGGCTCTGTCTTGCTTAGCTTCCATGGCCAGAAAAGCCCGCCAGGTGCTGCTACTGCTGAGACACAATTACACAACAAAACTCAAATTGATGATAGCATTCAAATTATATCCTGAAATGCAAGAGCTGGCTAAAGAGTGCAAAGGCTGGCTTTTATTCATTGGAAAATCATTTCTATTTTGCTGAAGGAGGCTTGCGGTATCCCTGAAAAAACACATTCTTCTCCTTAACATCCATTGCAGCATATAATCAGAGGGAAACATATGGCACAAAGGTATGCATTATATCAGGAATCATCATTTCAAAGGCAGAAGCAATGGAAGAGGGTAGGACTCCCATATTTAGCCTGGAAACATCAAGATTGCCACCAGAGACTAGACCTTAACTTTCTGCTGCAATCTAGTGATTCTTCAGATATCCGCAACCCAGATACTACAGCCCCAAGAGAGTATTTCCTCCTTATATACAAAGTGTTTTAAAGTAAATTCAGTCATATATTCTAGAGGTGGAAAAGATGAAAACAAAGAAACATTATTTGATTTGAAGGTTGCATAAATTCAGCATGACCTTAGATTAGATACAGTTTTACACATGCTTCAAGTTGATTCCATGAATAAAATAGGACAAATGACATATTATTGTATATACATTCCCATCACTGTGTTTATTTCTTGAACAAACAATGAATGACACGTACAGTATGGGAAAGTTGTAAGAAAAGAATCTAAAGACATAACATTATAAAACTAAAATAGCAATAGCACTTAGACTTATATACTGCTTCACAGTGCTTTTCAGCACTCTCTAAGAGTGTCAGCATTATTGCCCCCAACATTCTGAGTCCTCATTTTACTGACCTCAGAAGGATGGAAGCCTGAGTCAATCTTGAGCCAGTGAGGATTGAGCTCTTGGAAGTGAGCTGAATTAGCCTGCAATACTCCATTCTAACCTCTGCACCACCATGGCTAAACATAGCTGTAAGTAATTTATACCAATACTAATCTATCCTTGCAATGTACCTTTATATTTGCCATTCTCATCCCTCAATTTATACATTTGTTGTTATAGTAGTAGTTTTACATTTACCACTATTCCCTTTTGCAGCTTCAATCCACTCCATCCAACTGATTTGATAATTTGTTTGGTAATATGTTCATCAATTCTTCTCTTTATATGACCCAACTGCTGATAACTTTTAGAAAAATGGATGTTTTTCCTTAGAATTTATTTCCAATTCTTCCATTACCACTATTTATTGCAGAATTATAGGATTCATACTTCCAAACAATGTAATAGCCAATTTGAATCCTGCTGAGGTGAGGATTGCTTTCATTTATACATCACCAGTAACTTCTACCAAATAAAACCTGCACACGAAGCCTCTAGGAACCAAAGCTGAAGTCAAATTGTTTACTTCTCTCAATTATTTTCCCCCAGAGGTGCATTGTCCCAAAGGTCTCCACGAACTGCTTAGAAAATATTTGCCTTGGTGCCATCATAAGGGTGAGTGCTCTTCCATCCATCTTTTCCAATTATTATTTCTTCAATATTTCATCAAGCTGCAAATTCTTTACCATTGTTCTAAGTAAAAATGAAAGAACAAGGCAAAATCTACTTTCAATCCAGTGGAATCCAATCATTTGATTATTTAATGGGAAATTCTAAAGGAAATATATAGATTTTAAATAAATAAATAAATAAATCACTGCACTAGCCACCAATGTTCTCTGCATTTTGCTTGCCGATTAGAAAGTCACTCTCATAAAAATTAAATTAGTTTGGAGGAGGGAGGGAAGATTAAGTATTTCAATAATGGAGATTATATAAATATTCCTTAAAATATTATGTTTTATAAATGTGACAAACATAAAATTATTTTTCCAATGCATAGATATGAATATATCTCTACATACTTTTACCTACGTACAAATCAACTCAGAATTATATAACCATCCTCAAACTATTGTTACTTAGGACCCATTATGCAAAGATGCAACTCTCTCGAGAAGGCCCTAATGCTGGGAGCTATTGAAGGAACAAGAAGCAGAGAAGACCAAGGTAATTGAATTCAGTTGAAAAACCAAGTTAGGGACTGATTACAAATGAAGGCGAAAATACTTGCCCCAGGATAATTTTGCAGGATCCAATCTGGATCAGTCACCAAGACGAGATGTTCAGTCTTCCAAGCTTTCAAGCTGTAGTTCATCCTCAGGGAACTTCTCTCTAGAACAGCGGTTCTCAACCTATGGGTCGCGACCCCATTTGGGGTCGATCGACCATTTTTCGGGGGTCGCCAAAGGCGGCGATCCGCCATTTTCTCCCCTCTGGGGGCGGCGCCACACATGCGCGCCGCGCATGCACACCGCACCGCGCCTCTGGGGGCACCGCCGCACATGCGCGCCACGCATGGGGCGCCCCCACGCATGGGGCACCGCCACGCATGGGGCGCCGCCACGCATGGGGCGCCGCCACGCATGCGTGCCGCACATGGGGGACCCACCCCCATGCGCGCCGCACCACGCATGCGCATAACGTTTGTGTGACGGGGGTCGCCGTCACACAAACGTTGAGAACCGCTGCTCTAGAAGAATAAGTTAGCGACTGATTGTTCTCAAGGACCAGTTGATGGAAAGATACTCATGAAGAAAAACTGTGTAGAGTCAATATTGATTTGATGACACATAATCAATCAATTGGTCAGCTTATGATAAGAGATAACATATAAGAATCTTAATGATCCATTCTAGGCATTTTTCTGATAAATCATTTTTTATTATCCTAGATAATTCACATAAGGCTTCTGTACATTGTAAAATAAGTGCAAATTATTATCTTGAGGTTCAGAAGCTCTTTCTTAGATAAGTGAAAGCAATGTAATAATACATTTACTTTCACTCTTGTGGAAGCACTAAAAAAATCAGAAAAACATTAAACACACACTTGCCCATAAACGGTAGACAGAAATATTACAAAGCTGTTCTGCTTACCTTATCATGGATGTTTTGTTCTTGTTTTTGTTTTAATATAGTATAAGTCTATATTTAAAGAAAGAAGGAGATAGCAGCCTTTTTATCGCAGTATGGAGGAATCTCTTAAGAAGAACAAAATCTCCAAAAGGCAGAAAGATGTGGGATAACCAGAAGATTTCATCAGAGAAGGTGAACTTTGGGGTTTTTCATATTGCTCGGGTTAGAGGTGCTTTGAAAGAATTAATGAGAATAGATAATTAGCCTAGTATAAGTTGGACTATTGCTTTGTTATTATTATTTTAAAACATGCATCAGCAAACATTCAGCAAGAGGCAAGTAAATTGTATTGAGGGAAGGAAGGATTTGTTATGGTAGAGTAACATAGGATTGGGGGAAGCCTGTAATACCCAACCTTGACATTAGGGAGGAACATTATCTGTTCCTCCCTAATGTCATGTGTTTGAAAATGGCAGTATTCTGTGGAAAGAATTTTAATTATAATAATAATCACAGAAGATTCTTTATTCAAAATCAACTTTATTTCTCCCACTGTCTCAACTATCCGTTAACCATTAACACAAATTCATGATCCACAGAGACTAGAAACTATGTTGCAAAGGTAAACTCATTGTAACAATAGATTATTAAATTGCACCTCTGCTAAACAATCAACTGACAAATACAGAAATCAACTGCCTGGCAAGAAAATTAGACGAAGAACCTGTTCACCCACACTTCCCCAAAACCTACAATAAGCTACCCCAAACCAACAACCCAACCAAGAAGGAAGCCAGAAAACATAAAGACAGTTCTGAGCAGAATCACAATTAAGGAACAAACACACCTCATAAGCCCCACAATACAAAGGACCTGTCCCTCTATAAAACAGCCTCTCTGAACATTACTCTTTTTTTGTAGCTATTGTCAAAAACAACCCTTTTTGCTTTTGGGAACAAATAAATCATCTCCTTTCCACACATGTCTGGATTTCATTCTGATTTGTTCTTGTGCAACCCTGGCTTGAACTGAGACCCCAAATTATTCTTCAGACAATTCTATCCACCTGAAACCTATGACCCACAGTTGTCCATTAGATGGATCTTCATGTTAGTTTTGCAAAGATTTAACTCACAATTTGTGCTATCCAATTGATTTTTAGTTTTTATTAGTTTTATTCAGTTATTATTCTCTTAAGTATTGGCTACAGGCTCGTATCATTTTTATGGGAAAGTGAATTGCCTGTTTGTACTTTCTCCCCATTTTCATGTTCATATCACACAATTAATAATATAAATTAAAGTTTCCTTTTAAGAGTGCTTTGGCATGCTAAATTGTAGTAGCTCATGAGAAATCTGTTAAAGCTATTATGTTAAGATTTATGCATCATGCTGTGATTATACTATCCTGTCAGGAGATCATATGCAGAAATGCAAGTAAAATACATCAATACACCTCTTCCTCCGCCCACCTCATATCATCTTACATTTAAAAGAATTCAGCTTTTAGTATGTTCTCTATCTTGTTCTTTCTCCATTACAAGATGCTGGACTAGAAGCAGGAGAAGGAAAAAGAAGGAGTACCAGCAACAGTGAATTGTTTGGATTTTCATCTAAATTACATCAGCTTTAAACTAGAGGCTACTATAAAAAGCACATTTTAAAATACTAATACAGAGCATTAGTTCAGATAACAACTCAGTGTCTATGTGCATAGTAATATAGTAATTATCCTCTATTTAGAACTTTTACAAAAACATTATATATTCAGGCAGTCTTGATTCTTGCCATGGAAGGTTAATAGTTGTTAGTTGCAGCCAAGGGCCAGAACACTGTGAAATAAACAAACAGGGAACAATAACAGTTTCTTTTCCTCAGTGCTTCTTTGCATGACTCCTATTCCCAAAAAGTGCTATTTTTAAAGAAAGAGGAAGAAGTATTAGGGAAATTGTTATAGACCTGTATATGTAACGTCTATCACATGCTTAGAAAATATGTTCTTATATTTAGCCATGATTGAAGAACAACCTACCACTGCCACAAAATAAAGAAAAGTCCATATTATTTACTGTCTAAACTATACTAAATTCAAACAAAGGATTTTTGCTGTGTCTAAACAAAGAGCTAGAAGCAGCAAAAATTTTTTCCCACAGATGAAAAGGTTCCCTCTGTCCATGGAAATCCATTTTTCTAGTATTTCTTCAGGATGTATGTGGGAAGAACCTATCTAATTCATTCCAATCTTCTTTTGAAGTCCCTACATCTCTCAAAAATCAGATTCAGAAATCTTCAAAACAACGATCAAGGCAGCAAAAGCACTGAGGGTTGCAGCAAAAATAGAGATTTGAATGTCCCAAAGGTGCTTTTTAAAGAGGCATCTGGACTTTCTTTTTTTTTTCCTTGAAGATGTTTTGCTTCTCATCCAAGAAGCTTCTTCAGTTCTTGGATGAGAAGCTTTTTGGATGAGAAATGAAAGGAAGAACAAAGTCCAGATGC
The DNA here is from genome assembly GCF_016545835.1 of Crotalus tigris. Taxonomy (NCBI): domain Eukaryota; kingdom Metazoa; phylum Chordata; class Lepidosauria; order Squamata; family Viperidae; genus Crotalus; species Crotalus tigris. The sequence continues at coordinate 1,009,081 of NW_024096647.1, read as the reverse complement.
CTTTTTAAAAAGCACCTTTGGGACAGCCATGACCTGGATGACTGAGAATATACATAGACATTTAGAGATTTGAATCTCACTTTGTCCCTTATCAGTAAAAATGATTCTGAGCAGAATTCTTCTTGGGGATGCTTCTACCAGGAATCCAACCCCAAGATTTTTAACATGCATTCATAATGAAACAATTGACCTCTACAGGCTTACACCCTTGGCAAGCCAAAAGTTATTCTGTTCATTTTTCAACAATATCCACGCACTTCAACAAATATGATTAGCACTGATGCACAGCTTGTCTTGCCATTGCCTTCCCATGCTGGGGAGAGAGGTTACAATGACATATTAATCCTAGCCATGTCTAATGAGACAGTTGCTAGCAATTATAACCTAATGAAGCGGAAGCTGATTGTTCATATACTCAGAGCTGAATGTCTCTGGCTAAGAGATATATGGAATTCTTTGAAAAGATAACAACTTTGTCAGATAAAGTGGAAGAAAGGACAAATTGTAGATACAGTAAGTGAGCCTTTAGATCACATACCTATAAGATGGCAAAAATGGAATTAACATAAATACATTTATGAAAGACCTAGAGATTGACCAGAAAGGCAGAAAGGCTATTTCAACTTGTTAAAATAGCCTTGGGAAAATGGTTCATGTACCTAAAAAAAAATTCAACAGCTGTTTTGTCCATCTGGCTGCAATTTCTCATACAGACTATTTCAGCTAAAAGCTAGAAAAAGGTATTTGTAGAGTTGAATTGCCACTGCAGGATCAAAAGTCATGCAAGAGACACATAAGTAACAAATATATACACAAAATTATGCAGACTTCCTGGAAGCCTAAATCCTATTTTCTGGGGATGATGTCAAAGGATTATGTTCTGAATAGTTGTTACCCACTGTTTTCATCACCTTTTCAAGAGCCAAACAAAGAGGACCATAATTTTCCCTAAGATTTTGTTGCACAATTACATTTGTGTTCAGCCCATTTCTATTATCTGTCAGCAACCATTTCTTTTATTACTATTTACCAACCTCAAAGTAATTCTTTAAAAATGCCTCTGAAAAAAAGTGTCTTCTGTGGAGTCATAATGACCATGTCCTTTGTATTGAATAATTCTCTACAGTCAGATTAATAGTTCTTGTCTTCACTTTTATGACCTCTGATTTCCTGTCCCATTTTGTTCTTTGTTTTGCCTTATAATTCTCCTCAATATCTGTATTATACATCCTGCTTTCTGAGATATGTTTGGGGAAAAAATAAATCTCATGAGTTCAGAATCCTACTTCATACAGTAGGCAGTCTGTGCATAGCTTTCTAAAAGGCATTAAATATTTGTTTGCATTGTGAGAGTAGGCCTAAGCTGTCATACCCAAAGATGAAGCAAGCATGTAAGCAGGGTAAACAAAAGCCAGGAAAAGCTTCCTTGGGGGAAATAGTTAAGAAAGAACCAAGTTAAGAAAAAAAAAATGTCACCTGAACCAGACAAAAGAAGCTGTGCCTGAGCACATGGGAAACTCCTTCCCAAGTCTTATCAAGAGCTATCAGACTTGTAAATCAACAAGGCGAGAGTAGCTATCAGTCCTGTGAATCAACAAAGCAGCAACTTTGAGAGGGTCCAAAAGCCTACCTACAATTTGAGTTGTCTTTGAATCCAGACTTGGCACTTCCATCCCTTTGGCAAGTGCCTGCTAGCCTAGGATGTGGGTAAGTGGATGAATGTATGCCTGTGCAAGCAAGAAAGAGAAAATAAATTTATTATAACCAGTAAGGTTTTGCTATTATTTTAAATTCACTGGGTCTCTATTTATTCTAAAGATCCAGTCATGCTTCAGTGTTTGCTTGAAAGTGATTTGAATGTGGCTATTTTCCAGGACTCTGAGTTAGTGAGTGGGTGACCATAAACTGAACCTGAGTCTGCATGAAACAGTGTACCCATGTTTTATGTTGTACATTTCTGAATATTTTGACTCTAGTAAGTCAATTGAAAAAAAAAAGGAACATATATTTAAATATGCAAAGAAGAATTACATTTCAAGGAATGTAGAGAGGAATCCAGAGCAGCTGCAGACGATTAAGAAGAAATGTAGTAGAAATAAACACAGAGATACATGAAGAGGGACTTCTTTTGCCATAGCAATGGTACAACCTTAAAGAACCCATTGAAAGCCCTCCAAAGAAACTCAAAAGTTTCTTGAGAAAAGAAGGGGGGGGGAGCTTCTTTCAAGTGGAAGACAACTTTCATGAAACAGGACAATTGATTTGAACACCGGCCTGTTTTTAATGGCATATTTTAAAATATGTTCAACCATCTGTTTTTCTTTAATTATACCCTTTTATATTTATCCACTAGGAGCAATATTCTGTTGGAAGGATAAGACATAAATATTCTTAATAAATAAAACTGTCTTGCTCAGGTTGCCGTTTGCCCCACACATGAAATTCAGTAGGTCTTCCTCAGAACAATTAAAACTTCATAGCTATTGAGAGACCTGTTGTCATGCATCTGGTTAATGCCATTTAAAAACAACTAAACAAGTGCCATTGTCACATCTTGTATGATAATTCTGTGTACTGTGGAGATATATTTTGTGTGTTGAATTTATGACTCTTCAGCTGAATGTGAAGTGCTATGAAAATAGAAAACACCTCAGGGAGGAGACAGATTTGTAGGCTGACGATTAAGCTAGGAACAAAATTCTGACATATGCTGAGAAATAAAAGCAACATTTATATCCCATTGTTCTTGCAGAAGCTCAATGCACACAGCACTTCCTCCTCCCCCCCCCCAACTCCACAATATAATAAGCCTATAAGGTCAATTGAGGGGGAGTGATTGGCAGCGCAAACTATTCAGCAAGCTACCTTTTCAAAGCTAATTTGCAAGGATCCAACCCATGTCAGATGATAAGCAAACTGACCCAAACCCTTATATCTTCTCATTAGTGGTGCCCTGCCCTCTTTATTTGGGACTTTGCAGTCCAGAGCAGCATGTCTTCTTTGTTCTTGTTCATCTGAATGCAGACTTAAAATTGTTTGCCATCCCAGTTGCTGACAAAAACCTCTATTTCTGGAACTGGATGCAAACAGAGGCCTCTGCAGATCTTCCCACAACAATTGAGAAAAGCCTCAAATTGAGAAGATCAGATATACATGAGCAAAGGTTGTAGGGAGCAAGTCAATCACTTTATAATCACTGATTATAGATCTCCTGAGTTAAACTTATATCTGAAGAGAGTTAATTTCAAATCCTATCAGTAAATAGGTTTAGAGCCAAAACGTTTCTTTGCACAAAACATTGTAAATAAAGGTGAGCTCAGATTTAAGTGTTATTGTAGGAAAATACTTTTTTTTTTTTAATTTTCAGTAACTGAGGGAAGGGAATCACTGTTTATGGTCAAGTAAAATGACTTCCCAATGTACCAGGGGAAAGAATCAGAAAATGGGAAGGAAGTGGAAGTTATACAGAAGAACAGAAGATCTTTCTTCAAAATAGGAAGAGTGCACAAATAGGATAACATAAAAGAGAATCAAGGGTGGTCTGCAGTGTTGGGTAATATTTTTATTTTAGGGCTAATATATTTATTGATTGTAGTGATGTATGTTGGTTCATGAAGAATAATGAATGGGTTTATTCATCCCACTATCTGTGGAGATTCTCAATCATCCAGGTCATGATTATTCTAAAGGGCTTTTTTGTCCCAAGAAAGTCCAGTTGCTTTTTGGAAAAGCACTTCTATGATATTCATCCCGCTGTTTAATTAACAAATGAATATTCTTACTTCAGTTAGAACTTCAGTTAGAACAATTACTTAAGTTAGAACAATTAACGAGTAGAACAACCTGCCTCCAGAAGCGGTGAATGCTCCAACACTGGAAGTTTTTAAGAAGAAATTGGACAGCCATTTGTCCGAAATGGTATAGGGTTTCCTGCCTGAGCAGGGGGTTGGACTAGATGACCTCCAAAAGTGCCTTCCAACTTTATCATTATTATTATTACCATGAAAAATCCCAGAAGATTGCTATACATGTATTGGCACATGTACACAAACTTAAAAAGCTTTATCTCTAATTTATAACTTTCTCTTTGGAAAATATATCAAAATCTGGAAATGTTTGTTATCTGTGGTTTGATATCCCTTATGTGGAAATATATGTCAATAAATAATATACATATTTTATGTGTTGAGTTGTGCTTTGTATATATAGAGTTGCGTGGGAATCCAAGAGCACCATCCAGAAAAGTCTCAAAAGTAACATATCAATTCCAGGTATAGATTAAAATCCCACTGAATTGAATGTATTGCACAGAATTAACTCACTAGTAGCATACTTAATTCTGTTAAACTCCATAGGAAGATTATGTTCCTAATATTTACTTGAAGCTTCATAATGAATTCTAAAACATGGATGAAATCCAATAGATAAAGGACAATTTCTTATTTTTCCCTTGATTTGATAATAATTAGTATTCTTATTCATTATTTCACTTCCAGAAGCTATCCCATTATAGGATCATTTTAGGTGGTTGTATTTATAGAATAGTGGCATTTCACACTTCAAGGATAAAACTATTTCATCTAAACCAGTTTTCTACAGAAACCAACCTACTAGCATTTCAAGCATCTGAGATCCTTTAACATCAAAATGTATGAAAATAGGGTGGAAACATCACAAAAGGGTATTTGGGATGAAGTATGGAAAAAATGTATTTCTCATTATAGTCAAACTCATTGTTTTCTGAGTGTATTTGATGCCAACAAAAAGGTGTTTCTACAAAGTTTATTAATATCATCACTGAAAATTATTGGCAAAGAAGGTTTCCCCCATTCTTTTTGTCAAATTAGCAAGGACTCCTGCTATTTTAATGACAGTGGATGTGTATTCATGACAGTGGATGTGCAGCAATAGCATTAGCATTTTTTAGTTACCTGGAAAGGTAAAACCACGGACTTCCAAATCTGGAATCTTGAGTGAAAATAGGATTAAATATATACTTTAAGAATATCCAAGGCTCATTAATCCTGGATCTGATTTTACTGGAAATGGTTAAGGAATGAAAAGCTTGGGAACTAATGTTAATAGCTGATTTGTGGATCAGAATGTAATCACACATTCAGAGGTAGATTCCTGATTTCTCCCAATTTTGCAAGGCAGTTTTTAACAGCAAAAGGTGTTTGGAAACATGCACTTTTGCAGATATCACATCGAAGTTATAAAAAGAAGTTATCCAAATATTGCAAACAAGCTTAGTTCTAGGTTTTTCAACTTGGTAGAGAGGAAGAACTGACATCTTGATCGAAACAAAAGCTTTGTTCTCACAGCTGGTCTTCCCTTTTGTTTGCCATGTGAGAGTCTAATTTTTAGCAGTGGCATCATAATCTGTCATCACAGAAACAGATATTTATGCCAGTTTCCTGCTGTTCCTGTTCAATTTATAAACCAGAAGAGAAAGTTTCTAAATTCCAATATTTTACAGCATGCCTGTTTCTTACCATTTTGCAGATTAAAAGGCCATCACATTAACAAGTGTAGGTTTGTTTTCACAGCAGAAAACAGGTGTGTGTTGATTATTTCATCAGCAGGAAAATGGGTAGTTGAAACTTTCTTGTTTTCTCTGTTGCCATGGCATAAAGGACAAGTCTGAAAAAAACCAACAAATTGGTCTGATGGACACGAAGACCTGACTAAGAAATTCACAGGTATGTGACCAATATTTATCTAGTGTGAAAGCTCAGTATGATGTTGGGAAACACCCACCAAGACAAGGAGAAGGGATCAAGAAGGGAACTAGCCTTGAGTTCTTACACAGCCACAAGAGATACAAGCCTGATCTCTCCCCCCCAATCAGTTCAATGGAATCTTATCTGTTTTTTCCCAAGGAACGCAAGCATCTGGGCAGATTCCTGTTGTATATGTAGAACACAATAAACCTTTCATATGTGGGTCTGGTTGCTTGTGCCTAACATTTGCCTTGTTCTAAATATGATTTTGTACTATAAAGCTATGATGAAGCATTGTGACAGGGAAGAAACAGGGTCTTATGACCATCAAATGAATATCTCTTCCTGTGGGACTCATTTCAGCAAAGCAAGTTGGCACCCATAAATACTTCATAGTCTACTCTGCAACTGAATATGAGGATGAATAAGAGTTTTTGCATCTGGGAAACCAGTGGGTATTAGTTTAGCAGATAATTGGAAAAACAGAGCTGTTTAACAGGGCTTAATTATTATTATTATTTTATTTTGACTAGACAGTGACACCTTGACTGAGATCTGTTTTGCAATAGGCACAGTGTAGGTATATGTATGAGTAGATGAGAGTTAGAGAAGGAGCAGGCAGAAAGAATGAAGTTGGTTTCCTGGTGATCAAATATCATAAAATCAGTATGATAATTTTGTGCTGGAAGTGACCTTACTATGTCTGCTTTGTGGTTTGATATTCTTTTGAGATTTCACCTCTATAGTAAAGATGAAATTAACTTTTCTTAGCCATAGAAGCAATGTCCATTGTAGGGTTATCATTTGATAAAATAATCAGCTAGAGAAGAATTAATGTGGCCATTAAGATCCAGTACCACTGTATGAATGTTGATAACTTATGGGGCATCGGTTTGACTATACAAATACATGTAATGACTTGTGCTAAATATTATGGCTGCGTATCACTGAACAACAAGCAGTAATTTTAGATGAGGAAAGAGCAGAAAATGAGAAACCAGGAATAACATTTAGGAGATCAATATTTATTCATTTACTTACTTATAAATATATACACTATATTATTCCGCAGAGCAAGAAAGATTAAAGGACAAAAGGAAAGTTATTGAAATTCAGAAATAGTCTGTGTGTTTCTGTTCAAACTAGAGAGCTGCTTTAGATAATTTCTTCTCCATGAGGATTCTATAACCAGCTGAGTCAGTGGAGCCATTCTGAAGTTGCCCCGTAGTATGGTTTATCACTCATATGCATGAAACTACCAGTTTCCCAGCAACATTATTTGCCATCATCCACACCTTAGCATATTTAACAAATTTCCCATACACAGTAGGTAAAGCTATCAAAGCAAGTGTATCATCCAGTCAAAGTCCTGGCAATCTGTTGTATAATTTTGCTTACGTTTTGTTTTGTGAAATATGACGATAAAGAACTTAACACTGAAAAAGCACTTTCCAGGAGAGGGGAAAAAAATCACTTTTCTATAATATAAGCTTAGTTTCTTAAAAAAAACACCTAAAAACCTGTTGGAAGGCCACCGATAACTCTAAATCCTCAGGCCTAGTAGTTTTTGCTGGCTGATTATTTCTTACTCTTTCACAGCATGTGTGAGAAAGAGGATGAATTTAAATCAATAAAGTTGGGTAATGATTGTGGTGAGGGGATACAAATATACATCAGCTGCTGAAATGTAGTGGGATGCGTAGCTCTGCTGGAATGCTAACATTTGTACCTCAAAATGGTGTTGAACTGGGTTAAGGTGGAAATTAATAGAGAAGCTGACACTTTTCATACACTTTTTCAATGGGAATGAAATACAGTGTTCAAGCTATTTACACCTGTTTAATTATTTAAATTCAAAACTGCTTTATACTTGAATTTAATATCAAGAACAGTTTCCATAACCTGGTCAAAATAATAGCTAGGTCAACTAGTGATGAAAGGTCTATCATTCAGTATAATTGGAGGGCACAAATTTGGTTAGTGATTCTATGTCATATTTATGAAATTATTTGAGAACATAGCCTGCATATGGTACTTGTATATAGGTAGTTCTTGACTTATGATCACAATTGAGCCCAAAATTTCTGTTGCTACATGAGACAGTTAAGTGAATTTTGCCCCATTTTACGACCTTTCTTGCCACAGTTGTTAAGTGAATCTTGCCTCCCCATTGTCTTTGCTTGTAAGAACATCACAAAAGGTGATCACATGACCCTTGGACACAGCAAGCATCATAAATATGAATCAGTTGCCAAGCATCTGAATTTTGATCATGTGACCATGGGGATCCTGCAATAGTCTTGAGTGTGAAAAACAGTCATAAGTCACTTTTATCAGTGCTTTGTAATTTCGAATGGTTATTAAAAGAATTGTTACAAGTCAAGGACCGCCTGTATTAAGATCATAATTATGCAAAATGAAAATATTCACCTGTTTTACCCATCATGTTAAGAATTTAAATTCAATAATCGTACTCTGTATGGTCTTACAGAATGCTCCGTGACAAATGAAATTAATCACTTAGGTTAAGTACATTGTATGACCTAAGGGATAATCAGACTTGTTATTTTATTCTTCTTGAATTAGGATGTGGAAAAGAGATAAATAGCAAAAAAAAAAAAAAACATTAAGAGAAGCTCAGTAGCTACTAAGCTATCTGATGACACACTTTGGTGTGCTCTTGTTTTATATCAGGGGTGTCAAACTGCTGGCCTGCTGGCCGGTTGCATCATAGCGAAACTGTGCCCACCCCATTAAGTCATGATATGTTGTGACACGTCATGTGAATTGCAAGTTTGACACTCCTATTTTATATCATTTATATAGACCATTAAAAATGAAACAAAAATTATCCTTACATTCAAACATAAAGGTCAGAAATTACTGTTGAAAACAGAACTGTTAAATACTTTCCTAAATCTTAATAAGGTAGTAGCTGCTCAAGTTTTCCATTTGTTTATAGTGTGATGTAATTCAGAAGAGCAACAATAGGTTTAGTCATAATGAAGCTCTTTCAGCAATATTCATAGAGAAATTGTGCTTGTTCCTAACAAATCAGGATGGAACATTTGAGACTTCCTCATCCAGAGTGCTATGGCTCAGAGCTATCAAAATATTTTATCTCTAAGGAAAGCAATGAAATAAAAATTGGAACTTATTTCATTCAAGGCAGCACTTATGGAAGTGCTAATTTTAATAATGGGAGCTTTCTAAGCCATTTATTTAAATTTGACTGGGGTAATTCAAGTTGAGCTTTGGATAATCAGAAATGCAACATTTTTGGCTAAGGACTTATGGTGGGTTAGATGTCCTTATAAGTGTCACCATGAGTGGGAAACATGCCATGACTAAGGTTGGTAGCAAGGTAGCAGGTTCTGACTGTCATAATTATCTCTGGAGAAGGACAAATTAAGAGATCACCCATTTTTGTGCCTTGGATAGCTCTCCTTAGAAAACCACAGAAAATGAGTTTCTTGTGATTGGAGCTGAGGGATTACCATTGCATTGTCTTTTAGGTACACATGACCTGAACTTTTTCATTTCAGCAGGAAGGAAAAAAAGAAATGGAGTTTTTTTGTGTAGACATTCTTAACTGTATTCCAAATAGATATCGACTGATGGTTAAGACAGATAGGTTGGAATATCTACAGGGGCCTAATACTTTTACATTGGAATTTATGCCCCAAATGAAGATAAACAGCAATTTATAAATGACTTATGGATAAACTATAGCATTTTTACATGTACATTGGTGTTTCCTGGGAGATTTGGAATGGTGCTTTACCCCCCCCCCCCCCAAAAAAAGATTAAATATTAAAAATATGCAAGCCAAACTACTGAAAAGTTTCTTTGATTTAATGGACAATTTGGAGCTTGTTCAGGTATGGAGATATAAAATGGTGACTTAAAAGAATATACCTATTTCTCTGAATGACATAGATCTTTTTCAAAGATGGATATGATTCAGATCTCTAAAACTTTATTTACCAAGTGGAGATATTTCCAAATACTTTCTAGGACAACTCCTTAGAGACAAACATTTAAAAGAAAAAAAATGGCTGTTTCAGATGAAGATTGAATGAGATCTTGTTGTAAATGGAAACAATGGAGGACTGCAAAAAGAAATTTAAGCATTTTTAAAAAGATAATCTTAATAAATGCATAGAAGTAAGAATGGTTTGGAAGACAAGCAAACTTTTTTAAAACTTCTTTAAAAAGAAAAGGCAAGAGAAAATGTTTTTGCATGAGATTAAAAAAATAATGATAAACCTATTATTTCTGCTAAAAATACCCGATTCTCAAATGAAGTGATGCTTACAGAACTGCCTAAGGTAGTTTGTAGTCTAGTCCCAAAAGCATATTGTAATTTTAAATGTTATGGCTTGTGAAAATACCCAGTCCCCAAATTGTAAGTTTCATGTAACAATATTTGAATTCCTATGAAAAGTGATATTTCCATAAATTCCTTGGTTGGGCATTTAATCGACTATTACTTCAGGAAGGTAATTGCAATACTAAGAAGAGAAAAAAGCGTCCTCTGCTTCTTGTGGATCTTCAGTTTTTTTCCCTCCATCATTCTTAATTTTAGAAAATCATGTTACCAAACAATATCTATGAAAGAGAACAACACAACAAACAATAAAATATTAGGAAAAAAAGCGCTAAGATGTCAAAATAGAAAACTGCATCTTGTTTTGCTAATTAGATGCCAAGGTGCTCAGAGATGGTGATATCACCTATTAGCAGACTAATAGACCATTCCTATAAATGATGTCATAAAAGTTGGATAGCAACCTTTTTACTTTAATGGGAGCTGAACTGGTAATGACTAAGTAGAAAATAGATTTCACTGTTTTGGTTAGTGCAGGGAAAATGGACTGTAGCAGCTGCTGAAAAGGAAAAATCCATATTTGTTTTAGAGGAAAGAGAATGAAAATAAAATTGCCACAATCGCAATGCCTTTCGATACATCTACATTGCAGCAATAGTTGGAATATTGTGTGCAGTTCTCATCATTGTCTCTTGAACAGAATAAGTATTTAGCAAGAAACTACAGAAAGGTAATTAAAATAATTATCACTTGGGGCACTTTTCTGTTTAAGGTTTTTTATTTCCCAAAGCAACTAAACAGGACACAACAGAGAATTATAACAATGCATAGCATAGGAAATGGGTATAGGGGAAAAGATTTCTCTTTCAGAATACTAGAATTCTAAATCACTCAGTTAACTCAAAGGACAGGGCACTCTGGAAAGACCAAAGGCCATCTTCACAAAATATTACCTAATAGTTACCTCTCTCAACAGATTTTGTTCCAAGGTCCTGCCTTGCATCACTGGTTTCTTGTTCTCTGTTCCTGGGGAAATCCCACTTCTTGTATCACTCATATGGCAGTGGAATATGAAGGGAGAGAGAGAACTGGGTCCATTCACAACTGTGGCAAATCTTGTACTTCATTGTCTCAGACTGGCCATTATGGGGAGTTTGCAGTTTTGTCACCTCTCTTTTTACTTTCTTTCATGTGTTTCCTGACCATGACCCAAAGTCTTTCCCCAAAGAGAAACCTTCTGATAAATACTTGTGCCCATATTATATTCCTGCTGCATCCAGACATGACCTTTCAAATAAGATAGAATAGGCCAGAAAAAAACCCTCAGATATGACAATCAGAGTCTTTTGACAGAAGCTGTTTATAAATTCATAAATATATTGTTTATCCAAAAAGCAAAGTGACTTTCTAGTTTCTGATTCATGTTTTTCACTTGCTTTCCATTAAACTTGCAAAATGTTCTGAGAATTTTGGCATTGAATACATATACATATACATATATACACATAGACATACTATTGCCTCTATTTCCTCTATTCTTATTAATAAGCTTATTCCAAATTACAAAATTATTTTCCAGCTTTGAAGTGCTATAATATAATTTCTTAAGGGTTTTTTTGACAACTGTGCCTGTCTCTGCCTGAAACAGACTTTTCTGACAGATATCTGACATTTTATTAGTCTGAAGAGCAAAGGTTAAACTACTTGGAGCACAGAGGCCACATGCAAATTTCCAGCCTCCAAGTCTCTCTCTTCCACTTATTGTCTAAATATAGCAGCAGCAACATTTTCTATCACTTTGACTGTGGAAAAATAGCAAAAAATGGAAGAAGTCCTAAAACAAGTCTAATACCATAATATCACTTTAAAAAACAATGTTTCCCCAACATATAGGGGAACAACAGTGACACAAAATTCTTGCATTACCCACATGCATATATAATCCTAAGCCTTTCATAATATGGTCCTGTCCACTTCAGTCATTGGTACCCTTAAAAAAGTTCAGTGTAGCTTCAATGCAATGACTGACTATTAATGTATAATGCATGATCCAGAAAGAGGGCTGAGAAAATATCTATAGACCCCTTACATCCTGGACCTAAACTGTTTCAACTTCTCCCCTCAGAACACTGCTGTAGGAAGACAGCAACCCCCCCCCCGAGAAGGAAATATTAAAAATGCAGCATATTATATTTCCCTAAAGCAGTGGTTCTCAATTATTTTCTGTCATGCCCCCCTAGGAAGAAGAAAACATTTCGCGCCCCCCCGCGTGACTGTCTATCCAATCGGGTCCTTTGCGTGTGTCACGTGCGTCCAATATGACAGTATTTGCCAAGGTCAAACGAGCCCCCCTTTACGGAGCCTCGCGCCCCCCCTGGGGGGCCCGCCCCACTATTTGAGAACCACTGCCCTAAAGGATCTTAAAGGCAGAATAGCAGACCAAGTTTTTCTTAAGAGCTCCAGGCAGAAACTAAGCAGGCCAGCTCTGTAGAAATGCAGATTTGATAATCCCATTAAGAAAGACTGAAGCCCCATTTATGAGCAAATACTTGCAGGCAGAAGCCAATTCAAGACAGGATCTTTCAAAATCCCTTGGGGCAAGATTTGATAGCTAACAATAGCAGAGTGACAGGATTAAAACTAGCAACCCCTCACCAAAAAATCCAACAAAGGACATAGCCATCAGCCCCAGTCCCAACCCCAGCCCCAGGGAAGCAGGACATGACCTTTAGGACATAATAGGATTAACCCACCAGCATCAGAATACCAAAAGGACATGCTCAAAAGCTCAGGTCAAAGTTCACACCATAGGAACAAGAACATTTCCAAACACAAAAGCACAAGAAGGTATAAAAACCCACAACTCCCAGCTCCATGTGGTCAGCCACCCCAGAAACATACTGTTGTCACTGAAGTTTCTGGCAACTAAATAAACAAGACCCTTTCTAAAGCAGTCTCCATTTTGTTTATTCCCAGCTTGGATTGGACCCTGATGAAGATTTTTCTTTCAACACTGCTATAGAGCATTGCATGCCAAGACAACTAGACACACCCTGAAAATTGCAATCACAAAAGCCCAGACCAGCAAGATACCATTGAGAAAGAAAAATAAGAATTCCAAGAAGAAACCAGCATGGCTGCACAAAGATCTCTCTAACAAACTGAAAGACAAAAAGGACAAATACAAAAAATGGAAAGAGGGGCACATAACTAAGACCAATTATCAGCAGACAGCAAGAATATGCAAGGATGAAGCTAGGAAAGCAAAGGCTCGGAACAAACAAAGACTTGCAACAGAAATCAAGGACAATAAGAAAAGTTTCTTCCAACAAATTAACAACAAGAAAAAAGTCAAGGAAACTGTAGGCCCACTAAAGAGAGAAGATGGCAAGAAAATTACAGGCAACAGGGAGAAAGCAGAGCTGCTTAACTCATACTTTGTGTCAGTCTTCACACAAAAAGAAACTATAGCCCAACATACCCCCCCCCAAAAAAAACCACTGCAAAAGACATACTAGAAACAAAAATTAAAATAAGCAAGAAAATGATAACAGAACACCTATCCAACCTTGATTAATATAAATCACCAGGACCCGACATATTACATCCCAGAGTTCTGAAAGAGCTGGCAGATGTTATCTTAGAACCATTGCACCACATTTTTCATAAATCTTGGAGCACCAAGGAAGTACCTGAGGATTCGAAAAGGGCTGATATGGTCCCCATCTTCAAGAAATGAAAAAAAAAATGGACCCAGGAAACTACAGACCAATCAGTTTAACTTGGGAACATCCTTTATTCAATACCTGGGAATATCCTAGAAAAGATAATCAAAAAACAGATCTGTGAACAACTAGAAGCAAACAAAGTCATAACTAGTAGCCAGCACGGGTTTGTTAAAAACAGATCATGCCAAACCAATCTTATTTCATTCTTTGATAAAGTGACTAAACTAGTACATCAGCAAAATGCAGTGGACATAGTATACTTAGATTTCAATAAGGCATTTGACCTAGTCCTTGGTAAGCTAGGAAAAGGTGGAATAGACAACATCACCATCAGATGGATCTGTAGCTGGCTGACAACCTGTACTCAATGAGTAGTCCTCAATGGCACTACATCCACATGGAAAGAAGTAAGCAGCAGGGTACAACAAGGTTCCATCTTAGGCCCAGTACTCTTCAATATCTTCATCAATGACTTAGATGAGGGAATTGAAGGGAAACTGACACCAAACTGACAGGAGTAGCCAACATCCTAGAAGACAAACTCAGGATCCAAAAAGGTATTGACCATCTTGAACAATGGGCCCTGTCCAACAAAATGAATTTTAATGTGGAGAAAAGCAAAGACTTACATTTAGGCAGGAAAAACCAAAGATTGGGTGAGACCTGGCTTAAAAACTGTAACTGTGAGAGGGACCTTGGAGTCCTGGTGAATGATCACTTGACAATGAGCCAGCAGTGTGCAGCAGCAACCAAAAAAGTTAATACAATCCTGAGTTGTATAAACAGAGGCATAGAATCAAGATCAGGTGAAGTATTAATATCACTTTATAAAACCCTAGTAAGACCACACCTGGAATACTGCAGCCAATTTTGGTCACCACATTACAAAAAAGATGTTGAGAGTTTGGAAAAAAAAATCAGAGAAGAGCAACTAAGATGATCAAAGGCTTGGAAACTAAAACATACAAATAACAGCTACAAGCTTTGGGTTTGGCTAGTCTAAAGAAAAAGAAGAAATAGGGGAGACATGATAGCAGTGTTCCAGTATCTGAAGGACTGCCACAAGGCAGAGGGGGCCAGGTTGTTTACCAAAGCATCAGAGGGAAGGAAGAGGAACAATTGTTGGAAATTAATTAAAGAGAGAAGCAACCTGGAATTAAGGAGAAACTTTCTGACAGTGAGGACAATCAACTAGTGGAACAGCTTAACCCCAGAAATCGTGGGCGCTCCATCAATGGAGATTTTAAAGAAGAGACTAGACATTCAACTGTCTGAGACAGTATAGGTTCTCTTGCTTGAGCGGAGGGCTGGACTAGAAGACTTCCAATGTCCCTTCCAGCTCTATTCTATCCTAACAAAGACAGTTTCCCCCCCATGCCATCACTTCGCTAAACATAAGACTACATGATTAAACATGTAATCACACTCCTGTATTATTTTTATCCTTCTCATCTTTCCTATTACCTACTATTAGTAGGTATTAGTATCTTATGATTATCACTTGTTGGTTGTATCTTATGATTTATGATTTATCACTTGTTGATTATATGTACACTAAGAGCTTTTGCACCAGAGACAAATTCCTTGTATGTCCAATCACATTTGGCCAATAAAGAATTCCTTTCCTCTCCTCTCCTCTCCTCTCCTCTCCTCTCCTCTCCTCTCCTCTCCTCTCCTCTCCTCTCCTCTCTCCTCTCCTCTCCTCTCCTTTTAAACAGAGCTGGTAGGTTCTCAAGGTTTTCTAATTTATTTTCCTCTGTGGAAGCTAGGCTTTTCTTTGCTGTCATAGGCATAAACAATTGATGCCTATGCGTTTAGATAAATCACATATGCATTTTACAATCATTATTCCAGAAGAATCGGCTCTGCTTCAGACAATAATCATTTTCTAAAAAAAAAGATACCCCAGTTATTTTCTAAAATATTAATATTTAACATTAAAATACTGTAATATTAATATTTAAGTAAATCTAAGTAAATTTAAAAGGTTAAATTTTAAATTAATTAAGTTAAATCATAGATTTTTTTAAAGAATTTTTAGAATCATATCATGTTTGTCTTAGCTTGAAGGGAAGCTGGCAATCTCCAAAAGCTTTCTTCAAAATATTAAGATACAATGTCCAGTGAAAGTAATAGTGACAACATTTAGGAAATTCTAAGAAATCACACTCCTGTTTCTTTTTCAACTGATACCAGAAAAGTCTCTTTAGCATGTGGGAGAAATGCTACCCCTACTAACAGCCTTGCAGTGATCAAATGACAGTATCATAATAATAATTATCTTTCTATTTATGGATAAGAATCAAAAAGAACAGAAAGTCAAGTGTACTGTAAAATAAAATTATTCAATTCAATAATAGCAATAGGAATAACTACAAATTAAAGAAAGGTCTTTAAAAGACCATAAAGCCAGGTCCAAACCCAATATTTTCTGATGATGATTACAATTTTAATTAGAACTCAACTCCTTTCCTCAAAATATTAATGGAATGATTGCATAATAGAAAAAGTACAACCTCATTGACAAGCCAGCTTAAGAATATCTGTCTTTCATTCAAGGAAAAAAAATGAACAGAGGACAAGAGAGGTTGAAGAAAAAAAAATTGCTCTTATATCCCGGGTTGTTGGTCAACAGGATAAAAGTTGCAAAGAGACACTTGGGCTTCCAGGAATTCACACAATTTATCTTCTGACTGGAATGAATGCCAAAACTTAACAGATCTAATGTAAAGATATTGTCAAGCCCCACACAGCTGGAGAAAATCAAATAAGCAAGATTTCAGTAAGGTACTTTTAATGTTTACCAGAGTTAATTACAGAATCCTGGAACTGGATTTTCTCCTTTATACTGAGTTAATTAAGGTGGAGTGTTTGAATAATTTGTTTCTTCCTGGATTTCTCTCCACCTGGGCTAACTTGCTATTTATGAGAAAAGCTATCAAGAATCAACCCATTATCTTTCGATTATTTATGTCTGCTCTTTCTTCCATTTCTTTTCTAGCCTTCTCACAATCTCCTAGATATCAAAAGTTTAACTATTTTTGTGCTACCCCAGAAGTCCAATAATGCAGTATTTCTTTACATTTTCCACAATCAAATAGTGGCATGTACAAGAGGGCATGTTATGTTGTGAATCAATAAATATTTTGAATGCTACTATGATAGAGCTGGCACTGCTTTATGAACTGAGTTTGGGATTGATCTGTGGGATATGTTGGCTGCTTACCTGCTTCTTGCATAGAATTTTTAGCACAATGGGAATGAAATTGTCAGTAGCGTCTGACATTATGGATTTCATGGCTGTATTTATGAATGGAGCAAGGCTGGAGATTATTGCTCCTCATGGTATTTGATAGTTGTTTCCCATCATGGGTTCAACATAATGCATTTTTCAACAGTAATACGTTTTCTTTTGTTAACTGACTATATAAGGGACAAACCAGGAGTGTGACTCTTAAAGAAACACATATCAATCATACACAGTCTAGGAGAGAGCCCTATGCAGTTAGATGCAAGTATACTTCTAAAACTTTTATTTCTAAAGTTCTTGATTTAAAACACAAATTGCACTTTAACTGGAAGTTTGAAGTTAATATTCTGACTTTTGACCCCTGTTTTTTTAAAGGAAGTAGTTATCAAAGATCTGGTGATTATTCATTTATATCAAGAAGTGTCAGTTCTCTTTTAAAATGTGCAGGTTTTGCAAGTTTAAAAATGATAAGTGAGTCTGTAAAATATAATTTTAAAGTAGTGGTTTCCCCCCCCCCACCCGCCCTGAAATATAATCACTGTAGACCAGTGGTTCTCAACCTGTGGGTCGGGACCCCATTTGGGGTCGAACGACCATTTCACAGGGGTCGCCAAACAAGGCTGTCCGCCATTTTTTCCCCTTTTCTTTGGCCATACCCCTGGCACCCGGTGATGTATAAGTGGTTGGGGGTCACCACAACATGGAGAACTGTATTATGGGGTCACGGCATTAGAAAGGTTGAGAACCACTGCTGTAGACTTTCTGCTGCAGGTAATCAAACATTCTGTCTCTGCAAACTTTGATAGGGCCTATCAGCTTTTAATAGTCAAATTTATTTTTCTGATTTAATGCATTGAATGCATTGATCATGAAACTAAACTATTAAAAACAAAAAAAATATTTTAAGTAGCATCTAAGACAGACTTAGAAATGAGACTGCCTTATCAGAATTAACATGAAATTGAGAGAGACTACTACATGCTACTTTAGTAGCATGATGGTTGAAGTGAGAAATGGTAAGCAGTCATCATTCATAAATAATACTTTAAAGATAGACTGTTTGGGCAAGTACAGATAATTGGTAATTACATAGCGCACAGCACTTTTGATTAGGATACATCTGAAGGTTGTATAACATAACCCTGCATGCAGTGATTTTTTCCCCCCAAAAGTAGGGTACATTTTCCATAAGGTTAATTCAAAGAAACAATAGGAAGATAAATTACACCAAACCCGTGACGTCACGTGACGTCAAGTGATGTATCAGATCTTTTTCCCCATTGCCAGCACTGGGGTGGGTGCAGTTTCGTCATGATGCGTCTGGCCCCTGAATTACACTATGCTAACAGAATTGAAGCCCAGGAGAAATTCAATAAGAACATAAAATTATTCCTGTAAGTTCAAGCCATAGGCTTATCTAAGATAGAGCTGGCACCACACATTGGCCAATTGGATACATTTGGGAAGTGAATATGCCCATTTGGGGAACAGTAGCCCCTTCCACTGTCTCTAATATTAACTATATCTAAGAGTAACTAGTATTTAAGGCATGCTACCTATGATTGAAGATGTAGCAAACAGTCATAAATATTGATAGCCAAGGACAGTCTGATGTTCCATGAACTTGGCCAGTTTCCTTTTAAAATCATCCCAACTGTCTGCCACCTGAAAAAAAAATTCTTTGTATATGTTAACTAAGACTTTTCCTTCTTCCTTTTACAAGTCCAATTACCGCAATATTTTCTCACAGAAGAGCTCCTGCAGCTCATTATCGCTTTTCAAGATCTTCTTGTACTTTTCTAGCTCTATAATATCTTAAGATGTGATGATCTGAATTCCAGGTTGGGGTTAAAGTGTGGTCTCATTAGATTTGTTTAAGACCTATTATATAGCCCTACATTTCATAATATTACTTACCTCACCAGGAAGAACCTAATGGATGTGATGACAAAAATGAAGATGGTGGAGAAATATAATACTACTTGAAATTTCAACTTACTAGAAAAACAAGCCGTGAATGTAGAGCATAAAAACATACCTTGGGTAAAGGTTAATAGCTCTTTAATAGACTATCCTCTGAACAGTGTTATGTCACATTCTCAGACTTCCCCTTTCTCGCCAGAACTCCAGGAATGAAGGAGTAAATAATCAGGTCTATTAAGTACAAAATTGAAAAGCAAACGATGGAATTGTTACACTAAAGTAAGTAGCGCTTGCATGACTAGGTAAAAGTGGCACAACTTCATTAAAGAAGATCCTTACATTAATTAGAAGGGGATGGCCAAGCTATTCTCCTTTTGGAAAGTTTGAAGGATTAACTCTGTATAAACAATACTGGCTATATGGTTGTAGGAATGATATGATTTTCTCCATGACTATGGAACCAACTTCATTCCATTCCATTGGTCCACCCCACCTGCTCAGTCAAGGAAGGTATGTTAGTTAAAGAACTCCAGCTGCTGAGATCCAGGAAGAGAGCCTTCTCTGCTGTTGCCCCCACCCTACTCTCCCTCCAGAAATGAGGCAGTTCCCTGCTTTCCCGGTCTTCTGAAAAAGAGTTAAACAGGGCTGTGCAGCCATGTGTGGGAAGCCCAATGGAGCATGCAGTCATGGAGTCCTTTGCCTTTGTCAACTAATTTTTAACAGAGTTTAATTCTTGCCTCCTTAATTTTTTTTTATTTTAAAAATTTTAAATTAAAAAATAACTCTAATATTTTAATTTTTATACACCATTTTTATATTTTATGTTTCATTGTGCACCACCCACAGTGCCTCTTTGAGGGAGACTGATGGTTCCTCCAATCCAAAGCCACAAGGGATGGTTTTAGTGGCCTTTATTATTATTTTTTTCCTGGTTAATTTTGTCAAAGGGAACAAGCCTGGCTACAAACTTTAGCGGAACTGAGACAGAAAAACATGTATATGGGGGTGGGGGCAGTTTAGGAGTGTGTAGCGATATTCATGTAATTTCTGTGATTCCTTGAAGCAGTTGTATCTTTTCTTGGCACAGTATGGCTGCTCTCTGAAGCTCTAGAGCAGGGGTGTCAAACTGCCGGCCTGCAGGCCAGATGTGTCATGCCGAAACCGCGCCCACCCCATTGCCAGTAATGGGAAAAAAGTTGCAATATGTTGCAACACATCACATGACATGGCAGGTTTGACACCCCCTGCTCTAGAACAATCCCAGCAAAGACACAACTGCTTTAAGGAGTCCCAGGAGAGTGCAAGTTCTGAGACCCTAAGCACCGGTTTGCCTTTGAATGTGAAACACTGTGAAGTTTAAGTATGCATAATAACATGGAAATGTTTTACAAAGATAGTTATAACTATAAATTAAAAGAAAAAAAGCATGAAAAGAGAAATGTCCAAGTGATGGAAAGAAGGGGTGAAGGCGAGAAGTTAAGTAAAGTGAGGAAGCTGTGGGATCTTTAGATGCTGTTCAGCTACAATTTGCAGCATCTCCTACTGTTGCCCATATTGTAAAGCTGTTGGGAACTGTAATTCAGCAGCAGAAAACCTCAGTACTCAATTCCTGAATTAATATATGTAAATTAAAGTCTCAGTCTTCTAAGCATTTCCCTTGATGTAAATCCCATAGGATTCAATGAGATGTATATCAAAGCAGACATTACCCTGTTTGACAGCTTCATTTTCTGCAGCACTCTAAAGTTTGGATGATACTGGAAAATAAGCAGTGACCTGTTTATCATTCAAGCTTCCCAGACTTGAATGTAACTTTTTAAAGGATATCTCAGGTATTCTCAGATCTTTTTTCAGCTGCAATTGATATCATCTGGTGGTATCCTCTAAACTAAGTTTCAAGTAACAACCCTCCAAAAAGAGTTTTATGTAAGTCTTTATTGCATTATCATAAGTCTTTAATGTATTATCATAAGAGATGTTGAGACTCTAGAAAGAATACAGAGAAGAGCAACAAAGATGATTAGGGAACTAATCATATAAGGAAAGGTTGCTAGAATTGGGTATATCTAGTTTAATGAAGAGAAGGACAAAGGGGGACATGATAGCAGTATTCCAATATCTAAGTTGTTGCCAAAAAAGGAGGGAGTCAAGCTATTCTCCAAAGCACCTGAAGGCAAGATAAGAAACAACAGATGGAAAGTAATCAAGGAGAGAAACAACCTAGAACTAAGGAGAAATATTCTGACAATTAGAACAATTAATAAGTGGAACAACCTGCCTCCAGAAGCTGTGAATGTTCCAGTGCTGGAAGTTTTTAAGAAGAGACTGGACAGCATTTGTCTGAAATGGTATAGGGTTTCTTGCCTGAGCAGGGGGTTGGACTAGATGACCTTGAAGGTCCCTTCCAACTTTATTATTATTATTATGATCATCGCACAGTCAGCCAGATGTTCAGACTGGATTTGGCATTTTGTCTACCTATCGAGTCCTTACCAAGGACCTGGGATAGGCAGATGTGGATGTTTCATGGTATTACAGATATCGTCGCAGGATGGAAGCAGTTCCTAGTAAGGCCGCCTTTTGCAATTGACTAATGGTGAATTTGTCAATGCCAATGGTGTTCAAGTGGTGCTCCAGTTGTTTTGGGATTGCACCCAAGGAGCCTATGACTATTGGTACTACCCTTGCTTGATTTTGCCACAGTCTTTCTATTTCTATTTGTAGGTCTTTGTATTTTGTTATCTTCTCCAGTTCTTTCTCTTCTATTCTGCTGTCTCCAGGCACTGCCACGTCCACTATCCAGACTTTTTTGTCTTTCTTATCAACAATTGTTAAGTCTGGGGTGTTATGTTGCAGGTGCTTGTCTGTCTGAATTCTGAAGTCCCAGAGCAGTTTAATTTTATCATTTTCTATGATTTTCTCTATTTTATGATCTCACCAATTTTTGCTTACAGGCAAATGATATTTCTTGCAGATCTTCCAATGAACAATTGTTGCTACTTTGTCGTGCCCTTGCTTGTAGTCAGTCTGTGCAATCTTCTTGCAGCAGCTTACCAGGTGGTCCACTATTTCTTCAGCTTCTTTGCATAGGCGGCACTTACTTTCTGTTGCTGTCTTCTCAATTTTGACTTTATATGCATTTGTCCTTAAGGCTTGGTCTTGTGCAGCCAGAATTAGTTCCTCAGTCTCTTTCTTCAATTTTCCTGCTCTTAGCCATTGCCAGGTCTTTTTATTATCTGCTTTCGCAGCTATTTTTTTAATGTACTGGCCATGTAGTGCTTTGTTTTCCCATGCCTCTATTCTGTTCTTCAGTTGGTCTTGTAGGCCAGTTTGGTCTCTCCAGTAGTCAGTAAGCCTTCCTGATATATTAATTTATATATATACCAAAGACCTACATATACTAATTTATATATATACCAAAGACATATATATATATATATATATATATATATACATACACACACACACACATATATATATACACACACACATAATAATAATAATAATAATAATTGTTGTTATTACTACTTTACAACTTTTAGTTTTAATAATTATCATATTTTCTACCCTCTATCCATAGTGCAGATTTAAAGTAGTAATCCCAGAGGTAAGAACTGGGAAAGAGGCATGGTAGTTATATTGGATATGGACTAAAAAGTATAATTCAATCTTTTGTTATTGCTTGAACTCTTGAACTCCAGATGACAGAATCAGACTATGACGAAGATCCAGTGGGGATACAGAGAAGATGCTAGCACCATTAAAGTTGGATGCTGCCCAAATTTCTGAAGGGGAAAAAAAGACATTGACTTAAATAAGTGGTATTGTGATGAACCAAATGGAGTTCGGCTGATATTTATCAGTAGTGATCTTGCCCCATGAATTGCCTGTGATCTGTACTTTTGCAAGCTGTTATCTCTGTGTCCAGCAGCTGGTTGGTGAAAGAACCTCATCAGTAACAGATGAACAAGTATTCCATTGTCATGAGCCCTTCCACGGATTAGCTCAGCAACAGGACACTCTAGCAGCTGGTCAGACAAAAGGCACAGTTTTGCATTCCAGCAGCTAATTGGGCATTCTCATAATATATACTTCAAAAAAAAAAAAAAAGACAGTCTCTCTTCCCCCACCACCTCTAATAAACATACTATTTAAATAAATGGGTGCAAATGCACCAGCACAGATTCAGAGCAACCCTTATTGAAATACGTGTTCCACATTATTCAGACAAATTTAGAAAATAAGGATTTTTGTGTGTGTGGGGGGGGGGAAGTTATGGCTGAACAATTGTGAACACTCGGATGATTTAAATGATCTTAATATAAATTTTCTTACTTATTTTTTTCTTTTTGGTGCCCACTGTATTTCAGTATTTTTTTCCCCAGAATTAATTATGAAAGAGGGGGAAAAAAAGTCTAAAACATGCAGGTGGCAGGTGTTTTTTTCTCTAGCCTCAAATTACATCATTGAAACAGGCACTTCTCAGTTTAAATATTCTGCCTCAAGGGCTTATTATTCTATGGTGTTCATTATAATGTTTTAACCACTGCAAACCTATTCCCTGAAAGCTCCATAGAAATGAGCAAGAGATATGCTCAGGATGAACAGGCATCCCAGCAGATTTTGCAAGCCATCAGGAAAGATTTTCAAGAGTAAAAATGACAATGAAAGCTAAAAAGCCAATTATATTAATATCTGCCTGGAAGACTTTCCTAAGCTCTAGTCCCCAGCTTCCTGCTATGTTTTTCAGTTTCCATTATATTTAGGTATATTTTGAATTCTTCATTCATTTTATTTTTCTTTTGCCAACCCAGAAGTATACAGCCTGAGTCCCCAGGGCTGCAATTGAGCCCCAGAGCTTCTCAAAAAAAAAAAAAAAAAAAAATGCAGCCAATTTTTTCTCAAATTTCTCATTCCTGGGAGTGATCTTATTAATTGGGTTTCTTCAGTTCCATTCCATTTACATTCAATTTAATTAATACTGAAGTCAAATGTAGTGTTTTTGTCCCAGCCTTATCCACTTTTTTTTTTTTTTGCAGGGATACAAGTTATTTTAGGGAGTGAGGTCTCTGACATGCCAAACAAAACCTAATGTCATCAACTTGAAGAAAGTAGTGTATACCTGTCACAAACTATTTAACGAGGGTAGCAAATTATGCTTATTGCTGTCATTCATGAAACGTTTAGTGGATAATGAGGACATCCTTGTTCTGCCCATTTGTTTTTCACGTGCTTTGCCTACAGCTAAACAAGCAACTGACCAAGCAAATAAAAAGGAGATCTTTGACTCTGCCATCAGCTTATATTGCCTCCATAAACCATTTTTAGTTGTGTTGAGTTCATTTGGGTGAAAACTGATGAAGTTGAATGGATGGTGGAAACTGGCTGAAAAATTCTGTATCTCTTGGCACCTTACTAGTTTTGCTGACAGAACATTGAAACAGATTCACAAGCTGGAATGACTCTTGATCTTACACACACACACACACACACACACACACACACACACACACACACACGTGGCACAATATGACAGTAAATGAACATTGGGCCGATACCTAAGAAAATGCGGGAGAAATGCCTACTATGTTACGTCCATGTCCTAACTGCAGCACCCCACACTGTTGCCTACAATGCCTTTCACTTTGAGATAGATGGCAAGCACCGGTCTGGAAGGCCAAAGTAAAGATGGTAAGACACAATAAATGGAGAAATGAAAATTGCCCATTTGGACCTGGATGCTGCGTTTGATTGTGCAAGGTGATGTTTGTTGATCAGAAAAGCAGACCCTGCTCCTTCAGAAATAACATTTGGAAGATGGTGATGGTGATGGTGATGATATAGAAATGTTTGGCAGGCTTTCTAATACACCACCCCATCCCTAGTCCCAGGAGGAAGAGATGACCTTGGTTCCCGTGGAACAGAATATTGTTTAGACTAGCAAAGACACTATGAAACCCCCTCCCTCCTTTCCATGCAGCAACCTAGAATGAGACAGAAAAAGATGGCTGCAGCTAGGCTCATTGTAGAGTTGACATTAACATTAATAGAAATAAAAAATGTAGTTGGAAAATATTTTTTAGTAAGACTCACTAAGTAGAAATTTGAACTTTTTCAAAGAAAAAAATTACCAGTAATTTGAAAGCAGATATTTTTTATAGCTATTATTATATTGATGTTTACTTAACTGCAAAAGTTGAATAGCACTAACACTTAACATACACAGTCTGCTTTAGGAAAAGCAATTTCACCCTCTCTTTCAGTAGAGGCAGGATTTGTTTTGTTACTGGCTTGATTCTAATCATATTTACTTATAAATAAGCTTATTTTTAATTCTGTTAAATAGAATATGTTTTGGATTAGGTTTTTTGGTAAGTTAAAATCTTGGTTTTATCACAGCAATTGACACAATACTGCCTGAATGATAAAACTCTAAAAAAGAACTTTGTGCAGAGCAGAAACTCAAGTAGCATTGTGTCATATTTAAAAATATGAGCTCTTGCTGGTTAACCTTTGACAGCTATGCATCTCATTTAAACAACAAATGTGTTTACATTTCATCTTCTCATTTTCTCACTAGAGACACAAATGCCTAGGCTCAAATTATCCTACTTCATACACATTATGCAAAAATGTAATTTTCTAGAAAAGGTTTCAATGGTGGGAAAGGTGGAAGGAAAGAGGATGTCCAGCAATAAAGTTGATGCAGTCAGTTCCAGTGGCAATGGGTCACAGTTTTGGAAGACGTAAAAGACTAGGTTAGGGAACAGTCATCATGGAGAAAATCTATCTGTGTGGTCCAAGACTGGACTCTGACAATTAATATGTTAGGATAATACATTCAACTGATGGTTCTAAATTTTAGTTTTATACCTACAGTAAGCAGAAATTCCAAGGAAACTATTCTGATTAGAGAGAGGACATTCTCCAATTAAGAAATAAAATGCTTTGTGTAATCTTTCTACTTCATTTCGTAATTTCTGTGTCATCCTTGCAGCTGAAACAAAATTCTACCCATTATAGAGTGGTTTGGTTTATTAGAGAGGAGGTGCCTCTTGAATAGATCCTGTAAGACTGGAATCAAATTATCTGCAGCTGTATACCCATATTAACCCCCAAGGGACCACATGTCTTTCCAGCATGGTGCTAGGGAAATATGTCCTAGGAATTAGTGGAATGTCTTACTAAACATGGTAAGATTGTTGTGCAAACTATGAATTTCATTAGTGACAAGTACAATTAATATGTCTAGAATGACATTCAAGTCTTGGATCAAAAATCTATGCAATTCAGTAGACTTGGGAAGATTTTTAATGGAAAGAAAGAACGCTTTATAATGAATTTCCTTATTGTCCTTATTATTAGATATTATTCCATAGAATCAAGATCACGTGAAGTATTAATACCACTCTACAATGCCTTGGTAAGGCCACACTTGGAATACTCCATCCAGTTTTGGTCAACAAAATGTAAAAAAGATGTTGAGACTCTAGAAAGAGTACAGAGGAGAGCAACAAAGATGATTAGGGGACTGGAGGCTAAAACATATAAGGCATGGCTGCTGGAATTGGGTATGTCTAGTTTAACGAAGAGAAGGACGAGGGGTGACATGATAGCAGTGTTCCAATATCTCAGGGGCTGCCACAGAGAAGAGGGAGTCAAGCTATTCTCCAAAGCACCTGAAGTCAGGACAAGAAGCAAAGGATGAAAACTAATCAAGGAGAGAAGCAACCTAGAACTAAGGAGAAACTTCCTGACAGAACAATTAACCAGTGGAACAACCTGCCTCCAGAAGCGATGAATGCTCCAACATTGGAAGTTTTTAAGAAGAGACTGGACAGCCATTTGTCCAAAATGGTATAGGGTTACCTGCCTGAGCAGGGGATTGGACTTGATGACCTCCAAGGTCCCTTCCAACTTTATTATTATTAATTAACACATTTATGGACAGAAGGAAGCGCAGAAGGCCCTCCAAATTTATCAGATATATTTTGAAATAAATCAATGTATATTACAGCCTAAGAACAACAAACAGAATAACAGAATTGGAAAGGACCTTGGAGGTCCACTGGTCCTCTTCTTAAAAACCTCCATTGTTGCAACACCCACGACTTTTGGAGGCACGTCATTCCACTTATTAATTGTTCTAACTGTCAGGAAATTTCTCCTTAGTTCTAGGTTGCTTCTCTCCTTGATTAGTTTCCATCCGTTGCTTCTTGTCCTGCCTTCAGGTACTTTGGAAAATAGCTTGACTCCCTTTTCTTTGTGGCAGCCCCTGAGATATTGAACACTGCTCTCGTGTCACCCCTCGTCCTTCTCTTCATTAAACCTGTTGTTGTTAATTGCGAAGTCGTGTCCGACCCATTGCGACCCCATGGACAACGTTCCTCCAGGTCTTCCTGTCCTCTACCATCTTCTGGAGTCCATTTAAGTTCACACCTACTGCTTCAGTGACTCCATCCAGCCATCTCATTTTCTGTCGTCCCCTTCTTCTATTGCCCTCAATCTTTCCCAGCATTAGGCCCTTCTCCAGTGATTCGTTCCTTCTCATTAGGTGGCCAAAGTATTTGAGTTTCAACTTCAGGATCTGGCCTTCTAAAGAGCAGTCAGGGTTGATCTCTTCTAGGACTGTTTGAATGCCTTGCAGTCCAAGGGACTCGCAGGAGTCTTCTCCAGCACCATAGTTCAAAGGCCTCAATTCTTTGGCGCTCAGCCTTTCTTAGGGTCCAACTTTCACAGCCATACATTGCAACTGGGAAAACCATGGCCTGGACTATACGCACTTTTGTTGGCAGGGTGATGTCTCTGCTTTTTAGTATGCTGTCTAGATTTGCCATAGTTTTCCTCCCCAGGAGCAAGCGTCTTTTAATTTCTTGGCTGCAGTCCCATCTGAGGTGATCTTGGAGCCCAGAAAAATAAAATCTGTCACTACCTCCATTTCTTCCCCATCTATTTGCCAGGAATTGAGAGGGCCGGATGCCATGATTTTGGTTTTCTTAATGTTGAGTTTCAAGCCAACTTTTGCACTCTCCTTCTTCACCCGCATCAAGAGGCTCTTTAGTTCCTCTTCACTTTCTGCCATTAGAGTGGTATCATCTGCATATCATGGGTTGTTGATATTTCTCCCAGCAATCTTAAGTCCAACTTTTGATTCATCTAGCCCTGCCTTTCTCATGATGTGCTCTGCATATAAGTTAAATAGGCAGGGCGACAATATACAGCCTTGCCGGACTCCTTTTCCAATTTTGAACCAATCAGTGGTTCCGTGTCCAGTTCTCACTGTTGCTCCTTGACCCGCATATAGGTTTCTCAAGAGACAAATGAAGTACTCCCATCTCTTTAAGAACTTGCCACAATTTGTTGTGATCCACACAATCAAAGGCTTTAGCATAGTCAATGAAGCCGAAGTAGATGTTTTTCTGGAACTCCCTAGCTTTCTCCACGATCCAGCATATGTTGGCAATTTGATCTCTAGTTCCTCTGCCTCTTCGAAATCCTGCCTGTACTTCTGGTAGTTCTCGATCCATATACTGCTGGAGTCTAACTTGTAGGATTTTAAGCATAACTTTACTAGCATGTGAAATGAGTGCAATGGTGCGATAGTTTGAACATTCTTTGGCATTGCCTTTCTTTGGAATTGGAATGTAAACTGCCTTTTCCAATCCTGTGGCCACTGTTGAGTTTTCCAAATTTGCTGGCAAATTGAGTGTAGCACTTTTACTGCATTGTCTTTTAAGATTTTGAATAGCTCAGCTGGAATACTGTCACCTCCATTAGCTTTGTTGTTGCTCAGATTTTCTAAGGCCCATTTCACTTCACATTCTAGGATGTCTGGTTCAAGGTCAGTGACCATCTCATTGTGGTTATCTGGGATGTTAAGCTCATTCTTGTATAGTTCTTCTGTGTAGTTTTGCCATCTCTTCTTAATCTCTTCTGCCTCTGTTAGGTCTCTGCCATTTTGGTACTTTATCATGCCCATCTTTGCATGAAACGTTCCCTTCATATCTCCAATTTTCTTGAAGAGATCTCTGGTCCTCCCTATTCTGTTGTTTTCTTCTATTTCTTTGCACTGTTCATTTAAGAAGGCATTCTTATCTCTTCTAGCTACTCTCTGGAATTCTGAATTCAATTGGGTGTATCTTTCTCTTTCTCCTTTGCCTTTCGCTTCCCTTCTTTCCTCAGCTATTTGCAAAGCTTCCTCAGACAGCCATTTTGCTTTCTTGCATTTCTTTTTCTTTGGGATGGTTTTAGTTGCTACCTCTTGTACAATGTTGCGAACTTCCATTCATACCCAATTTCTGCAATTGTTCTTTGTATGTTTTAGCTTCCACTCCTCTAATCATTTTTGTTGCTTTTCTCTGCACTCCTTCTAGAGTCTCAACATCTCTTTTTATCAAGGTGATCAAAACTGGGTGCATATTTCAAGTGTGGTCTTACCAAGACATTATAAAACAGTACTAACATTTCACATGATCTTGATTCTATCCCTCTGTTAATGCAGCCTAGCACTGTGTTGGCTTTTTTTTTTTTTTGGCAGTTACAGTACACTGCTGGCTCATATTTAAGTGATTGTCCACTAGGACTCCAAGATCCCTCTTGCAGTTACTACTATTGAGCCAGATACCACATATACTCTACCTCTGCATTTGATTTTTCTTGCCTAAATGTAGAACTTTACTTTTCTCACCACTGAATTTCATTTTGTTAGATAGGGCCCAGTGTTCAAATCTGTCGAGATCCTTCTGTATCTTAAGCCTATCTTCTGAATGTTGGCTATTCCTGCCAGCTTGGTATCATTTGCAAATCTGATGATTTCCCCTTCTATCCCCTCATCTAAATCGTTGATGAAAATATTGAATAGTATTAGGCCTAAGACAGAGTCTTGACATACCCCGCTGCTTACTTCCCTCCATGTAGTTATAGTTCCATTAAGAACTACATACTGAGTGCAGTTGGTCAGCCAGTTATGAATCCATCTGGAGGTGATGTTGTCTAACCCACATTTTTCTATTTTATCAAGTAGTAAGTGGTAGTTTATTTTATCAAATGCCTTACTGAAGTCCAAATAAATTATATCCACAGCATTTCTCTGGTCCACTAATTTTGTCAGGACTCTATAAAAGTTATATAAGTGCACCACTGCTATCCATTCCAAGATACTGTGCTGCAAAATTGGCAGCCACACACAGCTAAAGTATAACATATAATCAGCTGTGGGATTCAAATATGTGAACAACTGGTTTTTTGTGTGGATGCCACTTCTGGAAGTCCATTCTGGGCAACAAAAAATTAGCTGTTGGCTGAATCCCACCACTGGATATAATTTAGTTCTTTGGTGATATGGCTCAGAAAATAGAATTTTCAAAAATAATGTTTGGCTAAGTCAAATATCAATATGGTTTTTTAAAAAATGATAAAAATTACTCATTGTGAGTTTCCAATGTTCCAGTTTTCCTTTCCTGACATCTTGATTTAGGTGCAGTATTGGGCAGAAAATCAAATAGGCATTAAAAAAAGAAGAAAATCAAATTAATAAGAATTGTATTATTTTAGGTTGCAAAGAGAATATTATTGGAAGAAGAGAAAATCAAGCAAAGTTATAATGTGGATTTTGGAATATAGAAATTAACCGATAATGATTATTTTGTAAATATAAACCCAGAGAACATGCTGTTTACCAAATATCAAGATGTTTATATTAAAAAATCAATACAATATATTTAAAAAAATAATGATAAATTTAATTGATCACTTTTTTCTTCTTTTTTTAATGCCTATTTGAGTTCTGTACCAATGGATATAGGACTTACTTTTTTCCATTGCATCAGGACAGAGAAGGAGAGCAATGATTTTCTGCCCAATACTGCACCTAAATCAAGATGTCAGGAAAGGGAAACTGGAACTTTGGAAACTCACAGGAAGTGAACCCGACTTTCCCTGGTCCTTATCCAACATCTTAACCATGATGTCTTAATGGTTCTCTACATATCCTTCCCTAACTTTGAGATCTGTCAACTAGAAAAAAATCCATATGAATTGGACAGGTGGTTAAAAAGTTATCTCTTGAGGATCTGTGCCAGCAAGAGAAACCAAATGAAAGCAAACAAGCATCTCTCCCAATCAATATATTTCATTGCATCAAAGAGTCTTTCCATTTGTAAATATTGTTGTGGATATAGTAGACAAATCAAACATCATGTCTTTATAAAAAGATTTTGCCCCTTCATATTCATTGACGATTTCTCTCATCATTTCTTGTCCTCCCATTTCTTGTGGTACTCTCAATGGTTCAGCAATCCATTTTGTCAAATCTTTTTCCTTATCCTCAAATTTACTTTGTGATCTTAGAATTATCTTTTCAATGTTCAATGATTCTTGTAAGTACTTCTCCACTTGAGTCTCCACTAGCTTATGTTCAGTTGTCTGCTTTACATGATCTGTCTCATTTTTTGTTTTCTGATCATTTGATTGTTGTGATGTTAAATTGAGATTGTGAGTAGGAAAGCAACCATATTCCAAAAAGGTAAGCTTATTAATGATTAAACTGAAGTGAGTTCCATTAAGGCTTTGGGAGGACTTTGATTTATCTCTTGAAAGTCTTACATCACCTGTAGATGCATCCATAGCTTGTTATTTAGAGTATCAATATACATTCCATTACCCTGTGCTCCCATGACTTACACACCAGCTTGGCTGTGGAATCAATGGACTGTTTGCAGTCCACCTGGATAAACTGACAGCAAAGAGATCATTTCCTACAGCTATTGCTATTAAGAGCAAACATCAATCCCAAACAGTAATGAGAGTTGCTGGTTCAAAAATAGAAGCCCACAAATAAATAATTCAGAAGAAGATTGATGTGCTGTTAATTTCCCATGAAAAAGTAATTGTTAATAAAATTTCAAGGTCATTGAAATTGTTGTTGTTGTTTTCTTTGATACACAGATTACAATTTAATTATAAAAAGTAAATGATATTTATTTCATGCTGATCCTAACCCCAAAGAAGTTGCTTGCTTTATTCATAGAGATATCACACAAATCATTTATCATTTTAGGTCATGGCACTGTCAATTTGAAAATTCTTATATTGTACCCTGGTGGGAAAGACTGTGATCATGAGTCATGTACCCTGCTTAGTTTCTTGCCTTGTGTTCAGTGCCAATGGGTTACTCTGGAGCTTCTTCCTCTTGTGAATTTTAATTGTTCTATATCTCATACTAATGGGAAAGTCCTTTAAGCTGAAGTGCCATTCATAGCCTGGGCCCAGTTTAACACTTTATATCTTTATTTCTTCCCAATAAGATAGAAAGAAGGATAAAATAATAACAGTGATCTTATTAGAAGAGCATAGAAGAAGCAGTCATATATAAAATTATCAAAAAACACCTGATAATTGTCTAGCATTTAATTCCAATGCAGGGTATCTGTATTACGTAGGCATACAGCAGATAAAATGCTATGCCTTTCAAGCATACCATGTCAGTGCAATATTAACCTCAGAATTAAATGTGGCTGAATTAAATGTGGCTGAAATTAGCTCAGCTCACATACTAATAACATCCTGAAGCCATATATATATATATATATATATATATATATATATATATATATATATATATATATGTAGGTCTTTGGTTGTTCGGGTTTTCTCCCGCGTAAAATTGGAAGTGTCTTGGCGACGTTTCGACGAAGTCCCATTCGTCATCTTCAGGCTGGTGCTTTCAGCTTCGTGCTTTCTGCTCAAAGCACGAAGCTGAAAGCACCAGCCTGAAGATGACGAATGGGACTTCGTCGAAATGTTGCCAAGACACTTCCAATTTTACGCGGGAGAAAACCCGAACAACCAAAGACCTACATACAAATACCCGCGAAAACCTCAGAAAACAAATCTATCTATCTATCTATCTATCTATCTATCTATCTATCTATCTATCTATCTATCTATCTATCTATCTCCACATGGAAGTAACCACATGATTGTGTCCCAAGGCTCTTCTCAAAGAGCCAGTGGATAGGAGATAAATTAAATGTTCATGCTATCTATGGAAAATAAAATTGATTGACTTTTTGTTCTTTGGTCAATAAATTATTTGCAGACGTTAGGCTAAATGATGGGGGTGGGGGGAGAACCCAGTCAATGACAATAGGGCAAAGAGCAATCAATATCTGAATCTCTCATTAATGCAAAGAATGACAGTTTTACTCATTTTGATACAGAAAAAAATATGTTAAATTCCAGCCTTTATGTCCCGTTGCATTGAGAACAAAAAGGGGAAAGGGTCAGCTATGCATAATGAATGTGAATCTACAATTTCTTTAGATCAAAATGCCCTTGAAGTTCTGAAATTCATTTTTAAACAGATTTATGATCCCTTGTGTAAAACCCAATAGAAATCATTGGAAATTATGGATGAGCAGTTACAATACTGTGGAGGATAGCAGACCTGCCAACATATACTTTATTGGCTCATTGCTTCATGCAGCGGCACAAAATAATATTGGTATATTCCCTGTCTACATAAATCAACCATATCCTGCTTCCTCCAATACCCACTTGTGTCTCAATGGCACATCAATTATCTTTCTAATGGAATAATATCACAACTTTATTTACAAAAAATAAAAATTCAAATTTATCTCCCTAGAATCAAGCTTGACTCCTAGTAATAGTAGTTCTTCTGATAACAATCTAGAACTGGCCTGTCCTTGTTTTCTTCTGAGTTGAAAAATTTCCTATTCCTAACTTGGTACTTTTGTTGATCTTCTAAACAAGGATTAACTCAGTACTGGGCTGTTGGTTTGATCTTCAAGCTTGGCAATTTGGCTGCAAATGCTTTGTCTCCATTCGAAGGGATGGGGAACCTCTTCAGTGTGCTTTGAATTGTGCTTGTCTGTTAGAGCACTAGCCTTTAAATACCTTTTTGTGTCATGTAAATTGGTGTGCATGTTATTTGTCCAGTTGTTTCTAAGTCATGGTCTGGTTTCAGGGTTGTTGTTATTGTTACAAACATCCAATATAAACACCCAAAGCAACACAACTACAGTAGGAACAACAACAAGGACCAGACAAATCACAATTACCTATGTACAGAATGTTTCAGAGATGACAGCAAGACTACTATACCTACGTGACCTCACAGTAGCCCACAAAGTCTCAACTCTCAGATGGACTCTGTCAAAACCTAAGGAGCAGGCAGAAACAAACCAAAGATACCGAATCCAATGCAGCAGCTGTGAAAAGAACTATGTGGGCCAAACAGAAAGAAAGCTATATACAGACTGCACTCCCTGGCTATCAAAAGATATGAACCACTATCCCTCATGTCTGTCCACGAAGACTAGAAGGACACAAGTTTGATCTAACCTGGACCACAGTTGTAACCCAAGTGAAATCAAGCAGAGAGAGAGAGAGAGAGAATTCCTTGAAGCCTAGTTCTCCATCAATAAGTCAATAAACAGACACATTGACATTGACCCAATCTATCAACCTCTGAGAACAAAAGAACTACTTCAACCACAATCCCGAAGGCAGCTTTTAAAACAAACAAACAGGCACCCCACCACACAGCAAAAATCACAACCTCCCACAAGAAACCAGATCACGTCCTGAAAACAACAGCCAGCCAACCAAACCCAAAACCAGACCATATGTCATGCCTCCATCAAAGCCCGAATCTGCTGAAGGAAAATGAGCTGGAACTGGACCCTATGGAGGTCAAGGCCTGGTTGAATAGAGTTCATCTTGAAGAAGTCTATCTATGTGGTTGCTAAGAGTTAACCTGATGGCACATAATCAATCCACATTCATACAGAACTGCATATGATCCAAAAATGAAATGAAACCTATGCATATGGCCAGAAAGGACCCATTCGAATTTGAATTGAATCATGGGAATAAATTATGCAGAACTTCCGGCTCATTTTAATGACTCAGCAATTATTTAAGTAGTTGTGCACAGAGAAATCATGTGAAATGTCACTGATTTTTCTGGCTTTTAAACAGAACAGAAATTAAAACCAAAGCAGTTGGGCATAAAGGTGGTCTTTGACTTACGACTGCAATCGAAACCAGAATTTCCATTGCTAAGCAAGGAGGTTGTTGAGTGAGTTTTACAACCTTTTCAGCCATTGTTGTTAAGTGAGTCATTGCAGTTGTTAAGTAAATCATGCAATCATTAAGCAAATTCAGGTTCCCCCGCAGACTTTGCTAAGAAGAGTAGCAAATTACAATCTCATGGTCTTGGGATAGTGCAGCCTTCCTAAATACACACCAGTTGCAAACACCTCAGTTTTGATCATGTGGTTATGGGAATGCTGAGTGAGTCATAAGTGCAACAACCAATTGTAACTCTTTTTTTTTTTTTTTAGTGCTGTTGTAACTTCAGTCACCAAAAGAATAGCTGTATGTTAAGGACTACCTGTACACTTAGGAATGGAATATAGTCATTTTAATACTTGGGGAAAAAATGAATAGAACACTTTTTTAAGTGAGGAAGACTCTAAGAATTTGAATATTTGTTTGTTTGTTTATTTATTGTATCCATTTTCGTTAGCAGACACATACAGCATCAGAATATTCAATGAAATCCTTAAAGGAACACCTTGTATAGCTGGGCATTCACAGGAAAGATACCGTTTTGTCATTGTGATGAGAGGATGAAATGTCAGCCCAATGCATTGTAAGTTTCAAGAATTGCATACTTGTGTCACAATTCAATTATGAATTGAATTGAGCTTATGTTATGATTCATTTTTTTATCTTTTTGATGTTGTGGCAATGACCTTGTAAACACAGAGATGGGGCGCTGACTAGCAAGCAACAGAAAGCAAACACTGGATTCTCCAAAAGTAGAGAGTACCTGCTTTAGTTTACTTGAGCTTTCAGAAACAGAGTTTGAAAAGCAAAACTCTTTGTAGCCTAATCAGGTAACAACAAAGATGATTAGGGGACTGGAGGCTAAAACATATAAAGAACGATTGCTGGAATTGGGTATGTCTAGTCTAGTAAAAAGAAGGATGAGGGGTGACATGATAGCAGTGTTCCAATATCTCAGGGGTTGCCACAAAGAAGAAGGAGTCAAGCTATTCTCCAAAGTGCCTGAAGGCAGGACAAGAAGCAACAGATGGAAACTAATCAAGGAGAGAAGCAACCTAGAACTAAGGAGAAATTTCCTGACAGTCAGAACAATTAATCAGTGGAACAACCTGCTTTCAGAAGCTGTGAATGCTCCAACACTGGAAGTTTTTAAGAAGAGACTGGACAGCCTATTGTCTGAAATAGTATAGGGTTTCCTGCCTGAGCAGGGTTGGACTAGATGACCTCCAAGGTCCCTTCCAACATTATTATTATTATTATTGTTGTTGTTGTTGTTGTTGTTGCTGCTGTTGAATATAGCTCTTTTACTCAATCACCAAAATCTCAATAAGTCTTTTAGTTTGCTTTAACAGTCTATAAGTAATATAAGCATCTCCAACCTTGTGTAATCTCTGACTCCTTTCCTTGAATTCTGAGGAAGTTTCCAGATTGAGGAGTCAGTTACCTTCTCTGCTTGGACAAAGAGTTAAGTCAAGGCCAAGCAGCACAGAAGGCTGAGAGAGTAACTTTGTGTAGCCCTGATAAGGACAATCTCATAGGTAGGTTATCCTTAGATTTCTTTTTATTGTTCTGTAGAATCTCCCTCAATCTTCTACCCTTCACTTGGTCTTTCATGGAAGCAGTCTTTATACTCAATAGATATTGAGTTTGCAGACACTGCTATTGTGGTTTTTACTCAAAAGAAATCTGATGTTTTCCCTTCCATATAAATATCAGCATGAAAGACTATATTTGTAGCTCAGGGTTGACTGTGGAGTCCTTGATAATCTCTGAGCTTGGTTGTTTTCTTGCAGACATTTCGTTACCAAACTAGGTAACATTTTCAGTGCTAGAAAGGAGAGGGGTTTGCTCTCTATGTTCAGTGGTTTG
Source organism: Crotalus tigris (assembly GCF_016545835.1). Lineage (NCBI taxonomy): Eukaryota > Metazoa > Chordata > Lepidosauria > Squamata > Viperidae > Crotalus > Crotalus tigris. The sequence continues at coordinate 972,160 of NW_024096647.1, read as the reverse complement.
CCCTGTCCATTTTGGTGGGAAAATTGCTTTTTTCTTGGTAGTTCTTTGATTGAGGTATTGTTTCTGTTTGATTGTTGGTCTGGTATTAATACTGGTGTTAATTCCTGATTATCTGGTTGTTGATTGCTGGTGAGGAGATATTTTGGTCTTTTTAATGCTGAAATCATTACATTTGGTGATATCACTCGTGTCTGTTCTAATTTTGATAACCTGTCAAAACTGCTAGAATGGGAAACAGAATATTTTATTTAGCTATCATCTTTACTAGATTATATGATTCATATATTCTGGATATGAAGTAAGGGGAAAAGGTGCAGCTTGATAAATATCAAGCTACTATTTCATATAAGGAACTTTGTATTTAGACTACGGTATGTTAATTTTAATCTTTGACTTCACTAAGGCAGACCCATCTTTTGCTGATATATAGAACATTTCTTCTGTCTTTATGGTATAGTCTGGGATATAAAGTACTTCAGTTATGAAGAATCTAGGAAGAGTTCAAGAACCTCTATGTGTTCATCAGAGTTTGGTGCATTATCAGTTTAGGTAGCCAAAGACAGCAGTTTCGTCTGTATTCAATAGCAACTAATGCCAACTATGGCATTAAAATGTAAAGCAGCCATATTAGTGTTTGAAAGAATGAATAAAACATTTTGAAATGGCTGCAGCATTGTGTTTGAAATAACCTAAACAGACACAATAAATAGCAGGCAAATGTTAAGTCTATACAGGAACCATTCTGTGAAAATGATATATAATGTGTGTAGATAAGAATGAAACTGAAAGAAATGCCAACAAACAGACTATTGTGAAAAATCAATAGAGTCTGGAATGGGCAACAATATGTTGTGAGAATGGCAAGATTCCGGGGTGTCTTAAATTCTCATTCAGGAAGTTTTCAAAACAAATATCCATCCACATAAGCAGCAGTTCCTAGAAATCTGCTGATCAGCTCAGAGAGAGGCAAAGGGAATGAGTCTGGAGAAGACAGGTATTGAGGCAGTCAGATCCCCAAAATCCCACTTGAATCCACCTCCTTCTTACACCAAGCTTAAACTGACTGTTCTTTAAAAAGAAGATTGCATCTGTGAATTGGAATCAGCTACCACTTAAATCATTTTCTCTACACAGACTCCTATCTCTTGTGCGTATGTGAAGGGGGAGGAGAGCTTCAGTGTTATTTTAATTAATTAACTCTGCCACAGTATTGCAGCTTATTTTGTACCAGAGTCAGGGCATAAAAAAATCCCTTTTCATGTTGGAATTTAAGAATATAAGCTAGAAGCTTTCATTACATTCATTTGTATATTCATTCAGTTTATAAGCTATTTCACAACACTTCAGGTGTTACAGAGAGGAAAAATTAAAACACTTGATAAAAAAAGAAATAGGAAAGGGGAAGGGTAAAAAAAGGAAACGATTAGTAATGGCAACATATTTAATACAAGAATAGAATAGAATAGAATAGAATAGAATAGAATAGAATAGAATAGAATAGCCAAGTATAATTGGAGACACAAGGAATTTGTCTCCTGTGCACAAGCTCTCAGTATATATACAAACAATAAAGTTCCAACATTATTATTATTGTTGTTGTTGTTGTTGTTGTTGTACCACTGTATTTCCCCAAATATAAGCCCTAACTGGAAAATAAGCCCTAATGCATCTTTTGGAGCAAAAATTAATGTAAGACCTGGTGTTATTTTCAGGGAAACATGGTATCAAGCCATCAAATTCTTTGCTTGCCCATTCTTCTTGATCCACTAACTATTTCTAGCAGTACTGACAAATTTGATAATAAATAAATAAATAGCCTGCTGCAAATTTTGTATGTGCTTCTCTGACAGCTTGTGATGCACATAGCCCAAATGGCTTTTCAAGAATATTTGAATGAAGAAAACCTTTTAATTTTCAGAAGAATGAAAGATGTGAATGCAAACAGCAAGATTGCAACAAAAAGTCTCCCATTACCTTCTAATTCCCAGTGTGATCCTTAAATCAGGCTGAATTCAAAGGTGGATCCTGACTTAGGACAAAGGCCATCTGCCAGATTTTGTATGAAAACAATAAATTTGTGCCTAATCTCAGTTTTCCTGATGTTAATTAAGAATTGGAAACTGAGGACCGTGTGGTAATAGCAGTATAAGATTTTTGTTTGAGAGAATCTCCAACCACTAAGAATGCTTTATTTACAGAATATTATCTGTCTCTTCTTTCTGTGCTGTGGCAAGAGAAAAGAATGATTGCATTCAGTTAGAAGAACGTTGGTTTTCACTGAGCTACATTATTAATGCATTACATTAATCAGCGAACACCTCCCAAACATATAAGTAATGAATTGGAGTTGAGTTATCGAATTTAATATTTGTACAGCACAATGTACAATCAATTCTATCATATGTACTATCGATTCTAGCATTTTTAGTAAAACTGCCATATACACACTTCATGGTTATTAATAACCATTTGCTTTACAGATTAATATGCTCAACTGACATTAAACCCAAATCATGTTGATTATATGTCCTGGTGTCGATATGGGTTCATGTGTGCTTCCAAAGCATCCATAAGGTTTAATGCTTCTATAGTTTTAGAAGTTATATAATAATAATGTAACAAATCAATGTATTTCAGAAAGCTACAGAATCTAATTTTCTTTCAGTTTCAAACAAGCTTCTATATCCTTCCTGGTATTTCAAACCAAGTTAACATTTCTAAGTGGTTTTGCTAACTTGTTTTTAGAGAATTCCATAGTATATAGTGTACTAAAATTAAAATAGCTATGATAAAAAAGACAGTAATCTTATAAACTACCCAACTGAAAGAGCAACACAAGCAACATGTAAAAAAGAAATAAAAGGGGTATAAAAAAGTAAAAAAAACAAATTAAATAAATAATAGAGATTAATATGGTGTTAGATAATTGTGCATTCAAAGTAAGAGGATATAATACTTAAATATAATTAACAAAACAGTTGGTGACACTGGGTAGTGCACAGCAGCAGCAGCAGCAGCAGCAGCAGCAGCAACAACAACAACAACAACAACAACAATAATAATAATAATAATAATAATAATAATAATAATAATAATAACCACTACTGTTCAACATCGCATTAATTCCATTGACAATAATCTTATGAAACACAAAACTGGGATACTACATCTCAAGCCAGCATGGCAAGATAAACCATCTGCTGTATATGGATGACTTAAAACTGTATGCAAAAAGCCACACTGAACTTGAATCAATACTCAACGCAGTCCAACTATTTAGCAGCGACATCAGAATGAACTTTGGACTTGGAAAATGTGCTGTACTATCCATGCAACAAGGAAAAATGGCAAAAATAGAAGGAATAGAACTGGGAAATGGAAGTATCGTGAAAGCACTAGCAAAGGATGATGGTTACAAATACGTAGGCATATTGGAAGCAGATAACATCTTGAATGGAAAAGTCAAAGAGTCAACGCAAAAGGAATACATCAGGAAAGTCCGCAAAATTTTAAAATCAAAACTGAATGCTGGAAACATAATTAAAGCCATTAATACATGGGCAGTCCTGGTGATACGCTACCCAGCTGGAATTGTCAACTGGACTTTGGCTGAACTGGAAAACCTAGACAGAAAACGCTTAAACTTTGGAATATGCACCATGCTCTACAGCCACAAAGTGACATCGACAGGTTGTACCTGCCAAGAAAAATAGGGGGCAGAGGACTATTGCAAATCCACTAAACCGTAGAAGAAGAAAAATGAAGTTTGAATGACTATGTGAATCAAAGTAGAGATAAACTGCTGCAGGCTGTGAAAACAGAGAGCACTTTAAAAATAACAGAAACAAAGGCAGAATATAAGGAAAAACGGCTGGATGACAGATTAAATAGATGGAAAACCAAAGTTTTGCATGGACAGCATTTGAAAAGCATTGAAGGAAAATGTGATAACAACTTGACATGGGCATGGCTTAAGATGGGAACCATCAAGAAGGCTTAATACTGGCTGTTCAAGAACAAGCACTACAAACTAATGCCATGAAAGCGAAGATACAAAAATCCACTGACAATCCAAATTGCTAAATTTGCAATGACAAAGTTGAAATTGTTTCATGCCTAATTTGTGAGTGCAACAAAATCGTGCAAACTGATTACAAATCTAGATATGATCAAGTTGCTAAATTAATCCACTGGGCATTGTGTAAAAAATACAACTTGCCTGTGTTCGAAAAGTCATGGGAACATAGGGTGGAAAAAGGTGTTGAGAATGAGAGGGTGAAGATCTTGTGGGACTTTTGAATACAGACAGATCGCCATTTGGAACACAATACGCTGGATATCAGAGTTGTAGAGAACCGAAGCGTACAGCTGATTGATATCGCTGTACCAGGAGATGCCAGAGTTGAAGAAAAAGAACTGGAAAAAATTATGAAATATCACGACCTGGCCATCGGAACTGCATGATTATGGATGAAACGTGTAACAGTGGTACCCATTGTCATAGGGGCACTGGGAACTATGTCCAAAAACTTTGTAAAATACATCAAGAAACTGCAGCTTCCTGCAATAACTCCAGCAACGTTACAAAAAACTGTGCTACTAGGAACATCTTATATTTTAAGGAGATACCTGGTTGATACCTAGGATGCTGGTAGCAACCCGTGTCAACCATCAGCACCAGTTAATTTGAATGTTCAGTTGACTGAGGTTCATGTTTAATTAATAAAAGATTATAATAATAATAGAAAAGGGAATAGATAAAATGTAAAACCAAAATAAGTAAACAATATAACACATTATCAAGGTTGCCAATAACAGCATACACTTTCATCACTGAATAGCTCATCTGTCATCCTGGTCCAGTACAGAACAGAAAAACTAGCTCTTCATGGCTTATTAGAAGGCCAATGAGGTTGAGGCCATCTGAACCTTAGGTGGGGAAGCTCATTCTGAAGGCAGGTACAGCAAAAGAGAATTCAAATTTCCCTGGCCCTGTTAGGTACCATTCCTTCAAAGAAGAGATCTTTGGGTAGGACACTTGACCTATGCAAACACATGGGATAGGCAAAAACAACTGAAGAGAAGAAATCCTATGAATAACTTGGTTCTGTGTCATTCAAGCCTTTATAAATCAGAGGTCCCCAACCTTTTGGGCACCTGGGACCGGTTACGTGGAGAGAGGTTTTTCTGCAGACCAGAGGGTGTGTTGTTTTGTGTGCTGCCTGCATCCTGCAGATGGGGCTTTCCTTGTTTGTGCGGCCCAGTTGCTGACATGCTATGGCCCAGTACTGGTCCATGGACTGGGGGTTGGGGACCCCTATTATAAATGAACTGAAATGAATTTCAGTTGCACCCAGAAGCCTCCTGGGAATCAATACAATTTTTGAAGTAATGATGTTATAAAGGCATATTGAAGAATACCCATTCCTATCCATGCCATTGCATTCTGGACCAACTGCAGCTTCCAGCTGGTCTTCAAGGGCCATCCCTTGTAGAACACAAGGCAAAAATCCAACCAGATTAATACAGGTGTGTTTGTGATCTCCCAATCCAGAAATGGGCACAATTGGCATACAAAATGATGTTATGCAAAGGCCATACAACCATGGCTACTGCCTACTCCTCAAGTAGTAGTCATAAGATCAAGAGGACTCCCTAATTGCATACTGATTGCATACTGACTGCAAAGGCCACACAACCATGGCTACTGCCTACTCCTCAAGTAGTAGTCATAAGATCAAGAGGACTCCCTAATTGCATACTGACCCAGAACTAGGGATGGACAATTCCCTCAATTGGATCTCTAAGGTGCTCCAAACCACACTCTTACTAGGGTTGTATAACCACACTTATTTTTCCCTACCCAAACTCCCACACCCTCCAGAAACTGGGACAGAATCAAGTGAGTATCACTTGGCTGATATGAGGCAGGATTATATTACTGATGTTCCTTGTTTCCATTCTGAAGGATGACCTCCAAAGCAGCTTTACTGCAGATATTAAGCAACACTAAAAAGAGAATGAATCAGACAATTTGCAAAGCAAAGATATCATTGTAACACAGTCCTCCTCTTAATCCAGTGAGATGGTCCAGAAGGGTATCACAGCTGATGTATCAAAGGCTAATGAGAGATCAAGGAAGGCCAGGAGAGATGCATTTCCCCCATCTTGAACCCACTGTAGATCGTCAAAAGTGCATCCAGTGCTGTGTGCAAATATTTCTATAAGAAAGAGAAATCATCACAAATCCTGAAAGACTCAATACAAGGGGAAAATTAACAATCTTCAAAGTCTGTCAAGGTGTATTTATAATTGTCTACATCAATGTGATTAACACATAGCAATTCTGTTTCATTTAATGAAGGGGATTTTAATTTGTATCATTGGCATATATATCTACTTCAGAGGCCTAGTCATACAAATGCTGTCGAAAAATAATCATACGCTGCCTGAAACATAATGAGGAAAAAAGAGTGGTAAATTAATTTTCTCTTCCTTTCTTCAATGGTTCCTTGGTTATCCCAATTTAAAGATGCAAATGCAAAGTATACACAGTATATAAGTCAGCCTTAAGGGATCCTAAAGGCAATGAAGCTTCTGGGTAGAGATTTTTTTTTTTTTTTACTGTCAATCAGATTATCTAGTTGGGTTCTTAGTAGACAAAAGAAAAACTATGGTATCAGTTCAATCAGACAAATACAAGACACATTTTAAGTAGATTTTATCAACTTTTCTACTTTTGGGATGCTAGAAATCCAAGAAGTATACAAGCAGTCTTTATTTATTTTTTCTTTTTTACTGTTGATAGTGTTCATATTTTAATGATAGCTTATACTACCTTAACACTGGAAACAAAAGCAATCAGGATGATCTACATAGTGGGCATGAAACACTGATAAAAATTCTTACTGAATTACCAAACCTGGGGATATGTACTAAAAAATACATTAAATAATGTCCCAAGTGGGAAATTGGGATTTGTGAAAAATTCAGGCCAGCAGGTATTTTAATGTTAATATTTTATAAAATTTTCATATACATCCTGGCAGTTCTGGAAACTGAACTACCACAGAAAAGAAACACACTCCATATTTCAGAACTTGCATTTTAAATATTTACTAAAGCCTTTCCTACAGGAGCACTGAAAACCTAAGGTTCAGATGGCCCCAAACACACACCAGCCTTTGTTCTTTAATTAAGAATTAAACATGGCTCATCTATTAAATAGTACAAACTATAATATGAGGAGAGCAGGAAAGGATATGTATGCAGTGATCCTGTTCATATAGGTTTCACCACTTTGTACCCGAGCTGCACAACCTCAGTCTGCCAATAATAGAACTTTGATAAGAAAAAAAATTACTTATTTAATTTTGCCCGACCTTACCCATTCTGAGCCTAATCTGAATGCTGACCTTTGTCCATTTCTCTATATAGCTGTCATGAGCAGTGAGCATCTTTTGGAATATAACTAAGGGACAGATGTTCAGCTCAGTGTGGGGTGTCTTAAATGCTATTAGTTATAAATTATTAAAATGTGCTTTAAAGACTTTTGTTACTTTTCCTTACTCCCACTTATCTTTTATCGTGCAGAAATACCCTTTCATGTTTATTACTTGGCATCAGCCTGGTTTCAGCTTGGCTAATGCTATAACTTGGCACCAGCTTGGATAATGTGCTATTGATGTTCAGAAAATCTGAATGGGAGAAAAAAAATGGATCCGCTCCTCCCTCCCAGAAGACAGGGAGAAGGGATTCAGAACAGCTTTAGTGAGAGAGACCAAAATCCATAACTTTTTCAGGGAAAGATATCATGAAATGTTGGCGGTTTGTTTTCTCTGGTCCCAAGCTACTGTACATGCTATTATCTTCTCAGATAGATAGGACTTCCCAAAACACAGGAATTTGTGAAACTTGAAAACATCTTTTTCTGTATAATTCTTAGGTTAGGGGGGAAAATACTTAGGGAGGCTGAACACATGCCTAGAGCTATTGGTCTAGTGCAGGGGTCTTCAAACTTGGCCCCTTAATGACTTGTGGACTTCAGCTCCCAGAATTCCTCAGCCAGTGTGCCTGGCTGAGGAATTCTGGGAGTTGAAGTCCACAAGTCATAAAAGGGCCAAGTTTGAAGACCCCTGATTTAGATACTCTTCTGCATATAAAAAAGATACTCTTCTATGTGTATATAAGCAATGCTGGCTGAGGAATTCTGGGAACTGAAGTTCACAAGTCATAAAAGGGCCAGGTTTGAAGACTCTGGTCTAGTGGTTAAGGGCACCAAACTAGAAGCTAAGAGATTGTCAATCAAGTCCAGCCTTAGGCGTGAAAACTGGCTGGGTGACTTTGGGACAGTCACTCTCTCTCAGCCCAACCTACCCCACAGGATTGTTTTTGTAAGGAAAATCAGAGGAGAAAGGAATAGTGTGTCTGTTTGTCATCTTGAGTTATTTATAAAATATAAAAAATAAAGGTAAGATATACATAAATAAATAGCTGCAACTAAGTTTTAAATAAACTCTGAAGGGCTTGCAGAGATGAAACTTCAGCATAACTTTTTGAGCAAAGTATTTCAATGAAATAGAGCAATTCCATGTATCCATGCTAAAACCATGCAGATAAGCAATATTTTTTTTTCTTCCTATATCATTTTGTTGTGGGGTTATTTTAGGGTCAAGAAAAGGTTGACTAAGTAAATGAAAAGGGGTAAGTGTGTGGAGCTCTGCTGAAACTTTATATCTCTTCTCTCTTGATTATCTGAAGGTTGAGGTCTGGAAGAAATGCTCAGTGACAATGTTGCGACCAAATGTGTATATATAATGAGCTGGTTTTTTTTTCAGCATTGTTATCATTCATTAAAAAGTGAGAAATTAATGAAGTTTCACATTTTTGCCTCCTATTTAAAGCAGACAGGAAAGAGAAAGGGAAGGCTGTATTTTCCCCTAATAAGCTGTACATTGCACTGTCACCAAAAATATTCTCTTTTACTAAGTGTTGTTAGAAGAGAAAAAAAAGAGTAAAGGAAATAAAAAAGGATCCAGTGCATTATCATATAACCCCATGCTTAGATAAAGCTTAATAACTTAGAATAAGGAACGTTTGACACTATAACATTAGACTTTCAAATCCTTTGCTTTATTCTTTTTAAGCAGAAATGACAAGAGTGCATATTGTCCTATTATGAGCCTTCTGTAAATATACAAGGACAAAATTAACATAAAATGTACTTACGAGAGTTAGCAAGGGAACAAATGCTATTTAAATCATATTAAATAAACTATTGTGAACTACACTATTTCTTAGCAAACTGGATAATGAAATGTAGATTTTATGCTTAGGTCAATATACATTAGAGGTATTTCAAACAAGGAAGGTATCTGAACCAAATCTTCATAAAATTCATTGTACGCAAAATATTTAGCTTACTTTTGGAATTTATTAAAAATAAATGGCATCATTGCTAGAATAGAATGGGGAAAGATTGCTAAAAATTGTGGTAATCCAATTTCAGATACATAGGTAACTCAGTAGATATAAAGATACACAGTTATAGAACTAATCCAACAGTATTTCAACATTGATGGTATTTAGTCAAATCACCATTTTATTGGTTGTGGGAGATATGAATTTATTGTTAATAAATTCCAAAAGTAAGCTAAATATTACAACATTTACTGATTTAACAAGCTGTGGTAAATCTGGATCTACCATGTTTCCCAAAAATAAGACCTGATCTTATACACTTATTGGCACCAAAAGACGCATTAGGACTTATTTTGGGGAAAACATGGCATCAGGGTGATCAGCCTGGCTGGGTGCCCACCCCCCAGCACACACATAAGAGGTGGTGAGCATGTGGGGGCTGATGGTGTTTGGCAGCAACCGCAGTCTGATGGTCCCTTGGTGCAGCACAGATAAGTTGAGTGTGGAGGCAGAGGCAGGGGGGAGGCAGGCAATTTGAATGCACCGTGTGGGCGCCTGGCTCGCAGGAGGCTCACTTGGTGACACCGGCAGCAGGCAGAAGCAGAGGCATTGGGGGGAGGTAGGCCATCCCAAAATGCCACTCACTCCATCCCACCATCTCTTGGCTTGTCTGCTGCATTGCTTGCCCTAACGCAGCTGTGGGCAAGCTGAGATTTGGTGGGACAAGTGGGAGGCACGTCGGGATTGCCTGTCTCCACCCTGTGCCTCTGTTTCCACCTGCTGCTGGTGCTGCTGTTTGAACAAGCTAGGTGGCTGCACACCACCTCCAGATTGTCTGCCTCTGCACTCAAACGTACCTGCGCTGCACCAAGGGGCTGGTGGGCTGCAGCTGCTGTTGGACATTGTCAGCCTCCAAGTGCTCACTGCTTCCTGTCCTGGCCACACCCACCCCTAGCCTATTTTGGGGGTAGGGCTTATATTAGGCACACCCTAAAAAAATCAGGTTAGAGCTTATTTTCTGGCTGGGATTTATTTTCAGGGGAAAATGGTAATTCCAAGTATTCCATTTATGCCTTGAGGGGGGGGAATCATGATCAATCACTCAAAGCAGCAAAATAAGGAACAATGTTTTATATGCCTTATATTGGATATTTAGGTTGGCGTGGTGGCTCAGTGGTTAAGGCTTGTCATCTGAAAAGCCAGCAAACTACCTTCGACACCCAAGTCCCACACAATGCGGTGAGCTCCCATTCTCGCCCCAGCTACTGCCAACTTATCAGTTCGAAAGCATGCAAATGTGAGTAGATAAATAGGTACGACTTTGTTCGGAAGGAAGCAGTGCTCCATGACATCATGCTGGTCACATGACTGCAGAAATGTCTTCAGACAGCACTAGGTCAATGTCTAGTCGGTAATGACTAGCGGAATAAAATCTGCAAGGAGTCTTTTACCTTTACTTTTATTGAATATTTACCTTATTAACCATTCACTAGATCTTTTGGAGTAGTTCTGTTTAGTACAATAAAATGTTGAAATAAATATAAAAAAGAAAACATTTTTTGAGGCATGATATCTACTAGCTTTAGCCTTGAACTGCAACTTTTTGGGGGAAGAATTAGATGCCATTCAGAATAAGAGGTCAAATTTCTGAAGTTCAGTCATAGTCAACTTCTCCCAGTTGTCTCATCTTCCTACAAAGTCTATCTCACTTTTTAAAGTTAAAATTAGTTGTGCTCATTCTTCTATGGTAAAGATTAGGAAGTATGATGGTCACTTTGGATTAGGACCTGAATTGAAGTAAAAAAAAGCCTCTCATTTTATTTGAATTGATATGGTTTGAGCTTCTAATCCAGTTTGAGCCCTCTTATAACCCACTAAATTAGTTCCAGAATTGAAGGTGATCAGTACGCATTCGCACAATGTATTACTGTTGTAACATATAATATATAAACCCAGGAAAGAAAACCCTCTAAACCAAAATAGGTTGAGGTTTAATGATTTCTAAACATGTCCACAAATGGAGGATCATTGCTGAAACAAATTGCTACTTTGTGTAGGCGAATCTATCTCTGCTGACATTTTCACAGTATTCATTTGTTTATACTCAACCTGATCAATAACAGTGTATTGTTTATTTTGATGGATGCCATGGATCTTTCAGAGAAAAAAAAAGCACGGGGCCTGGTATTTGTCATGAAAATCATTAAATCTCATTAAAACAAAGGATTTATCCTGTTAACAAGTTTGTCCACAAGCTAGGCATTTATACACACAGTACTAAAAGTTGCAGCTTGACTGAGTGACTGGAATCATTAAAGGAATTGATTTTATCACAACCGTCCATATACTCATAGTGGTTAAATTACTTTTTAGTACTGTATATTGTTTATAAAGCAATTTCTCATAGTGTAATTTTATATACTCTTTAAAATTTATGATTTGGCAACCACTTATATGATCCATTTGTACTGTGGTGAAATTTGAGGAAAACAACAGTATCATTGGTATCATAACTGACTGAAGATGCTGAGAGGAACAACTAGTGTAAATATGTCTGCATGATTGCTTGCACAACCACTAGCAAACTGGCTGATGAAATAGCTTATGTAATCACATATACAAATGGAAATAAAACATTGGATCTGTCCATGGAACATATATAAAAACAGGATTTTCATGCTTGAGTGGAGTTTTGGGCAGGAGGAATTGATGTAAAATCCAATATGATGTGTCAGGTTGTGCTATGAATTGAAAGAATTAAGTTCAAATCCACATTCACCCACTGAAGCTCAGTTGGTGTATTGGACCAGTCACTGTCTCTCAATCTAACCCACTGTCCCATTTTGAGGGGACGAACTGAAGAGGAAAATGCAATATATATCATCTTTGGTTCTTGAACTGCATAATTCTAGTGCTTTTAAATGCTTCTCAGCTACCTCTCTGCTTATTACTAAAATTAACCTCTTATTATGGGCCTATCTGATGAGTCACATTCTGAATTAGAGAAAGAGGGCTTAACAGTTCTAATCTCCAATCTCAGCAGCCAGTGGCTTCTTAGTTATCTTCAGATGATTCATAAACAGCAGGACCTGGTGGAGAGCTAGCGGGTCTGGGAGCAGTCAGGTAATCAGGCACCTCTTACAAAAGCACAGCAGAAAGTTGAGTCATACATTCTACAGCATGGCCAGGCCAAGATTCTTAGTCCAAACAAAAGGAAATCTCATAGCATGTGTGTTCTTCTCAGCGTCTAACATGCTATTTGAAAAACAAGAACTAGCAGGGAAGTTCAGTCCTTCCATCATCATATCTGGGGTCCCAGAGAGAATGCTGCTTATGTGCATTTAAAATGGAGGGTACCAGAGACAATCTCTCATCTGAAACACTCTCTGCTAACAATAGGAATCTGAAATGCAAACTTTCCATACACAGGATATGTAGGGAAGTAATAAATGTATGAGATGTATCATCTGCAAAGTGAAGTGATGCTGTCTATGAAGAGAGTGCTCACTGATTCATTTCTCTTATTTTTCATTTAGTTAAGAATAACATCCCAGCGCTTGGAAAGCAATTGTCAGATTGAACCAGATTTATTACCTTGTTATTTTTTTTTTAAAAAATAATGAGAATAAGCTATAAATAAAGTGGAGGTTACTGTAATTAACCAAAAGCTGCACTTGAATGAATTTAAATTTATTTGTTGCAAATGAACCAATATGCTCTGTTGATATACAAGATGCCCCTTTCCATTATTTTTTAAGGAAATGGATTTCTTGCTGGGATAAGTGCTGCAATTGGAAATTTTAGATTAAAATAATTTGGCTAAAACAGTGGGAAAGCAAAACAGTTTTTTGCAGTTATTATAAACAGAAATATGGTAATAAGGATTGACTTTAAAATATTAAAATGAAATTATTTTTTTCTACACATTGTGGTTAGAGAAGCTACTAAGGAACCTGAGAGAAAACTTGGTTCTGATACAGATTAGTTAAATCCAAAATTATACTCTTTTATTGTGGAACAGTTACTCTAAGAAATATTATTTCTAATCGAGCCAAAATCATAAGGATCAGGATCAGTAGTACAAATCACTTTTACATGAAATACGTATGCTCTACCACATCCTTAGTTTTTTCATACTTTCCCTAAGTTTATTTCTTAGTTCTGTCATAGTGCTATACTTTTCAAATATTCTTATTTATCAACAGTGAAACACCTTAACAACCAGCACACATGGGGGAATTAGTGAAATGATGCTTCTCATTTCTATGACCTCCAACTTATGGTCCAAATAGAAAACAGAGATCAGAGACCAGTGAGAAAAAGAAAGGAAAAGTGCACACTAAATTAGATTCCAATTAAAGAGTAGCTGAAAACCACAAAATCAGGATTGAGAAATGCTCTTCCCATGAATAATATGGGTGTTTTCTTCTCAACATGCCTACCACTCTCCAGGAGGTACATGAAGAGCAGAGAATTGGATTACCCTACTTTTTTTTGACCCACCTTAAGTTCAAGGATTAAGGTTTTGTTCTGTTGCCTGGTGGTTTCTTGTAGCTACATTATGAAATCCCCCCATAGGTACTTCAGAAGAAGTCACTTCTGCAGCCCCAGTTTATTGCCATATATATTAGGCAACTTTTGACCTCTGGGTCATTGTTTCAGAGATATTTCCTTACCTAAGACTTGTCCTCCTCTTGTGTATCCCCGTGCCCCTCTACGAAACATGTGGAATCTCTCACACCATCTTGTGCATCTCCACTTATTTTCCCCAACTGATGTGAACCTCAGGTGCACCCCACACACCCCTCAACACAGCTTCTTGACCTGCACTTGTACAGCCCCTCAAATATTTCTCCCTGGCTCAGATGACACCTCTTATGTACCCCTGTGCATCTCCACATACCATCCCCATCCTGTGTGATGCCTATTGTGCACTTCCTTGTCCCCTTGTCCCCTGTCTCCAACCTGTGCAGTATCTTCCAACACCTCCAGGTACCCCCTCACTCCACCCCCCCCCCCACTTGTCAGCAACCATTTGTTTGCCTGCCCACCTGGAGGTTTTAAGTTCTTGCTGGCTTTCCCATTAACTTTCTTGGTGGGAAGCTGGCAGGAAGTGTTTGAAGTGCCAGTCATGTGAGTGCAGTTAAATATGGTACTGCAGTAATATGGCAATATTGGAGAAGTCACAACTCTGCCAAATTTCAGTCCCTAGGAATGACGGATTCCTGATTTTGGACACTTTCTATAAGTAGCACATTTGAGATACTGTGATTAAAAAAATCTCACTGTATAATGCCCTGTTTCACCCAATTAAGGATAACAAATAAGCAAAAGACAAAGAGTTCTGGAAGTACAGTATAGTAATATACAAAAGATTTATAACTTTGTTTTCTTCTGCCAGAAGTATGGCTGTTTTATTAGAAGAGTTCTAATATAAAAGCTTAGTCACTTTTATAAGCATCAGTTCCATCACTTAAAAATAACTCTCAGAATACTAGTATTCAACTACAAATTACTAAGAACAAAGTAATCAATAGCCTTAAACCAAATCACTGTGTAATTTGGAATGCTCATTTTAAAAAGAGCTCCAGGTTCATTTCCCCCCACTTTCTGCTTATTTTTCATCCAATTTTCTAAACTAAGACTTAAATAACATATTTTCCCTATTCCCGCAACAAATTTCACGGACCTCTACTAATTTCAAATAGTTTGTTAAAAGTCACACTTTCCTTAGCATGCCACATGTTAACTTTTTAATATACCTTTTTTTCTCATCTTGGTATTTTAATTTCATAATAAAAATCTTTAAAAATTTCCTTTTCAACTTTATTAATCAAAGTGTGATTCTAGAATACTTTTTAAAAAAGATTTTCACTTCTAAATCATAAGCAGGGTGCTAAAACAAATTAATATTTATCTAGTTAGCTTAGAAAGTCAGAAGGATATAGAACATAATGCAACAAAGTTTGTTTTGGCAGCAAGATTTGAGAATATCTTTCATATTGAATGATTGCTTGAGATTTTTTTGGGTTTATATCAATATTTTTATCTATAAGAGGCATAATACTAAAGTCACACCTTTAATTAAATAAATTGCTTGTTCTTTACCACAAAGCCAGAACTGTAATAGTAATAATAATAACAACAATAATAACAATAACAGTTGGAAGAGACCTTGGAGGTATTCTAGTCCAACTCCCTACCATTTCAGACAAATGGTTGTCCAGTCTCTTCTTAAAAACTTCCAGTGTTGGAGTATTCACAGCTTCTGGAGGCAGGTTGTTCCACTGATTAATTGTTCTAACTGTCAGGAAATTTCTCCTTAGATCTAGGTTGCTTCTCTCTTTAGTCAGTTTCCATCCATTGCTTCCTGTCCTGCCTTCAGATGCTTTGGAGAACAGCTTGATCCCCTCTTCTTTGTGGCAACCCCTCAGATATTGGAACACTGCTACCACATCATCCCTCGTCCTTCTCTTCGTTGAACTAGACATACCCAATTCCAGCAACTGTTCCTTATATGTTTTAGCCTCCAGTCCCCTAATCATCTTTGTTGCAATAAAAGAGACAGCTTTGCCAACACAGAGTTTTCCAGAAAGTGGTCCAGATTAAATGCAATCCTGAGCTGGATGAAAGGGGAGAGGGAAAGGGGTTTGGCAAGTTTTTGTCTATTAGGACAATTAAAGAACTGTACTTGTTTGCATCTCACTGTCTCATCTCTGGACCTGGGCCTGACATCTCCTATGTAATGAAGAGGCATGGAACCTGCCTCTGTCAAGATGTTTTAGATTATTAAATCTATACTGGTGTTTCTTTCTTATAATGCAGTAGTAAAACCCCACATAGATTTGTTAGGATTCAATAGATTTGTAAGAGTCACACATATTCCTAAGATTCCCATAGATTCCCATTGATTTGCAGAGTAACCTTATATAATTTTTTCCACTGGGTGAACCTCTTAATAAATCATTATGAATTTGTAGAAACAATACATTTTATGTTCAACGTTCTGATTTATAAGCTAGTTAAGGATGGACTAGGTGGCATTATAGCTAAGTAGATATAACTGACTTGAAAATTGCACCCAGAACATTCATAAATGGTACGTAGTCAAAATAGAGTGAGGAACTGAATGAGTTGTCTCAATATTCAGTTCTGGTCCCTGAATTCTGCAATATTTTATTAATGATTTGGAGGAAGGAAGGTGGGATCATATTTGTAGATAATAGAAAAACTGTATGAAACAACAAGTACTGTAGAAGACAGAAATGTTCAAAATGGTATTGATTGGTTAGAGATACATAGTGAGCAAAACAGAAAGAAATTTATCAGATGTCAGATGCACAATTATAGATTCAGAGATGTCTAATTTGACAGCAAAGCTTGTGAAAATGTTTTTGGAATAATTGTTGATCACAAGTAAAATATGAATCAGCTGGAAAGAAAAAGAAAAAAAAAAAACAAATTTCAGCAGCCTGAACAGAAGAATGATTTCCTAATCATGGGAAGCATTATTATGCTTTATCCTGCATTGGTCAGATTTACTTTTAGTTTGTAACAAGTTCTGAGCACTGCAGTAAAAAATTTTTGGGGGAGAAACTGTAAGAAGCCAAGAAGATAATAAGCATGATCAGGAAAAGGCAGAGGTAAAGGTTTCCCCTGTCCAGTTGATTCCGACTCTAGGGGGACGGTGCTCATCTCTGTTTCTTAGCCAGGGGAACCAGCTACCACAGAAGACAACTATGGCCAGCATGGCTATACATCAAAGTTGCACAGAATGTTGCTACCTTCCCACCAAAGTGGTACTCGTATATCTACTAGGTGGGCAGGAGCTGGGTCTGATACCAAGAGCTCACCCCATCATGTAGCACTTGGGTCTTTAGCCCGGGCTGTCAGCTCTCCAGCTGGCAAGCTCATTGCCTTTATGATCAGGAGGGAAAACTAAAACACCTAGAACCTATGAGGTATGAAGAACAATTGAAGAAGCTCTTAGTTACGAGAAGATACATTTTCAGATGCATTGCTTATATACAGAATTTTTATCAATTTGATTGATCTGCAATGTGTGTTTTTCTGCTGCTTTTCCAAAGAGGTCCCTTTGCTAAGGGACTCCAGAGTATCTTAAAAACATTTCCTAGATGGCCTAGGAAGGCTTTCACCTTTCAACTGCTTCATGACTTTGTTTGATGATGTCAATGCAGGTTTCACATTTGCAGCAGAAGAAAAGAGAAACATACAAATCTAGCTTTAGTTTCTAAGGCTTAGCCTCTTAGTGTTTTCTTGATAAGAGAAGCTAATCGGAAATACTGCCTAAATTTAAGAATCTGTGTTTTTTAAATTCCATGTCTCATGTTGAGAGATTTACAGTTTCTGGGAAATGGTATTGAATTGTTCTTTATAATAACATTTGTTATTTCAATTATGATAGAGAATTGCTACAAGATTCTAACTCCTTTATTAAATAGCAGAGATAAAAACTCTGAATGCACTTTTAATCTGCCTAGCAAGCAGAGATATTTTGCTGTATTGGCTGAATAGAAATAGTTTGGATTAACGCAGTATCCAGCTGTTCTTGCTGTAAAAATCTTGAATTGAAATGAAAAATTATTGCATGCCAAATATCTCCTAGCATAAAAAGCATATTATTTTACTTTCCTTTATATTAAGCAGAAATGATCTGGGGGAAACCATCATTTCAAAGGGAATATATTGATTAGTTTCCTAATTTTCTTTCTCAGTCTATTACAGTGGTGGCGAACCTATGGCACGAGTGCCAGAGGCAGCACTCGGAGCCCTCTCTAAGGGCACACATGCCATTGCCCCAGCCTTGCCTCTCCCCGCGACCCCCTCCTCTCCAGCAGCCCCTCTGAAGGAGAGTCGCCCTTGAGTGTGGCCAACACGGAGCAGTGCAGCCAAGGACATGGCAGCCAGGCAGCATAGACAAGACTCTGCCCTCACACCTCATCATGCAGTTGATGCTGCAGGGTGCAGGCAGAGGGTGTGGCCGTCATAGCGCTTCTGGGCTGTCTGGGCGATCTGCAGCAGGCCCTGGAGTCAGTGAGTGGTCCTGTGGGCAGACGGGGCAGGAGATGGGGGGGCAGAGCAGGGGCAGGGCAGGGGGTAGAGTGGGGGCAGGGCCAGTTTTTGGGCACTCGGTCTCTAAAAGGTTCGCCATCACTGGTCTATTAGAAAGAGGTATAGTTGAACATTTTAACCTGAATATTGGTGAATACATATTAAGATATTTCCTAGATATTAGAATAAATAAAAGTAACATGACATTTTTGTCTAGGGAGTTTACTTTTTACTCTCCATTTGCTACAATTGCCTGAATTTTCTTCTTAGTTTCTGTGGTCTTTTCCAATTGCCGTTTTTTTTTCCTAGAACGGCTAAAATGGTGATCACCAAGAGAAATCAAGTATGTAGTTCAGTGGTCCTCAACATTTCTGACTCCACGGACTAGTGGTGGCAGTGGGACGCAGGCAGCAACAGCGTCTGTGTGTGTGAATGGCTTTGGGTATGCAACCTAGATCTATGCATAAACAGATGAAGCTTTGTGCACTTGTTTGACGGTGGTGCAGCCTGGTTCTCAACATTACTTACTCAATTCCACAATCTCTGTCAGTTCTATTCTTAAGACAGAGAATTAACAAAGAATTTCCAAGCTCTTCTGCGCTGCATTTTTTTTTTTTTTATACAAATTGTAAAACCTAGGTGTGATTATTATTTTCCTATGGCTCCAAATCTTTCAAATGCTGAAATTTCCTTCAGGCTGATTTGGAGAGCATATTTATCTTGGATATCTCCTTAATTGATGGACATTCCCATTGTAATTGCATGGCAGCAAACAACAAAAGGTAATCAGGAAATAGTTTTATTTATTTATATTTGTATTTCATAGCAATTGTCTTTTTAAAGTTATATAATATTTGTGATTGTATTTTAGATTCTTTAAAATCTAAACTGAGAATTGATGTGGGGGAAGGGAGAGGGATAGATTTGAAGTTGTTCAACAGGAACAATGACAACAATCATTCTACATCAATGAAACAAAAGGATTTTGAATTTGGGAAAAATGCTTACCATACATTTGAGTAGCATTTGTTTCATCTACAAGATCCATCTGAATGAACTCTGTGTTTGTATGGATAGCGATTAAAAGCCTTTTTTTACTTAGACACTCTATTGAAATTGTCACATTGGGTCACCATTGCTGGAAAGATCTTCACTCAGCAGTATATGGATATATCAAAAATGACAGTTACATTAGTGTTCCAGAAATCTATCCATATTATTTTTTCAAAAGTGCAAGAATAGCAATATTGTTTTCCTTTTCTCCTGTAATAATATAAAATTGCTATGGCTATACTAAATTCTGTGGGGTTTTTTTAAAAGAAAAATAAAGCTAGCTGAATTTTCTGTTCCTTTTGCACCTAATTTCATGTTTTGTTGTCTCACTACAGATTGTCAGGTTGCAGAAGCGAAGAAGCAATACAAGGTTTAATCTTAAAGGAGAAATGAAACCCTTTCTAGACATTACTTTATTGTTAGAAAAGCTATTCCCGGGTCTTTGTTTTTAACTTTTCTTCCAACAAATCACAACAACCACTTTTGCTAGCATGGCAGGATCCAAAAATACTCTGGGAATTCCCTGGATAAGACAATGAGAAAAACAATGGACGGGAACTAATCAAGGAGAGAAGCAACCTAGAATTAAGGAGAAAATTCCTAACAATGAGAGCAATCAACCAATGGAATAGCCTGCCTTGACAAGTTGTAGGTGCTCCATCATTAGAGACTTTCAAAAAGAGTCTGGACAAACATTTGTTTGAAATGGTAGTAGGGTCTCCTGCTGAGCAGGGGGTTGGACTAGAAAACTTCCAAGGTCTCTTTCAACTCTCTATTCTAGGTTATAAAAGACTGGAACCTCTTATGGATTATGATGAAAATGAAAAAAAAAATATGAATGGCTGATTTATGGATTAGCTGATTAAAAAAAAGATTGAATATGGGAAGAAGGGAAATATATGTAATTTTAATTTAATTGTAATTGTAGTTTTTTAAGAGACAATAAGTTTGTTTCTTACCAGTGTAAAGGAAATGGAAGTTGTTTCTTTAAGGTTGATTCAATCTGCCATCCTTCCAAGGTTGATAAAATGAGAACCCAGATTATTGGGGGCAATATGCACTATGAAGCAGTATATAAGTCTAAGTGCTATTGTTATTGCTATTATAAATGCTTACTTTTTTCTATCTGTATTACTTTTTGCACTTTTCATATTTTCATTTTTTTCATGTTTTGTTATCTTTTCTCTATGTGAAAAATTCTAATAATATTAGTATTATGCCATCAAACAACAATATCTGCCTATACTAGATCCTTGGAAAGAACTGGATAGCTGGATATAAATGCCAAGTCCAGTCGAAGCATCTGATTGATTGTGTGACCAACAATAAATGAGAGAGAGAGAGAGAGAGAGAGAGAGAGAGAGAGAGAGAGAGAGAGAGAGAGAGAGAGAGAGAGAGACGGAGGGAAGGAAGGAAGGAAGGAGGGAGGGAGGGAGGGAGGGAGAGGGGGATGCTAGGGAGCTATAGACATACCAAGGAAAATTCTAAAGCAGATATAAAATTATTGATTGAAATGACTCAAAAATCAATGTAGAGATTATTAAAAGTTTGTTTGCTTTTATGAACAACTTTTTTCTTTCTGGTTTATGGAAATGTTGTGATCAAGACATATTTTAATTTTAACAAGTTTTTTGACAAATACCTCAAATTTTATTAGCAAGCTATTAAATATGTGTTGAATGACAAAACTATTCCTGTAGTTACATACAAAAATGATTCAAAAATCAGACCTAAAAAAAATCATTTGTCAATAGTTTTTTGTCAGACTTGAGCAAGTTTGGCAAGCAAACAGGGTTTAATTCTGGTCTCACTTCTCTTCTACATTTTCATTAACGAGTTGGATAAAGAGGTGAAAGGAATGCTTATTAAATTTGCAGGTGGCACAAAGTTATCAGGAAGAAGTAGTACTCTTGAAAACAGAGACAACATTCAACTTGATTTTGCTTGTTGAGAAAAGCAGACTGAAGGAACAGAATGAAATAGTAAGAAATGCAAACTTATTCACTTAGGGAAAAGAAATAAAATGCACAGGTATAGGATGAATGACGCCTGATTGGGTAACTGTACTTGTGAAAAAGTATCTTGGAATAGAAACTGATTGCAAACCAAACATGAGTATAAAGCATGATGTGCCTATTGCAGAAAGAAAATGCAGATTTAAAATGCATCAACAAAAGTAGTTTCAAAATCATGGGAAAGAATTGTTCCAATTTATTTGACATTAATCAGCTTCTGCTTAAGTATTGTGTGCTGCTTGGGGAACCAGGAAGCTTCACAGTGGAATTGGTTCAGAAAATGGCAGGGTCCAGGCACAGGTTGAGTCCAAGCACAGGTTGAGTTGGGTTCCTTCACAGAAGTGGAAATTGGATTCAGTGACCTAAATGGCATATCAAACTTCAAAGTATTGTTGATGTCTTAAGGTTTTGTGCCAACATTCCTCATTTTAAGTTTGTTCTCACTCAACTGCATTAATCATTTGGAAGCTCATTCATCCAACATACAGGAATCGTTGGATCTCATCCCAATCTCTTTTTGATACTATTCTTCTGAACTGTAAGGTTCTAAGAGCAAAGATGACTACCTCAGTATTCAGACTTCAAACATATTAGAGGTACATTAAAAAGCCAATGATCTGTTGAGATCCCCCTATGCTCATCTTGCTTGTATAATCATTGTCTACATAATTGTAGACTGTTTTTAACTACCGTAGTTCTCAATCTATGCCTCAGTATTTTTTTTTATCTAGTTCCAATCTCAGTGCCTCAAGAAAATGGAATTCAATTGCTGGTGACTTTATCCATGAAGTAATCTTGGCAATGTTACTGATCAAGGATGTCTATCCAGCTTTTTAATATAAGTCTATAGTCCTGAAATTCCCAAGTGGTTATCCCATCTAAAAATTACTGAAGATCTATCCTACTTAAGCTATGTCCCTTCTTGTACTAATAATGGCAGCAAACTATGCTGTCGCTGCCCAAGAAGAAACAAGAAACTGCTCCTGGTGCAGATTCGGTTAGCATACATGTACTACTAATACAACTACAGTCCTGCTGTAGAACCAAGGCAAAGGTCTTTCAGAGATCTTTAAAGAGATGTTTACAAAGATCTCCCCCAGAGCTTTACTACCACTCAGGAATTTGTACCCAGAAGCCCTATGATATGTTGGCCTTTCCCTTCCTGATACTAAATTATTCACATGCCAACCAAAGATTCAAAGATATGATTGAGGGGTGTTAGGATTTGATGCTGGTTCCCATTCTTACCATGCTGATGGACTATGCAGAACATGGGGCATCACTCATAGGTATGCCTAACACTTCTACTCTCAAATCTGACATACAGACTGCTTGGGCAGAACTATTTGGCACAAAAGAAGGCTATACACCATCTTGTACCTGCCAGTCTGGTACAATCTGGAAATGGAATGCTAAGCCTATCTTGGATCAAGTATAAGGCCTGACTCTGATACTGTCTTGATTGCATGGGCAGGATCACTTGCATGAAAATAACTATTATGTTACTGTTGTCTTGTTGGCCTGAAGGGGCTTCTTGGCATTGTCAGGCAAAAGTAAAAAGATAAAGGTTTATCCTGTCCAGTTTTTTTGACTCTAGAGTGCGGAGTTCATCTCCATTTCTTGGCCAAGGGAGTCCGTGTTGTCTGAATACATTTTCCATGGTCACATAGCTAGCATGGTAGTATGCAAAAGCACATAGAATGCTGTTATCTTCCCATTAAAGTGGTACCTATTAATCCACTCGCATTAGAATGCTACCCTTAAAAACAAATAGAAGATGTAGCTTACCCTGGCTACTTCAACCAGATCAAATAATAAATAAAGTTCTGGGAACATCCCATAGATAACCTTGTCAAACCAAATTTTGACTAAGCTCCTCCTATCCTGGCAGTCAGTTTATTTATACAGAGTCAATGTGGAATCAAGCCTGACCATTTAATTTGAGAAGAGGGATTGTTCATATAATTTCATTAATTACTGTACAAGGTCACAGCATCTTGATATGGCTTAAATTATGATGTGCCGCCAGACACTGTAAATCATAAATAATTTTGATGATTGGCTCCAGCCATTGTGGTTTATTCAATGAATTGAGATTAGGCAAATTATAGCATGTAGATATAGATGTAAAGGTTGAGGCACCAGGCTAGGAACCATGACATTGCGAGTTCTAGTCCTGCCTTAGGCATGAAGCCAGCTGGTCACCTTGGACCAGTCAATTTCCGTCAGCCCTAGGAAGCAAGCAAGGGCAATCCACTTCAGAAATCTTGCCAAGAAAACTGGAGGGAGTTGTCCAAGAAGATGCCAAGAGTCAATATTGACTTGAAGGCACTAAAAAAAGCCCCACCTAAAGCCGAGGGTAATATATGAAGGGAGTCTATTAGTTTAATCTATTTCAGGTTTTCAAGAAGATACAAAGAAAATACTTTTCTTCCAAGCATTTTCTTCAGCTTGAGAAATGAAGCTGCTAGCATTTGTGTTCCTCTGTTAAAAAACAACTTATTACATTTCCAAATTATGAAATCTAATTAGTGATGCACCTGTCACCAAGCACAGTTTCTCTTTCTAAGGAATACTTAAATTATTTAGTTGTTGTATAATGGTATTACAGTCCCATATCAGCAGCAGAGGTTGATTATCTAATTCTTCAGTGTTGTTTGATGGTGTTTGAACAACTTTGTTAGACTATGGAGAGAAAAACATGACCATGCTTGCTATCAAGACATTTAGCTGAGCAAGTTAATAGCTTTACACAAAATAGCAACTGAGTAGGGTAGGAAAATACTGCTTCTTAGTAGATGTGTGGTCCAGTTCCCTCTGTTGTTTCTGGATCATCCAAGTCTTTCAATGTTGGGTAGTTCCTGAGAAATTCATCTACCACAAACAAATCTGTCAACTTATAATATAAAAAGACAACTATGTAGAAATATAAAACACCAAAACCAAGCCAGCACAGATCAAACAAAACAAAGTAAAATAAAGAAAACTCCACAATCATCTTGCCCTTTATGAAGTTCACCCTTTTGTATACCTTTTTCTGTATACAGTAAAAAAAAAAAAAAGATTACAGGAACACTAACTCTTTCCCCCATCCCCAATATTTGTTTGGTCTTAGTCTTTAAAAGCTATACCTAAGGATTTTGTAACAAACCCTATTTTGAATAACCATCCAACACTTTACTCCCCCCAGCTTTAGCCTGTTGCTTCCTATTTTATCTTTGAAATAACATGCAATAACGTGGTATTAATGTATTTTGCTACTTGTGTGCTTTGATTTTTAATTTAGGAATGCTACCCAGTGGCATTTATAAGCCACTTAAAAGCCTGGACTTCAGTAAAAGTTCTTTCACTCAGAATAATTTGTTTTCCCCTGTTCTGGTAAGCTCATCCTGCCCAAATGTGTCTCTATATGCACAAAAATGAAACGCCAAAAGCTAAATGCAATATTTAAAGTAAAGTCATCACCTGAGCCAGGTGGGAAAAGAAAGAAGCAATTATTTCTCTCGGCTTCATAACATAATAATTCTGCCCATGAAGCCTGAAATTAAGCTGGCATTCCCCCCCCTCCCTTCAATACTAGTGTCAAACTGCAGACTGATATCTAATTGACCAGCAACCATTAACAGAATTACGACTTTGGTTCTTAAGGGTTCCTTCCTGCTGAGTGTGTTCTTTTGCTTCTGCATGCATGGGAATGTTTCCGCTTCTTCTTTCTTTCAAAGCTTCATTTTATCTTGGCTGAATTTCATTCCTTTTCTGCCCATCTTGCTAATTTCTAGTTTTTGTGTTCTTTCTCAGTTCTCACTCATGTACATTGTACACCACAATCCACTGTCAGCACAATTCCTAAGGTGAAACTGTTTACTTTGTTATCTCCTTCTATTATCCCAATACATCTGTTTCAGGGAAAAAGAGCTGATACTGAGACACACAGCTTCTTCAACCTTGGTAAAACTTTGTCCCCTACTACTGGCATTTGAAAACTGCTGTTCCAGTAGCGCAGAGCTGATTTTTTTCTGGCAATTTCTCCAAGTTTCTTTCCCTGCAAGAGAGACTTCTTTTTTCCTTCTATATCAGCCAGATAATAATAATAATAATAACTGGAGCACCACTTGAACACCATTGGCATTGACAAATTCGCTATTAGTCAATTGACAGACTTTATCTACCAAGGCAAATAGGTGGGCGTGGAATGCTACAAGTACATCAGATGGTTGAAGAAGAAAAAATGGCTTTGGAAGAGTATCTGAAGAACAATGATGAAGATGCACTGAAATTAGTATATCAGGAAGGCTTACTGACTAATGGAGAGACCAAACTGGCCTACAAGAAAGACCAAATGAAGAACAGAATAGAGGCATGGGAAGACAAAGCACTACATGGCCAATAAATTAAAAAAATAGTTGGGAAAGCAGATAATAACAAGACCTGGCAATGGCTAAGAGCAGGAAAATTGAAGAAAGAGACCAAGTGACTAATTCTGGCTGCACAAGACCAAGTCTTAAGGTCAAATGCATACAAAGTCAAAATTGAGAAGACAGCAACAGACAGTAAGTGCCGCCTATGCAAAGAAGCTGAAGAAACAGTGGACCACTTGGTAAGCTGTTGCAAAAAGATTGCACAGACTGACTACAAGCAGCGGCATGATAAAGTAGCAACAATGGTGCATTGGAAGATCTGCAAAAAATATCATTTGCCTGTAAACAAAAATTGGTGGGATCATAAAGTAGAGAAAGTCATAGAAAATGATAAAATTAAACTGCTCTGGGACTTCAGAATTCAAACAGACAAGCACCTGCAACATAACATCCCTAGACTTAACAATTGTCGATAAGAAAGACAAAAAAGTCTGGATAGTGGACGTGGCAGTGCCTGGAGACAGCAGAATAGACGAGAAAGAACTGGAGAAGATAACAAAATACAAAGACCTACAAATAGAAATAGAAAAACTGTGGCAAAAGCAAGCAAGGGTAGTACCAATAGTCATAGGCTCCTTGGGTGCAATCCCAAAACAACTGGAGCACCACTTGAACACCATGGGCATTGACAAATTTGCTATTAGTCAATTGCAAAAGGCGGCCTTACTAGGAACTGCTTCCATCCTGCGACGATATCTGTAATACCATCAAACATCCACATCTGCCTATCCCAGGTCCTGGGTAAGGACTCGATAGGTAGACAAAATGCCAAATCCAGTCTGAACATCTGGCTGACTGTGCGATGATCCATAATAATAATAATAAAAAGTTGGAAGGGTCCTTGGAGCTTATCTAGTCCAACCCCCTGCTCAGGCAGGAAACCCCATACCATTTCAGACAAATGACTGTCCAGTCTCTTCTTAAAAACTTCTAGTGTTGGAGCATTCACTGTTTTGTTCTGACATTATTGGAGGTGGTGGAGAGTAATACCATTGGATATTTATCTGTATATTTCTATCCATCAAAGACTTAAGCCATTTTGGCTGTCCAGACTTTTCAGCCTAAAAAGAAATTAGTGGGAAGAGTTCCTGTATATAATGTCTGTTGAGATTCTCAGTCATCCAGGTTATAGTTGTCTCAAAGGTCTTTTTTTTTTTCTTCAAAAGGCAATTGGACTGATTTTTTTCCCTTAAGGAAGAATAAAATGTTTTCCTTCTAATCCAAGAAGTTTCATCATTTCTGATGGAGAGGGGGAGAATGGATGGATAGGTACTGACAGGATGATGGGGGGATGGAAGCACTGCATTTCTTTGCAGTCAATTTTTTGCAGTTCTTTGATGACTGCAAATAAATACAATTCTTCCCTCCCTCCCTCTATACTTCCATCCCCCCCACCGTCACAACTGATGAAGCATCTTGAATGAGAAGTGAAATGTTCTATTCTTCCTCAAAGAAAAAAAAAACCAGTCCAGTTGCATTTTGAAGAAAAAAGTAACTTTGAGGTTCCTGTATAGTGCAGTCCTGTATAGTGTTTTCCTTATATCTTAACTGGAATGAGGGAGGCCAGGAACCTGCAGACTGTTAGAGACACGATGGTCTAGTGCAGGGCTAGGCAACCTTGGCTCTTTTATGTCGTTGACTTCAACTCCCAGAAGTCCTGAGCCAGCGTGCCTGGCCCAAGAATTCTGGGAGTTGAAGTCCATGAGTCATAAAAAAGCCAAGGTTGCCTATCCTTGGTCTAGTGAAATAAAAGGATATAAACATAGCACTTGGTCACTAAACACCTGCAGCAGCACATCATCCCATGAAAATTTTACTGAGATTGTCTTCTACTTTGAAATAATATCCATCTTCTCTGGGATCAAATTAAAAGTGTATAAGATCGTTTTTTTCTGCCGTATCCACATTGTTGCACTACACTTAAGAAATATTCTTTTTAGTTGTGCTCAGGCTGAGGCATCAAACATTTTCTGTTGCTAAGACCAAAATGGGTAAGTTTAAGTGTTGGTCTATAGTGTACTCTGTTGCATTGTAAAACATTGTGAGTCTGCTTTGATGGAACTGTGATATAAATGTTATATACATAAATTTAAATAATTTCTACTTAGCTTCCAACTGAAATTAGTTCTAGTATCTGTAGAGCAAACCAGATTTTTTTATTTCAGTCTATGGGTGCTGATGGACAATTCACACACACACACACACACACACACACACACACACATTGTGTTGTTTTGATCATTGTCATTTAATATGATGGAAAATTAACACATTTGGTTTGTCACACCTGGGGGTACAGGATCTTTGCAATTAACATTAATTATGAAATTACTATGAAATATGTGTATGTGCCCTTTGCATCCCCAGTGATTCAAAGACTTCTTGCCTTCCCATACCAATGGAAGAAATCATAGAATTCCTGAGAAGAAGAAGAAGGAGGAGGAGGAGGAGGAGGAGGAGGAGGAGGAGGAGGAGGAGGTGGTGGAGGAGGAGGAGGAAAAGAACCCCACTTTTTTGGATAGAAAAGTAAATCCAAATACATTATCAGAGAAATATTGAAATAAATTCTAAAGCAGCTTTGAAATGAAGAGATAAAAATGAGCTGAATGAGAATGAAATAGAAAATAAGGAAAGAAAGTTTCCAGGAAATGTGAGGACCATAATGTATGGTATTCACTCTAACTAGCCTCTTTCAAACATTATATAGATATGTTCAGTAAATACAAATTCAGATTGACAGCAGACTTTTATCTCACAATCTACATCTTTGTCAAGATGTTTCAGTGCCTCATCATGAAGACTGTGGGTGGGCCAATAGATTTTACTTTTTCATAGAAATGGTGAATACAATGTCATTTGTTCTCTCTATGATAGATGAAAAATAAAGTGCAGTTATAAGGTACAAAGAAAAAAATGTTCTTTTTTTACTTTAGCAATCATTATTTCAATTATTTTAAATCTTTCTTACACAGAATAGTTATGATAATTGTAGGGAAGCCAGGAGAAAGAAAGAAAAAAGAAAGAAAGAAAGAAAGAAAGAAAGAAAGAAAGAAAGAAAGAAAGAAAGAAAAGGAGTACTTCCGGTGATCTTGCTGACTGTAGACCCTGGGGAATGATCATCTGTTTCCTGGGTCCGAAATTCCTTCGCTGGTGAGCCCGTTTGGGCTAAAAGCCACCCTGCTGAAGGGCAAACCTTTGGGGAACAGGAGCTGGTGGTAGCCGGCTCTCTGAACCCAAAGCAGCCCCTAGAACCAGCAAAAGGGTGGATCGCATTTATGCAAGTAGCCATTAGCAGCTGATCTTCGGAGGCAGAAAACAGCTGATTTTGAAAGCAAGCAGCCTGTCAGGGTGAGGCTATACTTCTTCTCTTTGTGGAAAGTGGATTTTCTTGGAGATAAATAACCTGTCTTTAATTAAAGCTGGAATCTTGAAAGGAGAAAAGAGGAGGGTTTTTTCTCCTCCCCCTCCTGTACAGGTGGCGGTATAAGTGACTCCATTACTAAGAAAGGAATTTAATTGGGACTATTTTGAAGTTTCTTTTTTATTAGAGAAATTCAAAAATAAAGGATACTGTATTTGGGAAAACTATCCTAACTATTTTTTCTTCTTTTTAAAACTTTAAAACTGTGTATTCACTCTGAATGGAATGTACTACTTTCAGAGTGGGAGAGAATTAAACATAAAATCTATATGAAAATACCTGAGTGGCTTTCAGCAATGGAAACATTTGTTTATCCAAACCTAATTAATTATGATAAACTTGTTATGTATAAAGACATTTTAGATAAAGATGGAAATCTCAAAGACAGGCAAGTTCTTCAACAACATGGTATCAATTTAACATGGTGGACTTACCTGCAAATTCAAACAAGATATGAGAAAGATGTAAAACTAATGGGATTCTACAAAGAACAGACACCATTAGATAAAATACTCTTAAAAACAGATGAAAATCTGATCAAGAAACTTTATAAATTTTTGTTAAGCTGGAAAATGGAAGAAGACCAAGTAAAAGAAACAATAATAATGTGGGCAAGAAACTTTGGTTATTCTATAGACTTAGAAGAAATTTACTAAAGTAGCTGCATATAAGGAAAACTTATAGAAAATGTTTTATAGATGGCATATGACACCAGTTAGATTAGAGAAAATCTTTAAAAACGTATCAAATATTTGTTGGAAATGTAAACAAAAACCAGGGACTTACTATCATCTCTGGTGGATATGCCCTAACGCTAAGAAATTTTGGTTTAAGATTCATATGTAGTTAGAAAAGATGATTAAAATTAAGATAGAATTTAATTTAGAATTGTGTTTGCTAGGAATATTAGGATCTAATTATGGAAAAGAGAATGAGTACTTAATATTACACTTATTAACAGCTGCAAGAATAGCATTTGCTCAATTTTGGAAAAATGAAAATCTACCATCTGACCAGATTATAATAAGAAAAATACTTGAATGTGCAGAAATAGACAGATTAACTTTAGAAATGAAAGAGAAAGAAGACTCAATCTATTTTAAAACATGGGATAAATTTTACCAATGGTTAGCAACACGATAGAATGAGAAAAGATTATGAAACTTAATGGGATAAGTGATAAGTGATTATTTCATGTTTATTCCTATGAATTTTTCTTTTTTTGTGATTTTAACAATAAGTAATCATAACCAATAAGTAATATATT
This sequence comes from Crotalus tigris, assembly GCF_016545835.1. Lineage (NCBI taxonomy): Eukaryota > Metazoa > Chordata > Lepidosauria > Squamata > Viperidae > Crotalus > Crotalus tigris. Next base: position 941,494 of record NW_024096647.1, on the reverse strand, counting down.
AATATGTTAAAGTTATTACAATTAATTAGTAATATATATTAGTAATATTATATTAAGTATTGCTATTTTATATTATTATGATTGAATATGTATACCCGGACGGGTTTACTTGCTGAAGTGTTGACTTATTGTGGGGGACATCCCCACTACTGTATCTATCCCTTTCCCTGGTCTAACTTTTTTTGTTTGTCACCCCTTGTTATACCCTTATTGACCCCACTTCCCCTTTATCCTTATAAAATCTAATAAAATATTTATTAAAAAAAGAAAAAAGAAAGAAAGAGAATATATTAATATATCCACTGCAACTTTTTAATACATTAATATTACAGACCTATTAAAATATTATTTTAGATTGCTTGTGAATAATGCTGTATTTATATTGTTTTGTGTTTATAGTCTGACAGTCAACTGTGGCTCATGTACATAATTAATGTAACATTGCTAAACTTGTGACCTGCATAAATTTTACTTGGCTGCCAAAGTATAAACATGCAAAGTATTAGAAGTTGTCATATGTCTGGATGGCACTGTGTGATCAATGTTACTATTCAACATACATTAACACAATTATATTAAGAAGCTTAATATATTGAGAGTCACTATGGAATAATGGATACGGTGTTGGAATAGGACTAAGGAGACTCAGATTCAGATTCAGTCTCTGCAATGGAAACTCACTGAGTGATATTCCACTATTTCATCCTAAGCTGCCAAACCTGGTAGACTAGATGAAAGGACATTTTGTATGCTGAACTGACCTCCTAGAAAAGGAATAATTAAGAAATAATTAATTAATTAAGAAATAATTAACCAAAACCAGTGTATTATTATGTTCTTTAATTATAAAGCCTTATTATTTTGATAACATAAATTATATACAATTACATAAATGATTGTATAGTATAAACTAGTAAATATATAGTATGATCTACAATAGTGACTACAATAAGTTAATAATACATGTTATACAATATATAAATAACACACATCAACATGTCAAATAAGACCATCACAGAAAATATTTCTATCCAAACTCATCCATTCACAGATATCAGATATCTCTGATTGGATCAGAACTGCAAAATTTCTACTCTTTTCTATGTTGTCTGAAATACAGATGAACAGTTTTGTATTTAATCCCTTTCAGAATAATTTCTTAACACATTTTTTTTTTTTTAGATTAGGTTGTACATTTTTAACTTTCATCAACAAAAGTATTACAATCTTAGCCGTAGGAACATTTCTGAATTCCAGCTGGGAATTTAACAAGAGCACAAACTGCATTCTCTACTAGAGTATAATTCCCTCTTGGTGTCATTGTCCTCAGAAAGAGATGTCACAACAAAGCAGCAGTGTCTTAAGCTGATTTTCAACTGCAGCCATCCATTAAATCTGCAGACTGACAAGTAGCATCCCCCTTCTTTGGGGTACTTCATGATCATCAGTGAACCTGCTTACCTTTTTGTGGTTATGAGGAAGGATGAGGATATTATGAGCAGGTGTGTCAGGAAAGGCAGGACGATGTGTTTCTTTGCAGTATTGCACATGCTAAGAAAGAAAAATCTAACAAATTCTGGTCTTGAACCAGCTTTCTTTTTTGATAGCCAAAAATCTGGGAAATGCATCAAACTTATTCACCATAAAATAGGGCTCTTCATAAAGTCTAATACATAAGGTAGATCTTAGCAGTTTAGTAAGTATTAAAATGCTCCCAGCTTACGTTGTTTATAATGAATTATTAGATAGAAATGCAAAAAAAAAAAAAAAATTCTTGAGGAGCAATCTTTCCTGATCAGCATTGTTCCAATTGTGTGAGGACTGCAAGTTTCCCAAAAAAATTTGTGACCAAAACTTCACTTTTGACAGAGAAATGCCAAGTTGGAGAGGAGCAGAAAATTAATGGAATTGTGCACATGCATATGTAAGTGTGTGACACTTTATAATATTAATTTCCAAGAAGCACATTCATTTGAATTTAATTCTCTTCTGGCTACATCAAGATTAGAAGAACAAATTATAGATGTGTGTAGCCAAACTGTCTAGTATTCTATTTTAATATTGGAGATGTGTTAAATATTTTCTGTTATAGTAGAGGTCAATGAGTCAGCCTAGAAAATGTGAGGCTGACTGCAGAGAACATCTCATTCTGTTCTTCAACAGAGGAAAATAGATAGACTCAGGAGAAATAGCCAGGACAGCTGCTGTTGTTTCCTGCTAGCATCTGCTACTAAAGATGGTTGATCCACTCTACTTAATGGTAGGACACAGCATGGCTAATTACTTAAGCTTTTGAAGGGAGACAGCTATACGGATTTACATCTCATCAAATTTAAATGAATGCTGAGTGGTGACTTTTTAAAAATTTTGTATTATGTCAATTAACAGGTTGGATAGTGAATGGCAATACCTGTTTTATCTATGAAAGTGGCTTTCCACAGAGGAGGAGGAAGAGGAGGAAGAAGAGGAAGAGGAAGAAGAAGAAGAAGAAGAAGAAGAAGAAGAAGAAGAAGAAGAAGAAGAAGAAGAAGAAGAAGAAGAAGAAGAAGAAGAAGAATTTAGTTTATGCATTTGTTGTTAGTGTCTGTTTTTCATACGACCACTGTTCTACCCTGCAGTTTGGAGAAAGGTAGAGAAGAGGGAATCAGAGAAAAAGAAGAAAGAAACTGGGGAAATCAGGAGAGAAGCTATGTTGCCAAGCTCTGTCTCTTCACACTTTTTCTTACGACTTACTCACTCTTTACTTCTATCCTCTTATAGATTATTCCAGAAGAAATGCAGCTTTTTCAGTGGGAAAAAGTTGCCTATTTCCAGGATCTTTTTATGTCTTTTGTAATATTAGCATGTACATATGGATGGCAGATGAGAGGAACAGGATCCCAAAGGTGACATTTTAGGCCATCTGGTTTTACTGTAATCCAAGATCACCAAACTGTACATTCTTTATTTTAACATAATGAAGGAAGTTGCCATGCTGTGAAATGCAAAGCAATTCTCAGCCCTGGAAACTCACCGGGTGATTTTGCAATAATTGTTCTTTTTTAGCCTGACTTACCTACCTCTCAGAGTTCCTAAGGTGGGGATAAAGATGAAAAGACATCTTCAAGAAAGCCATCCTAAGCTGCTTCTGCTTCATAACTTGAATCTAAATCTAATCACAAGATGTGTAAAACAAATGTATCCCCATATGTGTATTCTAATTGTCTTCCACTGGAAATGTGTGAGAGCGCTTGTATAAGAAAAGGTAGTTACACTAGTAAAGGAAAGTTAGGAAAGAGAAAGAGGGGAAGTAAGGAAAATGGAGATAAGGAAAAAGAAGAAAAAGTAGTTGAATATGGAAAGAAAGAGAAAAAAAGCCCTGCTAGAGGTTATAAAAAATTAACTGAACCAGCAGCAATCAAGTGACATTCAAAATTTAAAGGCATCCATAAATATCTATTGTCACTTGCACTTCTTATTGATATATTTGTTTCCAGTGGAACCCTCTTTCTTCTGGCAAATACAACACACACACTCCTCAAACAATTCAGAAATAATTTATTTGATGGGGGGAATCCTTTAGTTTCCTACTGAGTGAATATAGTAACTATGAGGAGGTAGAGTGATAAAACATCAGGAAGTTTTCCCGCATGGATAAAAATCTGATAGAGAATAATATTCTAATTGGAAGTTTTCATTAAGTTTGTTACTAACTAACCTTACATTCTGGTTCCCTAGAGCTCAGTAGACATGACTTTTGCTGCTTTCCTGAAATGACAAATACATAGAAGTTGTCAAACTTTGGTGTTAGAGAATGCATGGCTTGCTTGAATATAACAGTCTTCCTAGTTCACAACTTGTCCAGGGCCCATTTGCAGCCTTTTCATTTTATAGCCTATCTGATCCAAGACTGCTTTTTTATGTACTTTCTTGATTACTTGTTATTTATTTATAAAATAACAGGGGTTTTTTGCTTCTCTGAAGCTGTAGATATCAAGAAAACTAATTTTGGATGGTGGCTCAAGATGGCTTCTTTCATGGAGGCATTTACTAGAGAACAGATATGCTACAAATATTGTTGTTGTTAATTGCGAAGTCGTGTCCAACCCATCATGACCCCATGGACAATGTTCCTCCAGGTCTTCCTGTCCTCTACCATCTTCTGGAGTCCATTTAAGCTCACACCTTCTGCTTCAGCGACTCCATCCAACCATCTCATTCTCTGTCGTCAACCTTCTTCTATTGCCCTCAATCTTTCCCAGCATTAGGCCCTTCTCAAGTGAGTCCTTCCTTCTCATTAGGTGGCCAAAGTATTTGAGTTTCAACTTCAGGATCTGGCCTTCTAAAGAGCAGTTGGGGTTGATCTCTTCTAGGACTGACCTGTTTGAATGCTTTGCAGTCCAAGGGACTCACAGAGTCTTCTCCAGCACCATAGTTCAAAGGCCTCAATTCTTTGGCGCTCAGACTTTCTTATGGTCCAACTTTCACAGCCATACATTGCAACTGGGAAAACCATGGCCTGGACTATACGCACTTTGGTTGGCAGGGTGATGTCTCTGCTTTTTAGTATGCTGTCTAGATTTGCCATAGCTTTCCTCCCCAGGAGCAAGCGTCTTTTAATTTCTTGGCTGCAGTCCCCATCTGAGGTGATCTTGGAGCCTAGAAAAATAAAATCTGTCACCACCTCCATTTCTTCCCCATCTAATTGCCAGGAATTGAGTGGGCCGGATGCCATGATTTTGGTTTTCTTAATGTTGAGTTTCAAGCCAACTTTTGCACTCTCCTTCTTCACCCGCATCAAGAGGCTCTTTAGTTCCTCTTCACTTTCTGCCATTAGCGTGGTATCATCTGCATATCTTAGGTTGCTGATATTTCTCCCAGCAATCTTAATTCCAACTTTTGATTCATCTAGCCCTGCCTTTCTCATGATGTGAGAAATATGGTAGGAGCTAATTGTTCATGGGAATTAACAAATTATGGGATAATCCACACTTGGGAAGGATTTGTGTGAGAGAGTCCGTCCTGCCTGAAAAAAACACATACAAAAGCTCAGATGGAGGAAAGCTAAAGGAGAAATTCTTTGAAGTTTGGCTTGACTGAGAACATTTATTTTTCCTTGGTTGCTTCTTAGACAAGAAAAAGCTTCAGTTCTCTACTTGTTTATGAAGTAAGTGCCAAGACAGATAGCACTAAATCCTGTAAGAAGGACAGAAATACCCATTTTGCTTTCTAACAAATCTATAGGCCGTTACAACAATTACGTGCCATCTGTTGGCTGCAGTCATTCCTTTGCCTCTGAGGCCTGTGCAGAAAGAAATCTCCTTCCTGGTGGAAGGTTGAATGTATAACTCAAAGGTAACTTTAACAGGGTGAGTGGCCAGTTAATCCCCTTAGCATGGAGGGACCGAGCTGCCACCAGCTCTAATTGATTCTGAAATGAATCAGTATAGAAAATTAGAAGGTTTGGATTCCCGGGTGAGCCTCAATAAAGAACCAAGATGTAAGCCTGGCAACTGAATGGATTCAGAAATGAAAATCAGATAAGCAGCTTAAAACAGTACTTAAGACCAGAAATGATTTGAATGCTCTTGTTAATGGCACACATTGTAGAGCGTCACCAAGTTAATTTTCTCAGAAGATGAGTTCTTGCAGCAAAGGAATAAATGCCAGCTTCTCACAACTTTTTTTCCCCTTTATTGCACTTGTTTATTCAGTTTCACCCCACTTCTACTCCAGTCACTGGAAAGCCAAAAAGAAAGAATTAGATGACTGCAGCTCCTTGCTGGCTATCAGCTCACCCTGCTAAGCATCGTATGTGAACTGTTGTATACAGTGCTTTTTTTGTAAGAAAAAAGGTGCCAGAACTCACATCTTGTTAATCTTTTATTTACCTTTCGCACGTAGTCAATCACTATACACACACCCACACACGTCAGTTGTGTAACGAAATATAATGGTCATCGCCCACAATAAGCACTCAGCGTGTGACCACATGACCAATCACAAGCTTAGCAGTGCCACAAGCTGAGCAGCTGGATGAAGTACGCATGTATCGGACTCGACATACAAGCAGCCAGCATGCGCTGTTTTAATAATTTTGCCGCCGACCTGCTTTGCTCGACAGGATGATTCAAGTCCACGTGGACCAAACATCAAATTTTCCAAAATTACTTTTAAAACTTGGAAAATCCGTCAAAAAAAGGTGCCGGAACTCTGTTCCAGTGAGTTCTATGACAAAAAAAGGACTGGTTGTATACAGTATACTGTTATTGGCCTTTCTGGGTCTGTCTTAATTTACAGATGAGGAGCTGACATCCACTTACTCTCCCTCGTATTTGCATACAAGTTTCACAGTGTGAAAAGCAAACACTGTCACTGATGGCTAGGTTATTTATGCTATCTTTAATAGTGCACAGCCTATGTAGGCATTTTCTACTGATTTTTTTTTCATCCCCCCCCCTCCTTGCATTTTTTTTTTAAACTTTTGGATCTGTTTGGTCTAATAACAAGTTTGGGAAGCTGCATTGCAATGTATGAGATGATTGCTTCATGGGCTACCAATAGGAGGCTAAAGCTGAAAGCCAATCTTTTCTGCTGAATGTTTGTAGGTGTATGTTGCTAGTTACATTTGTGTGCAGCTAAAAAGAAGCCATAATTCTGTTTTCATCTCCAAGGTCATTCAACAGAAATAAATGATGGGAGATTCCAGACAGGTATCAGGAAGTAGTAAATTAAGGAATGTATAATTAATGGATGGAAGTTGTGATTATAAGTCATAATGATGGCCACCAACCTGGTGGACCTTTAAGGAAGGCTATTAATAATAGTTCTGATGGCTATATTTTATCTCTATAAATGGTGGAAGTAAGCCTCTCAGTAGGACATACTGGAGAATACGATCAGCAGAATATAGCATGCATATCCTTCTTTTATTTCTTTATAATTTGAATCAGCTTGACTTCTGCAGTAACAGAGTCTTGCACTAGATTAGCCTTTTTTCTATTTCAACAGGATTCCTCTTGTCCTATTTTTTTTCCCGCTGTTCTGGAATGAGTCTAAAGGCTATTAACATTTCAGAATTACTCCTTTTCACATTTTGACATTGAGATGGTTCAAAACTATCCTCCTCTGAAAACATGGAGTACAAAATGAAATCACTCTTCCATCCTCAAGTGAACCTGCCCACCATGTCTGCATCCTTAACCCCTGTCTGCTCATCTGAAAGGTAAATTAAGGAAGTCTGTCTGCTTGCAATTTGTCCTTATATCGTAAGTCCTAAGGGTGCAGTGAATATATGGAAAAGTCATTAAGAAGGGTCTACAGCAAGAGAAAGAAAATGATCCAGAAAAATTATAGGAAGGAATTTAAATGGACAGACATATCAGAAAGAAGCAAGAAACATAATACTAAATATATGATACATGAAAGTAGAGAGTGACATGTTATTAATCAATCTAGCAGATTTACTTTCTGAAATCTTGTCCAGCACTCTAACTCACGTATCTGTGATCCAATGTTAGTGGCATAAGAAATATTAAATACTTCATCAACTTCAGGACAAGATTTTTATATGGGACTTATAGTTACCAACTGGTATAACCACTCCTATTCTGTTTCATCACAGCTTTCTTCCCTGCTTCCCCCATTCTCTCACCCTCAATTTGATTGCAAGGGCTCAGAAATACTTTCTTCCATTTTGAAATGCTATATTTTGGTGAGTCTTTGAATCAGATTTTTAGGTGAAGCACCTGAATGCATCTTCCATTACAATAGGTTAAAGATTTCCTAGTGATGGACAGATGCAGAGGCATTTTCACGTTCTATTTCCCAATTCTCCCATTTTTTTCCATCTATTTGGGCAGAAGGAGGAATTGGCTCTGGTGGGTCCTGATTAAAAATGTATCCCACAAAACCTTCAGCAATCAAATTCAAGAAGTACAGCTATCTTCAGCATGGTTGAATACATGGTACAGTACCTGTTTGTCAACTAGTTCTTAAGGCAATGAGGGTGTCAGAAAGAGAAGAGGATGAATGCAATTTTTTTTTTATGTTTCTCTTTTCATAGGTAGCAGTATAGTTTAAGAGAGCACAATACATATGGCTGTGGAAGGCAATCATAGCTAGTTTCTGTTAATAGGAAGCTGTAAAATGTTGCTAGAGTCCTTTCATCTCTACCTAGGCTGCATTTCAAAAGCAACTATGCCCACAGAGAAAGGGGAGGAATATGTCCTCTTATCCAGAGTTCACCTGATCTCACAAAGCTTTTGACTGGAGTTCTGTCAATGTTGGCCAGTTTGACAATTTCAGTATTAGCCTTAATCAACCTGTGATCTTCTTAATCTTGGATATTTACTATAATGGCAATTCCATGCTATATGAATTCTCACAGCCTTATCTCCCCACAAAAGTCAGGGTGGCTCAGCTTGTCCTGAACCTTGATAGCAAACTAGGCTCCTCGCAAGATGTAAAGTTTTATTTGGTCAACCTTGCTTCAAATTAAGTAGTTGCAAATGGTGAAGGTGGAGAATTGTTTTGCTCGAGTTCAACACCTGCTGATTACAAAAAAAAAAAAAAAAAAAACAACCCCTCCCTATAGTTTTCTTGGCAGAAGTATGGAAGTAGTTTATCATTTGTTTTAAACTTCTGATTCTAGCTTACAGCTCTATGATTTCTTGGTTGTTTCCTACTCAATTGTTAACTCAGTCCAATGGTTCTTAGCTGCTGGGAATCAACCAGCTGCTACTGCTATAGGCAAGCTCTAGGATAGTGTTCCTTTGATGCATGAATTCCCAATTTATTAATGCTAATATAAAATAGTAGGATGACATAAAGGAATATGGCCCATCACATGTTATTCTTTCTGAGCAGAAATAGAAATAGATCTGCATTTCCCTAACAGTTCACCAATCCTGCATCATCAAATGCCTAAATCAAATCAAATATAGTATGGTATTTGACCAGTCTTTATAATAAATGGCCTTAAGAAGAAACTCCTTTTTAGCTTTCTTTTAAATATTTTTTTTCTGCTGTAAGCATCTACCTAAAATCTTCGAGTCTCTCTTTTGCACATGCTGTACTTCTTCAATAACAACATAAATAGACTCCATGGATAGCTGAGGCACAACCTCTCCATCTCCTTGTTTAGCATTTTTTGCACAGTGTAATCTTTTGAAAAGTGAGATGTTTGACATCTCTCTCAGAGGAAATCCTGCACCTATTTTGACAGCACTATCTCTAGCATGTCTCTTTTGGCCAGGTAAACCTGCCTCGAAGGGAAAAAGAGAAATTGTACTACCACAGCTTTGTGTGTGTGTGTGTTCTGGTTGCTATGGATGAATTGCATAGCAACAAGACGTGGGACACTGGCCTACATTTGAGGGAAAAAAGAGAAAAAAAGTTGCCTATAGCATATGAAAGAATTTTTTATGAAACAAAAAGTAATATATCACACTGAATATTAATGCTTTTATACAGGAGAAAGAGAGAGAGAGAGAGAGGGAGGGAGGGAGGGAGGGAGGGAGAGAGAGAGGGGGGGGACCATAAGGATATTTTAAAAATTAACTGTGGTCTATATTGATTGGAAGGACCTAGCTGAATTTGAAAATTCTTAGAAGGTTGTACCTGGTTAATACTTGGACATGACACCACTAGGAAATCCAAGAATTGTAAACTAGATTTGGAATTTGAAAAAAAAACACCATGCTGGAAGAAGGTGTTGACAGACCATTTCTACATTATACATTATAGGAAAAAAACAAGAAAAAAGCAAATGATCACCTATTTATTTTACTGAGCATTGCATATTTCCAGTGTGGTTATTGTTTAAATATTTGGAGAAAAGATACAAAAATTAAAATAGTAGAAACTCTACAGAATATATAAAAGGGCAACTATTAGTACTTTCCCCAAAACCTCTTTATTTGGCCTGATTTGTTTTAAAGTTCCAGTTTACAATAGAGGAATCAATTTCCCTCCATGTTGTTTTTCGTTTTTTAGATAATGAATTTGTATATATATTATTATATATATTATTTTGTCTGCATTTCTTTTATGTTATCTTATATACTTTTTATTTATAATACATATTTTTGAAAGTATCTAATATAGAACATTTCTTTAATATACATGCTTTCATATGAAGTTGTTTGTGTACTGTATGCATTTTTATACACAATTTCTTTTAATGTATATTATTAAAAGTTGTGCCACCAACTTCTGAAAAGTGATAATAAAGAATAACTGCATTCCACTTTGTTTATTAGTTCAGGAAGTATGAATTAGATCAGAGGTTGGTAGCCCTATCACTGTTATGTCTGGTGCATGATAGTTATGTGCCTCATACAAAGGGACAGATGTATTCTTCTCTCCCATGAGGCAATAGGGAGCACCTATGGAGAAAATGGTGGATGGTGAAGAGGAAGTTGCACAGCTACTATAGCAGCCCTTTTCTACCCTGTGCAGGACATTCCCACCAGCATCATTGTCTGCCAAAGAAAAGGTCAGTTACAACATTTTGTATTGCTGAAGGATCTGTCTGATGGGATGGTGAGATTGGTGTCTCTCAGCATCAGTCTGATTTCTGGACGTTAATTCAGATGAAATAAGATTTGCCCTTTGTTAAAGACTTGATCTATTACACTGGATTATTCTAGGGGATAGTTTCTTTGTTTTCTTTATTAATTTAGAAATTTCACTAAAGTTGTGGTGTTTTGGAATCAAACTTGGTGCCTTTTTCAGAAGATTGAACACAACCACTGGTGATTCTAAAACATCTCAGGTTTCTTTCTTCAAACCGTAAGAAATGTTCAGATCAACTTCCTAGAACTACAAATCCTGACAAGCATACATTAGTCCTCCAGAAGATCAATGGATCAGTTTAAAAATGGCAACCAACCAGCACTCCATCTCCTTTTAGCACTGTATATGCTTATTGGTGCTTGTTAACACTGTGGTTGAGTGCCTATGTAGACAACCAGGAGAGAGCAGTTCTTACTAATGGGCAAACCCATCACAAAATCTACACAATGATTCATAAGTTAATTTGACAACTGTATTTCCAATGTTTGGAGCAAGAACACAGCTGAGCCAGAAATAAACCAGCTCAGTTGCTGAATACCCATATTGTCAAAGAATAAGGGAGAAATGCTGGGGTCCTGTAAATGTAGTGTGTGAAGCTGCCTTAGATGTTCTGTCTATTATTGTGTATACCAGTGTTTCTCAGCCTTTAAGATGTGTGGACTTCAACTGCTAGAATTCCTTAGCCAGTTACTACAAAATGGTGGGAGAATGCCCTGCCACATGTTGCAGTTTAGTGGCAAAATTTCAGTAAGGGCAGCAAAGCAAAGATGTAAGGAATTACAGGTAGCTGTGGGATACATTTGTTGATAACTCTCATGTGGCACTATCTATTTGGTAGGGTAAGTAAGGCAATAATACTTTTTATTAATAATAACTGTAATAAGCATCTCTTTTATATATCACCCTATTTGCTATGGAATATACAAATTCATATGTTTGGAACTGAATGTCAGACAAGCTTGGAAAGTGCACATTTGAGTTAAGAAGTAGAATCTTTTTAAACTCATCATTACATGCCTAAGCTTAATTGAAGTCTGAAGGAATAGGAAAGCATTTTTCTCCAAGCCATCTAATAATTTGAAATCTTCTAAAAGAAACACTTCTCTCTCGCTCACTCTATGTTTTGCAAATGATGTCTGCTGCATTTTTATTAATGATTTAAAAAGGTGAAGTGAATGGAATGCTTATCAAAATTGTAGATCACTCCAAGAACGGTGGAAGAGCTAATACTTTAGAAGACAAAAAATAATTTTAATAGATTAAAAAAAAGTCTGTTATCAGATATGAAAGCATGGAATGGAGGTGAGTTTGACTGGCAATAGTACTTACCAAAACTCTTTGGAATAGTAATTGACTGCAAATGGAACATAGTTAGGTCATGCGATGTGGATGCAAAAAGGTAATTGCATTTGTTGGCTTTGTCAGAAGAAGTATAGCATCCAACTCAAAGGAAGTAATATTTTCTTTTTATCATGCTTATGATAACCCCAACCCGGTTCTAGCTTTGTGTCTCATTCTGGACATATTACTAAGAAGAATTTAAAGAAACTGGGGAGCAGAATATAATATCACTCTTTGAATACATGAAAGAACATCACCAAGGCCACCAAGATCTGTCCTCTCTCATTTCAGAAAACAGCATATTGAACAATGGATTTAAGTTCTAGGAGAGGGGTGTCAAACTCAATTTCATTGAGGGCCGCATCAGCATTGCGGTTGCCCTCAGGGGGCCGGGTGGGTGTGGCCAGGGTGGGTGCAGCCTACTGGGTGGGCATGGATGGAGTGGGTGTGGCCTATTGGGTGGGCATGGCCAGCTCTACATCATTTGCATCAAGGGTGCCTGTGAGGGCCTCAGCAAGAGTGGGACAGATCTGAGGGTCTCTGGTAGAAGGGGGTGGGACCAGGGCAAGTGCCAAGGCATGGTCCACTGGAGTGGCCTCACCGTTCCTCTCAAGCCATGCAGGAGGGCTGGATGGTGGTGCGGGCTGCCCGGATGTCAAATGCCAGCCCCTCAAGCACCTGGCACCAAGCCCAGCCCCACTTCCCCAAGGGGGCACCCTCGCTGTCTCCAGACAGTCTTGTGGAGCCAAGACTGAATACGTTTCAGCATAGATGGCCAGCACAAACTTGTACATTGGCTCCCGGCTGGCCTGCGCCAGGAAGAGTTCTTTGATTCAAAGTGGAGACAATCCCCTTTCACCAGATGTATTCAAGCAGAGACTAGACTGCCAACTGCCTGCGTGCTTCTAATTTGATTCCTGGAGTGAGTAAAGGGTAACTGTTACTAAGTGGCCCTTCTGAATCTAAAAAAATCTATATTTATTGATTGACAGATTATGTGCCATAATCAGGTGCTGATTCTGAGCGATCATATAAATAGATTTTCTTCATGATAATCTTAGATCCTCCACCCCTTATCACTTTAACTGACTCTAATCACCTTACTGCTACTTGTCCTTTTCTTCTCTTTCCTTCTATCTTTCCCAGCATTAGCACTTTCTCCAAAGAATATGCATAATATGTCTGAAGTAGGTTAATTTGAGCCAAGTCATTTGTGCCTTAAGTAAGAATTCTGGAGTGATTTGTTTGATGATCTGTTTGTTTGTTTTCTTGACTGCACATAGGAATCTTCTCCAGCACCACAGTTTAAAAAAAGATTAATACTTCTCCTATCATGAGTCTTCAAGTTCCAACTTTTGTTTCTAGAGAGTGTGACAGGGAATACCATGACTTGCATGATTCTGATTTTTGTAGGAATAGACACATCATGGTATCTGAATATTTTTACAAAAGCCTTCATAGCTGCTTTCCAAGTGGGTTTTTTTTTTGACTACCTGTTCTTTTAGTGTTATTATTTGATCCTAAAAGGGGGAAGCTATCAGCATTCCATAACTTTGTTTCCAGTTCTAGGGCTGGTTATTTTCGAACACCAGGAGAGTATAAATATAAAAATATACTTTACTAAAAGCTGCCAAGCTTTCATTTGGAAACTCCAAACATCATTAGGGCTAAGGAGCCAGTAAACAATGATGACTTAAATGGGTTTTGCCGGCATCTGAACCCGGCTCATGGACCGCATCACCGGTCCCAACCGGTTAATTAGTGTTCCAGATGTTTCTTTATTACTCTCCTTCCGCTTCCTTCTATGGTTCTTCCGGATCATTCCTTCCACTATCTCATTACTGGCATTCATCTCCTCCACCACCCCTTTATCCTTATTTCCTTCCATAGTACTGACCCTCCTCCCCTTTTTGTTTTCATTTTCCACCCTGGGGGCATCTGTTTCTCCTCTATCAGTGTTACAAGCTTCCCTGGGCTCACAGACGCTCCCCCACACACATGCTTTTCTCAATCCCTGCTCCACACCCTTTCTTCTCACTCCTCCACTGTCATGAGTAACTTTCATACGGGTGTTGCATATTTGGGGGTCTATGCCCTCCTCCTCCATCCTGGCAATCTTCGTGTTGACAGTTCTCCACCATTCCATTTGTTTGCTGCGTGATCGGGTGCTTACTCCATCTCTCAATTCATCATCCCCCCTCCTCCCTATCGCATGCTCTTCCCCATTGCTGATAGGAATGGTATTCAGGTGGACACCAGGTCTCCAGATCTCTGCATTCTGATTCCCCGCGTTCTCACTCTCCTCTCCTGTGCTCGTCTTTGGGGGGACTTCAAAGTGTTCGTGCCGGGGGGGCTGTATTGTTGGTTGGGGTATTCCTTGTCTGCAGAGGGTCCAGGCAGAACACCGTGTCTCTCCCTTTCACCGTATGCCTAGGCAATCGAGCCGTGGTTTCGTTCTTTTTCCCCCCTTTTTTTTCTTTTGATCTCCGTCGATGTTCCCCACAGCTTCAGGCTGCAGACTCCTCATGCTGGATCTTCCACACTCTCCACAGTTGTTGTTAAGTTCCAGGGGTGGGGGTCTACCGTGGTGATATTGGGGAAGGGGGAGGTCTTCCATCGGTGGATGATTATGTGTGTTTGACAGGGGTGGCCTCCTCAGACGTTCATTAGAGCAGTATTGGTGTTGATCGGGTGAAACGGGGGTGCCCCTGGAGTGTCGAGGGTTAACCAAAGTTCCATCTATCTGTTCAGGATGGAGGCCAGGTATCTCGTCACATTTACAGCTGTACAAGCATTGTTCGGATCGCTTATAATGATTGGCATGGTGTTTAAAATCCCATTTCCTCAATGCTTGTTGAGCTGAATGTAAGTCAATGTGATGATTAACCGCATCTTTGTTGGAATACCACGCCTCTTTTAATAGCCGGCCTCCCTTAGTGGCATCCTCAGACGTAATGCGAACATTCACAAAGTCAAACTGGTGGCCATGTTGTGCCATATGCATCCACAATTGAGAATGCTGCTAGCCCCTTCTTAAAGCTAACTGATGTTCATGCAAGCGAGATCTGAAACGCTTAGCTGTTTCACCCACATAATTGCCATCGCAGTTCTTGCAATTGATTTTATAGATTACTGCTGATCTATCCATGGCAGGGAGTGGGCCCTTGGGGCGAACGACTTTGGACCGTAATGTCTGATTGGGTCTGTGGGCCACTTTTATTCCATGGGGGGCCAGCAGTCTGGCTGTTGTTTCCGAGACGTTATTAATATATGGCAAAGAGACACGCATTCTTTGTAATAATGGTTCCTCTCTCTTTTGGTTGTTCCGGGACTGGGGTGTAAGACCATACTGTCTGATAAATCTCAAAGGATACCCATTACATTGACAAATCCGGAAAAGGTATTGCCTTTCTTTCTTCTTAAACTCCTCAGTGCTGCAGTGGGAGTCCACACGCTTAAACAATGCTTTAATGCAGCTAGCTTTATGAGGTACAGGGTGATTGCTCCTATGGTGGAGTATTCTGTCCATGTGGGTGGGTTTACGAAACACCCCTGTAAGTAACGTCCCATCCAACTGGCGGTATATTGACACGTCGAGGAAAGCTAGGTGACCTTGTTTTTCTTCCTCCACTGTAAACTGGATGTCGGAGCAGATCGAGTTTAGTGCTCTCATAAAGGTAGCTACATGTTGTTTTTTAACAACCGCAAATGTGTCATCCATGTACCGAACCCAAAATTTGGGTTGGTATAAGGCCATAGCCCTGTGTTCTAGCTGTTGGAGTACTATTTCCGCTATAGTGCTAGAAATGGGGGAGCCCATAGGTGTCCCTTTAACTTGTTCGAAGATGGTACCCTGGAAGGTGAAATAGGTGGTGAGACATATTTCCACTAATCGCAGGAGGTCGTCTGTCTGAAGGGAGTCCTGGTGGTGGCTCCCTTCTGTATTCCTCAAGCGCTCTCCCAGGGCTGAAATAGCTAAGTCCTGGGGGGTGGAGGTGAAGAGGGAGGTAACGTTGAACGATACCATCCTCTCATCATCCTCCACCCTAAGGGTCTTAATTCTGTTGAGGAATTCTTCTGCAGAATTGACTGTTGTGGGGCTACCTTCCACAAGGTGGCCCAGACGAGTGCTAAGCCACTTCGCTAATCCCGATGTAGGGGTACCTATAAATGACACAATAGGGTGAAGTGGGGTGCCTTCCTTGTGGATTTTTGGGAGCCCGTAAAATCTAGCGAGCGCCGTGTCACGGGGGCGTATCTTCTTTAGGGTATCATCTCCGATTTTCTTACTGCATTTAAGATTATTAAGCTGTTTGTTGATTTTATTCCTAAGGGTAACTGTGGGATCCTTCTCAACTATTCTATAGGCTGTTCTATCATTGAGAAGTTCGAGTGCCTTGGTGGTATACAGCGTCTTGTCCATGACAACGGTCATCCTCCCTTTATCTGCTGGGAGTATAACAATGCTATCATCTCTTTTAAGTTGCCAGAGGGCTTGGGTTTCATCCCTAGAGAGCACGTGATGGTATCTATGGCTTGTAAGCAGCCCAGTGACCTGTTGTCTTATCGAACTCTTAGTATCTTCATCCCCCTCTATGTTATATATAGCTGGCTCTAAGGCCGCTATGAAATCTAAAGCACTAGCGTCCATCAGGTTATGGCCTATATCATGCTGCAGCAAGGTGAGTTGTGAATGGGTAAGTATTTTAGAAGAGAGGATACAGACCAGTCCACCCATAGAGCTGTTACTATATTTTAACTTACGTAATGCGTTCATCTTGTGCCTGAGACGTGTTGCTGTTTCTTGTCTCGTTTTCTTCTACACCGTCTCAATATGGTGAATCAATTCTTGGAGGTGATGTCTCAATAACATGGCCTCACATTGCCTTTGGCAGTCCTGGACGTGTCAATATACCGCCAGTTGGATGGGACGTTACTTACAGGGGTGTTTCATAAACCCACCCACACGGACAGAATACTCCACTATAGGAGCAATCATAAAGCTAGCTGCACTAAAGCATTGTTTAAGCGCGTGGACTCCCACTGCAGCACTGAGGAGTTTAAGAAGAAAGAAAGGCAATACCTTTTCCCGATTTGTCAACATAATGGGTATCCTTTGAGGTTTATCAGACAGTATGGTCTTACACCCCAGTCCCGGAACAACCAAAAGAGAGAGGAACCATTATTACAAAGAATGCGTGTCTCTTTGCCACATATTAATAACGTCTCGGAAGCAACAGCCAGACTGCTGGCCCCCCATGGAATAGAAGTGGCCCACAGACCCAATCAGACATTACGGTCCAAAGTCGTTCGCCCCAAGGACCCACTCCCTGCCATGGATAGATCAGCAGTAATCTACAAAATCAATTGCAAGAACTGCGATGGCAATTATGTGGGTAAAACAGCTAAGTGTTTAAGATCTCGCTTGCATGAACATCAGTTAGCTATAAGAAGGGGCTAGCAGCATTCTCAATTGTGGATGCATATGGCACAACATGGCCACCAGTTTGACTTTGTGAATGTTCGCGTTACGTCTGAGGATGCCACTAAGGGAGGCCGGCTATTAAAAGTGGCGTGGTATTCCAACAAAGATGCGGTTAATCGTCGCATTGACTTACATCCAGTGAAACAAGCATTGAGGAAATGGGATTTTAAACACCATGCCAATCATTATAAGCGGTCTGAACAATGCTTGTACAGCTGTAAATGTGACGAGATACCTGGCCTCCATCCTGAACAGATAGATGGAACTTTGGTTAACCCTCGACACTCCAGGGGCACCCCCGTTTCACCCGATCAACACCAATACCGCTCTAATGAACGTCTGAGGAGGCCACCCCTGTCAAACACACGTAATCATCCACCGATGGAAGACCTCCCCCTTCCCCAATATCACCACGATAGACCCCCACCCCTGGAACTTAACAGCAACTGTGGAGAGTGTGGAAGATCCAGCATGAGGAGTCTGCAGCCTGACGCTGTGGAGAACGTCAACGGAGATCAAAAGAAAAAGGGGGGGAGAAGAAAAACGAAAGCACGGCTCGATCGCCTGGGCATACGGTGAAAGGGAGAGACACGGTGTTCTGCCTGGACCCTCTGCAGACAAGGAATACCCCAACCAACAATACAGCCCCCCCCGGCACGAACACTTTGAAGTCCCCCCAAAGACGAGCACAGGAGAGGAGAGTGAGAACGCAGGGAATCAGAATGCAGAGATCTGGAGACCTGGTGTCCACCTGAATACCGTTCCTATCAGCAATGGGGAAGAGCATGCGATAGGGAGGAGGGGGGATGATGAATTGGGAGACGGAGTAAGCACCCGATCACGCAGCAAACAAATGGAACGGTGGAGAACTGTCAACACGAAGATTGCCAGGATGGAGGAGGAGGGCGTAGACCCCCAAATATGCAACACCCGTATGAAAGTTACTCATGACAGTGGAGGAGTGAGAAGAAAGGGTGTGGAGCAGGGATTGAGAAAAGCATGTGTGTGGGGGATTGTCTGTGAGCCCAGGGAAGCTTGTAACACTGATACAGGAGAAACAGATGCCCCCAGGGTGGAAAATGAAAACAAAAAGGGGAGGAGGGTCAGTACTATGGAAGGAAATAAGGATAAAGGGGTGGTGGAGGAGATGAATGCCAGTAATGAGATAGTGGAAGGGATGATCCGGAAGAACCATAGAAGGAAGCGGAAGGAGAGTAATAAAGAAACATCTGGAACACTAATTAACCGGTTGGGACCGGTGACGCGGTCCATGAGCCGGGTGCAGATGCTGGCAAAACCCATTTAAGTCATCATTGTTTACTGGCTCCTTAGCCCTGATGATGTTTGGAGTTTCCAAACGAAAGCTTGGCAGCTTTTAGTAAAGTATATTTTTATATTTATACTCTCCTGGTGTTCGTATTTTATTTGTACCATAGTCATGCCCGGGAGTCGTATTTTTATGCAAATTTTCCAGTATATATATATATATATATATATATATATATATATATTAGTCCATTTTTTCCCATTGGCTTCCTTGACTTTTATTAGTAGACTTTGTATTTTCAATTGTCAAGATATTGTCATCAGCATAATGCATGTCATTGTTGCTTCTTCCTTCAGTTTTAAACCATTTTCTTTCAATCCAGTTTTTCTTAATGGATATTCAACATACCAATTGAATAAATAAGGGTAGAGGACGTAGCCCTATCAAACTCCTTTGCCTGTCTGTTTCACTATGTTGTATTCAAGATGTAATTTTCTCATGAGGGAATAAAATATTCCAGGATATTCCAAGATTAGGCCTGCTTATTTTTTTTTTTTTAAAAAAAAACACATTTCCTTGACAGAAAAATGTATTTTAACAATATGCAAGTAATTTGAAGAAATTCATTAAAACACACGATTGAAAAGATTTGATATTAGAGCTCTCATCACGAAACTGTTATATGAATTAACCAGAAGTGAAAAACAGCTGTTACTATATAAAACAAACATGACTGATTATGAAATACTAAGTCTTCTTGACTTGAAAGCTGAAATATTGTCTAGAACAACTATTTTGAACTGAAAAAATGACCTCAAATTCCTATTTATTTTCATACCCTGTGACCATATCTTCTCTATATAAAAAATTTGCTTTCTACACACTCATACCACACACAGATTACAGATACTGTTATCACAGTGGAAGGTCACTTGCAGTCTGTTCTCTGGCCAAAATGATGCTTAAAAATCAATAGCAATTCCTAAATACTTCCACACCCTACTTTGCTCAGTGGATAAACAAGGCCTCGTTTGAAGCAAAACATTTTCCTTCTTCTCCTTCAAAGTCACCTTTAAGAGCCAGAGAACAAACCTTAAACTTATTTCTTATGATTTAAGAACAGAAATCTTATTTATTTATTTAGCGTTTTAGTGTTTTAGCATTTAGCTTTAAATATGGCAGGTGAAATTTGGCAAGCCTTTAAGAAATATATTAAGTCTTGATTAAAACTAAGCTTCTTTGGAGCTAATTGGTTACTGAGATGGGAGACTTGCTGAGAACTTAATATTACGGTGCCTACTGAAGAACACCAAATTATGCCTATCATTGATCTTTCATTTGCCTCTCTTAATGTTTGTGAGAATTTTCAGCTTAACAGGGACCTTCAAATTTAGCTCATTGTTTGGGTAAAAAAATCTGCATCTGCTCCACAATAGTCAACCTGACTACAAATACTGGACATTTAATTGTGTTAGAAGGGGGACTCAGCTGGTAACTGGCAACACCGACTCTATTTTTGTCAATTTGTCTTTTCTATTCCCCCATCCCCAGATGGTGATGAAAGCTATATAAAGCAGAGAGTGTGCTGGCGGCCAGCTCTTTTTTTAAAATAAATAAATAAATAAATAAATCCAGAACTTCCCACACCACCACTGAAAAGAGCTTTACCAAATACCCTTTCTGCTCTCGCTATTCTGAATTCACCTTCTGATGAAAGGAGAAGCTGGAAGATTAATTCCAGGAGCAAAAATGAAAGCCCTCTCATCTGGGTTGTGTGATACCCAAAGTGAAGTGCTTTGAAGCATTCTGTTCAATAGAAAATTTCTTCAAAGGACTGCTCAGCAGGATTGTTTTGTTATCCCATTGATTCCCTATCTCTAGGATTTTTAGCAGTGACCGCCATGTCTACTTTGCTTTCTGCATTGACTGGGCTCAAGCTTTTATTTTCAGATCTTTGGGGGGGGGGGCAAATATGTCAAAAGCAAATTGTGTCATTTGGACAGACAATTTTGAGATCACTGTGCTGGGCTAAGAAATGCATTTAGCTACTAGAGATTCACAGAGAGATAGGGTGAGCGTGTAGCTACAGTAATGTGACCTGTGGGTAAATGCTGACATGACACAAGCAATAAAATGGCTAGGAACAGAATGACAGAAGAATCTGGGTTGGCAGTACTTTTGTCTTTAAGTACAGCCCTCCTTAAAGAGAAAGACATTGGCTCCTTTCTTTTCTGGCCCAACAAAAATGCATAAAAAAGAGGAGAATTGCAGATAAGAAAGTAAATAGATCTGTGTTCTGACACCGGAGGAAAATTGCATGTCAGGCAGTATGTAATTACCTCCCTTCCTGTCCAAAAGAAGCACTCTGCATTCTCTGGAATGATTGCACAGGTTTGTCAATGTTCACAAATGAACGCTGTATCAGGAACATCAATATAAAGAGCATTCTCTCTCACACACACCATGTCCTAACTTTTATCAAGTCACACTTTGTGCAGATCAGCCTCTATTCCACCTCTATAAACTAAGCTGGATAGAGAAAGACAACATCTCAACATTTCCAGACAAGATATGGAATAGCATGGCAACATAGAAGTCATATATGCAAATGTCACCATAGTGTCTGCTAGCATTTAATGTTACGCAGTAGCAGCATATTTCTTGTAAAAGCAAAAGCTTTACTCTCTGTAAAATTCCAGAATGGGATGTTCCATAAGGTTGGAAGTCTGAATATGTTGGTTGTACAGTTGCCTGAAACCAATGATTTGATTTGTAGCACAACATACCATAACAAATATCACAATAGATAAGATAACCTTTATTGTCATTTTTTTTTTACTGTGGCACAACGGCACACATCAAAAATGAAATTTAGTTGCTCTCTCTCAAAGTGAAATACATACATGACACACACCTAAACATACTATGAACAACATATGTATAGACCCACATCCCTACATATATGTAGCAAATAAATATTGTCCATCTTGAATATATAACGGAAGGAGGAAGCTTAAGAGTTCACAAGGTTAAGGCTGTATGGAATGAAACTGTGGCTGAATCTGGATGTTCTGCTATGGATACCACGAAGCCTCCTCCCAGAAGTTAATAAGGAAAACAGGTTGTGAAGAGGATGTGTAGCATTGCAAATGATCTTACGGACCCTGCTCAAACGACACTTCTGTGCAATGTCCTGGGTGGGAGGGAAGAAACTGCCAATGATTTTTTCGGCCATTCTCACCACTTTCTGCACCGCCTTCCTGTCTGAAGCAGTGATGCTTCCAAACCAGACTGTGATGCTGTATGTCAGGATGTTCTTGATCGTCCCCTTCTAGAAAGTGGTCAGGACAGGGAAAGGAAGATGTGCTTTTCTCATGCGACACAGAAAATGCTGCTGTGCCCAGTTTCTCACTGTTGAGCGACCAAGCCAGCCTACTCGTTAGCTGCACACCCAGGAATTTGATGCTAGTAACCATCTCCATTCTCAACTTATGACCACAACTGAGCGCAAAATTTATGTTGCTAAGTGAGACATTTGTTAAATGAGTTTTGCCCTATTTTATGACCTTTTTTGCCACAATTGTTAAGTGAATCATTGCAGTTATTAAGTTAGTAACATGGTTGTTAAGTGAATTTGCCTTCCCCATTGACTCTGCTTGTCAAAAGGTTGGGACACTGCAACTGTCATAAATATGAGTCAGTTACCAACTGTCTAAATTTTGATCACATGACCATAGGAATGCTGAAACAGTTATAACTGTGAAAAATGGTCATAAGTCACTTTTGTTTGTCACGTTGTAACTTTGAATAGTCACTAAATTAACTATTGTAAGTTGAGGACTACTTGTAAGAGCATCGCTTATATATTGGTCTCCTTTTTCCTTCCTTCCTTCCTTCCTTCCTTCCTTCCTTCCTTCCTTCCTTCCTTCCTTCCTTCCTTCCTTCCTTCCTTCCTTCCTTCCTTCGTTCAGTAATATTACAGTCCTAATAAGAATATCCCAAAATTTGTTCTGTATGTAATCATAAGCATGAAGCTTTAGAAATGGCATATCATTTAAAGCATTGGAAGGATAGCTAATGAAAACAAAATAATAATAATAATAATAACAACAACAACAACAACAACATGGGAGAGTTGAAAAAAGTTCTAATTTAATCCATCTACTTTCAATAAATATTTATCAAAAAAATGTATTTGTTCCCAAAAATATTGCTAAGCTGCATGGAAATTTGTCTGAGTAGTAAATTGACAGTGCAGCTTTATACTTTGTAGAGAGGGAGAACTATGGCCTTACAAATCTTTCTGAGCTACAATTCCCAGCAGTCACAGTCAGCAAGTTCAATAATGAAGGATGCTGGGAGCAACAGAGCATCTACAGAGTCGGAGATTTACTACTTCAGCTATAAAATCAAATACATCTAAGCAAAGCTTTGACAAAATATTGGTTGAAACAGAATTTTGAAGCACCTCACAAAAGGGAAATGGGCATACACAGAAATACGTAGTTTTCTAAGTTGTGGTGCAACTTTGCTGTGTCCCATTGGTTCGCTCAAATTACTACAGATACCAATGTAATAATATGAATTCTGAAGACAAATCTTAGTAAAATTAAATAAACCCATGCCTGTGTTTGATGGGAAGGAGCCCTGGTGGCACAGTGGTTAGTATGCAGTATTGCAGGCAAACTCTGCCTACAGCCTGGAGTTTGACCCTGATGGGGCTCGAGATTGACTCAGCCTTCTCTCATTCCAAGGTCTGTAAAATGAGAATCCAGATTGTTGGGGGCAATAGGCTGATGCTGTAAACCACCCAAAGAGGGCTGTAAAACAATATGAAGTGATATATAAGTGCTATTGCTATGGAAAGCCCCTGATGCTCAATGATAGTGCAGTTGGAATAGGTGTCAAGTAGAATTGTAAAATTGCAGAATTATATAGTTGGAAATGATCTTGAAAATCTTTTTGTCCAACCTCCACAGGCAGAAAACCTCAAATCCCCTGAGTCAAATAAAAGTCGTTTGAAAGTTTCTAATGATTGGGCATACATGACTCCATGAGGCAGGTTTATTTCCTGTTTTTATCATTCTCTTGCTTCTTATTTTCCTTTCAATCTGCTTATGTTGAATCTCTTTCTCTTTCTTTTTTTCTTTAAAGTTCGTGCAAAGTGAAAAATCACAGTCAATTTTTTTGTAACTTGTTTTACATCAACAGCTGTCACTTTTATGATTGTTATTTGTTAAATGTTAAAAAGTTAAAATAATACTTTATTTTAAAAATAAACATAGGAAAGAAATCTGAACTTTCAAAATACTGCAACATTTCTGAGCATTTTAGAAAAGAATTCTTTGGTTCACATGAAACAGAAATTAAGGCCAGAAAAGAACGCAGTTCCAAAAAATCAAAGAAAGTAAATTTATGGGCTAATGCATCAGGAGAGAAGAAACCCAGAAACCAGGTCTAGTTCTCTTAGTGTCACTTTATTATTAGGATTTTTAAAAACTGTTAATTTGCCAATTGTTATCTTCAATTGATATGGTTGAAATGTCTTTTTTGATTCAGAAGATATGTTTTACATTATAACAGAACAATGGTAAAATAAAATGATATTATAAATTAAGTCCCTGGCTAGCTTAGCATAAATACCATGATAACATTCCAAATGAAATTGCTGCTGTCCATACTATTCTTGAATTGAGATAATCTTTGATGGCTTATTTCCAAGGAAAAAAACCCAGTGTTTTATTTCCATCAGACTAGTTGGTGTTTATTCAAATTTTGAAAGGAGTAGGGTAGAGTAGAATAGAGGAGATTAGAATAGAGGAGAGGAGAGGAGAGGAGAGGAGGAAACAGGAAAAGGCGAATCCTTTAATTTAACCTGTTCTGCCTTATTTGGATGTGTGGCAAGATGGAAGTCACTAGAAAACCTAAGCTTTTGAAAATTTCACCCTGTTGGCACTATATGTATTTTAGTAGCCTAGGAAGTCAATCAGTAGAAAAGAGAAATGTTGTCTATTTGGATGCCTCCTCAGCATACACCTTCAATAGTGGTGGGATTCAAATATGTGAACAACTGGTTGTCTGTGTAGATGCTGCTTCTGGAAGTCCATTCTGGGCCTGGGCAACAAAAAAATTTGCTACTGGTTCTGCTGAAATAGTATGAACCGGCTGAATCCCACCACTGGCCTTCAAGCTGTTTAAGAATCAGTAACAGAAAAAATTGCATAAATTCAGTAATCAAGAAATAGCAAGAACCTCAAGTATACCTCATGCACCTTTGAGATGGTTTTGATGTCTTGTGTTCATAAAGCCAAAATTCTCAGGAAGATGTGGGGTCATCAACTGAGCTCTTGTTATTTAGCACACTGACAGTGAGGGAAACAGTTACACACCTGAGTCCTATACTTCATTTTTCAATGTTGCTGGAACACAATGCTACAATGGTGACAGTAATTTCAGGTCAGTGTTTTACCAACAATTCCAAATAAGGGGATCTCAAGGATTCAACATGATGCTTATTTATACTCCTCCAATCTTACTACTGTTTATATTGTGGAAAGAACATTAAAACAAGGTGATATCAGGGATTATCAATAGATGTCTAGCCAGTGGTGGGATTCAAATATGTGAACAACTGGTTCTCTGTGTAGATAGTGTTTCTGGAATTCCATTCTGGGCCTGGGCAATAAAAAATTAGTTACCGGTTCTGCCAAAGTGGTGCAAACCACCTTGTGTATAGCCATTTTAAATGTTCTTGTTACTAATATCCTTTTTGCTTAGCAGAATACTCAACAGTTTTCTACCTCATCATTGTTGTATGAGATGGGATCAAAACTGGATAAAAAAAACAGATTTACCAATGTTTGCTTGTCGCTGGCCATTCACGTCCCTCAGTTGGTTTGACTCTGCCTTTTACCATGAGACATATGCAATAAGACACAGATTGTTATATGTTTGCTTCAGAGGGAGCCGCATGCTGTCAACCTGACAAAATCAAGTATGGGAAAGCCAGAGACATTGTAAAAATCATTTACCTTCTGCATGATAGAAAGATATTACAAAGCCAGTTATACCCACTTTGACAAGGCATTTGAAAGGTTAGTCCTGACTGCTTTCTGGAACAGGTAAGGGACCAGAGCTTAGTGCTTCACTGAATACTTTGCTCATATTAAAGGATGCCTCTGTGCCTTTTAAGGTCTTAAAGTCCACGGGGGCAGAGAGAAATCAATCTGCATATATACAGCAGGTTGTCCTTGACTTACAGCCACAACTGAGCCCAAAATTTCTGTTGCTGAGCAAGATAGATGTTAAATTAATTTTGCCCCATTTTGTGACCTTTCTTGCAACAGTCATTAAGTGAAACTGCAGTTGTGGAGTTAGTAACATGGTTGTTAAGTGAATCTGGCTTCCCCAGTGACTTTGCTGTCAGAAGGTTGCCCAAAGGGCGATCCCCTGACCCCCCCCCCAGGACTCTTCAACTGTCATAAATATAAGTCAGCTGTCAAATGCCTGAATTTTGATCACGTGACCTGCAATGACCTGCAATGTTGCAATGGTCATAAGTGCGAAAAGTCATTTTTTTCACTGCCACTGTAACTTCAAATGGTCACTAAAATAACTCTTGTAAGTTGAGGACTACCTCATTGTGTTGTCAGTCTAGAACAGGGGTAGGCAACCTTGGCTCTTTTATGACTTATGGACTTCAATTCCCAGAATTCTGGGAGTTGAAGTCCATGAGTCATAAAAGAGCCAAGGTTGCCTACCCCTGGTTTAGGACAAAGAGACCATCAACTGGACTCGGGAATTCTGGGAGTTGAAGTCCATAAGTCATAAAAGAGCCGAGGTTGCCTACCCCTGGTCTAAGACTACCTTATTACGCCAAAGGTTGGCTCTGACCTTGGCAGGCAAAGTTGTTCTGCTCAATGTAACCTGGTAGCATCTGATTATGTTGTAAGGTTTTTATTCTCACTCCAAATGCACTATCATCCTAGAATCAGAACTTTTCCGCCAAATACAAGCCGAACTGTCTGTTTTTTCTCTGCCAGCCAGGCCTCCTTTTAGCTTACTGGAAGTATTGGAATGTGTAATTAAGAAGTAATTAGATGTTTTTCTTCTGAAGTGATTATATTGCCGTAGCTAATCTCTTTATCCGCCCTCTGCACCTAAGGCAGTACTACAGCTATTTTATTTTGAATTTGACTTGATGAGATAGTCTGGTTTAAAGCACCAATTGTTGAAATCTCCTATTGCCAGTTTATGTAAAAAAAAAAAAAAAAATCCTCACTGATGGTGTCCTTTATGTGGCTTTTCTCCAAGCCTGCCAGATAGAGAAGGGATTCATCCCGGCTGGATGTTCCCTGTGACTAATGTATTTAACTTATCTTGCTTTTTGTTTTCCAGTTAGAATCCCATAGGTTTAATGATTAAAGTTGAACAAGAAAAAGTGTGTGTGGGTGAGGAGGGGGGAGATAGGAGTGCTAGCCTCTGATTTTTAGTTCAGGACAGAAAGCAAGCTTTTTTTTAAAAAAAAAAAATCTGCAACACTTCCCCCATAATTTGCTTTTTTTTTTTTTTCCAAAATTATATTTTTCATTGGTGAGTTTAAGAGTATTATATTTACAGAAGGAGGTGAAATGAATGTTGTTTAAAGAAATATGGAAATATTTGTGTGTGTGTGTGTGTGTGTTGTATAATTAAAACAAAATCCTCAACAGTGATTAAAATGTAACAAGTATTTGATCACACTGGGATCAGCAGGAAGCCTAGCTAAGATGCTCTGGGATGTAATAAAAAAGAAATTTGTGATTCTAATGCAAAACCTGGAAGGCAACATGTTACAAAAATTAAGGGGCTGGGAAAGAAGCAATGAGACAGATTTATGTACACAAACATTTCTATACTTGGAAAGCAAGGCAATATTCTGAGGAAAAAAAGACAGTGTAATGAAAGAAAATATTTAATTGATGCTTAGTTTTCATGGAGTCACTCTCCATACATCTGTTCATTTCTTAACATTTCAGACAATTCAAAGCCAAAGAAAAATTTGGTTTCCCAGGGTACTGTAGAATACCATGGGACCTTGGAGGAGTCAGCTGCCTTCTGCTGCTCAGTTAAGAAAACTGACCTTAGTCCCCTTCTTACAGATGTGTCAAGCATTGGGGAAATCAGGAGATCCAGGAAGTTTGAATGTGTATAAAAATTTATTGTAAGCTTAAGGGAAATTAGCGGGGAGTTAGGAATAGAAAGAAGTTCAAGGTGGGCTGGACTTAGATGTCTTGTGGGTGCGCAGGAACTCATGACTGATGATGTGTTTGATCCCCTTCCCTTGGGCTCAGCCTGGTCATCTCCTACAAGATGTTTTCTGGCCTGACACTGAGTCCATCTCTTTTTAAGACAAGAATATTGCAAATGGAAGTTTGTTGTGGAAAGGGTGGAATTGTCTCATGGATCATAAGTTCCGCTAGGTCATGACTCCAATTGAAAGGTTAAAAAAAAAATGGAAAAAGAAAAACGTCTGAATATTGCCTGGGGCCTAATAGACAGCATGGCTCTGAAATGAATTCAAGTGTTTTAAATTGTGGAAGGGCTTGCTTTGTTTTTGTTGTGGCTTGCATCTAGTCTACTGGTTTACTGATATACAGTATGCAGAAAAAAATGGGAGTGCATAGTGAACATAGGTGTGCATTTCCTATTGCATAAAATGATATGATCTTGATGTCACATGGCAATGATAGATATCCAGCAATAAATAAACAACTATCAAGTGCCAGGGAAATCAGAAGATCCAGGAAGTTCAAAAGGGTATAAAGATTTATTGCAGTCATAAGTGCTCTACAAAAATCTGAGCTTCTAATGGCCCAAGCAAATGGGCAGTAGACAAGAGTCAAAGGAATTAAGGTGGGCTGGACTTAGATCTCTTGACTGATGATGCATTTGATCCCCTCCCTTGGGGTCAACTTGGTCATCTCCTACAACTTCCACACCAATTTGTTGCTTCATTATGTGCTCTGCAGTCACATAGTATTTTCTTCTGTTTCTTCTGGAAGGTTTTTGAATGATGCCTTAAAACTCATGAAGAAGTGGCAAAGTAAAAATGAAGAGAAGAATTAAAACATGATGAGGGCATGGAACCATCAGTTCCATCAAGAATGCCCTGCTTATGGCTTTTTTTTCTCTCTTTGTTTAAATTAGCAAATTCACAATAATCATTGTTAAGGAAGGCATACCCTGAATATATTTCTGTTATATCTGCCATTTGACTCCTAGCGGCATTATAAACATGGATGTTAATTGTCTTGGCATTAATACAGGGATGATTTGCCATTCCTTTCTTCCACAATTTTTTTCCAACGTTTTGTCAAGCCTCAGTGGCAAAGGCAAATTTGAATGTCATATATGCTATAGCCAGGCTTTTAAATACAAGCTACAACTTTTAATTAGCTATCCTATCAGAGCACAGGAAACAATATAGATGAACAATGTATCAATATGAATGGATAAATGTTGAGTATGGGGTATGGCAAGGCTCTGTGATATTCACCTCCTTGTATAAAGTGTATAGGAATAAATATATAAGGAATGTTACTGGTTATATTAGAGTGTAACCAAAAATCAGATCAGATAGATGGATATTTATATATTAATATAATATTTAGTGAAATTAAGAACATTATAAGATCTGCAAATGCTGATAAAATGATAAGGTTGGTACATTAGTTACTCTGTTCAATTGTTCTATTAGGACAAGGGAATATTTGTTGAAAAGAGCAAAAATGATTATGCATATGAACATGCACACTATGTTAAATGGAAATGAGGGATAGGTCTTTCAAGAGAAATATAAAAGTAAATTGAATGAGATGGGAATGATGTTTTTAAGAAGTGTGTGTGTGTAAAAACAAGAAGGTTTAATGCGTTAAGAAGAAGTGGAAGACTAAGAAAGTCATGGTTGGATGAAATTGATAAGCTCATCAAACACTGAAAGATAAGGAATTTAAAGAATGAAAGATAATGTATGCAATGGTATATGAAGCTGATCTTTGCAAGGATAAAAAGATGTAGTGAGTAGTGGCGTAAACTAGGTTTAATAATATTATATTTATTTATTTTCTTATGCCTCTAATTCCTTTCGCTCATTTTGTCTTATTCGTTTTCTGCATTTTTCAAAATGTTGCATAAACTCCTCCAGACTGATGGGTTTGTATGAATGTGTGCATGCATGTATTTATTAGATTTTTATCCTACTTTTCCTCCAGGAGCTGAAAACCGCCTACATAGAAATTGCCTTTCATTTTATCTCCTCAACAATCCTATTGGGTAGGTTGCACCAATGAATTTCTTATAGCTTGAATGGAGACCTCCAGAATAGTTAAGAGGATTATCAGTTTTAAAAGCGTGTTTCAAATCACAGAGGGGATTAATATGCAGTATATAACTGACCATCACAGTGACAAAAACACAACTATTTATCAAGACCGAATGCAAATAACGAGCTAATAGAATAAAATAATTATGGATGCGATTCAGATATAACAAATGAAAATATGTGGAAATAACAGGTGCTATCTTCCCCTTCCATCCCCCAAGCTATTTGGTTACAATTCACAAATTGGACAGTGGTAATTTTAATAATGACCTCAGGAATGAGAAGAGGAAGCATTTTAAACTGAGCTTGGCACACCATATGGCAGCAGGCACTGGAACTGGTTGGAGTCTACAGATGCAATGTAGCGAGCTACACAGTGGGGAGCTTTAAACCCCAATCTATATGGCTCTGGTGTGAATATTACTGGAATCTAAAAAAGACACATTATCAAAATAATATTAACAAAGTGGCTGACAGAAACTCACAGAGAAGAGAAAGAAGCCAAAACAATAACTTTGCAGGCAAAAGGGATTATAACTAGGATGGGCACAACAAAGTTAGGTCTGATAGATGTGTATTATTATGTACTAATTTTAAATGTTATCTTCTATATCTGGAAACCAAGCTTAAGCCCTGCTAATTTAAACAATTCCCTTGCAACCCATTTGATTCTCTAAACAAATCCAGGAGTGGTCCTTTCAAGTTCCAATCAGTTCTGCTTTTGAAAAGACTTACTTTCCTGCTTGACTATTTTAAAGCCAGATGGTTGAGGAATCTTTTCACCTTCCATTATGTGCAGAAACCATAGCGGAAGTTGTTCTAGTCATGTCTGGAATCAAGTGACCATTAGGTTTCTGGAATTAAAGAGTCAGCAGTCATGATCCATGATTGCTGGTTCCTGATTTATCTTTTGGTTGCACACCTATCTTCTTGTATTCCTTTTGATTTCTCTCATCCAGCATCATTGTCCTTTTTCTTGTGTCCTTAGTTTTACTTTGTTCTAACAGTTCTTTTGACTTGGGTAGAGGGATTATTTGAGGGTAAACAAACTGCAATTTATTCAGGAAAAAAATTATAGGAAGGGAAACAAGTCATCTAGATAGGTTGAAAGTCCCTCAAACCCAAAGTACTGTGTTTAGGAAAGAGTCCTAGGTTCTATGCTTTTAGAAAAGCTCAACATGACTGTGTCCTTCTTCTTACCCCATCTTAAGTGGTAGATCAACTACAAACTACAGATAAGTTGGACTTGTTTGCTGCACTTATTTATGTGCTGGCATTGTCTATCAATGAGTAGGCTTGATGACTATGTTGGGCTGAAGATAGTTATATTTTAACTGATGATTGGAAGATTCCCATACTCCTGTACTAACTCCAATAATGCTATATATTCCTAGTTTTTTATTTTATTTTAAAGCTTTTAGTAGACTAAAACCAAGTTATTTTAAGTTTCATGTTCAATTCTTACAGAATCTGCAGCCTATAAAAATATATCAATATCACCTCATTGCCAGTTTTGACGACCTATTTATTCATTCAAGGTTTTCCCTGAGTAGTAGAATTCTAATTTACCTTAATGTTAATTAGCTTTAATATTTGGAGGAATACTTTAACTTTTATATTACTTTTAAAGTTAGTTCCTTGATTGCAGCTTTTATTCTTAAAAGCAGTCTTGACATGATAAATCTGTATGGCAGATGGTAGGCAGTCCTTAGTTAACTCGGAGAGTTCTGAAGAGAGAATCATGGCTAGACCTTGTTAGTACTTGGCTATCCACCAACATGAAATCTCAGGACTTTAAGACTGGTAAATAAAAAATAATAATCCTACAAGATGCCAGTGACAAATTACTTTTGTAGTGTTTCCAAGTAAAACATATGAAATCACTTGATTCATAAATGTTGGCTCTGCACTAATTAATATTTGTTTCTTATATACCTAAAACATTATTTGCTTGCTTTATTTTTTATACCAACCAATAGTCAAAGCTTCCAGGATAGCTTATAAAATACAGCAAGTTAAAAACTATACATAATAGAAAAGAACACAAAAACATAAGCATATTAAAAACAAACCAAAGCCAATAATATCTCCTTGCTAGAGCCCTAAGTAAAGGCATGATAAATCTTGATTTTTTTTCCATAAAAATTAGCTGAGCTGATTGGAATGCTGCTGCGTATTTGTGGGTTTACTAGAAATGTCAAATCTGTTTTGTGTGTGTGTGTGTGTGTGTGTGTGAGGTATTTTGTCACCTTGATCCCATACATATTTACTCTAAAGTAAGTTACAAGAGCCATTCTGTGCAATGGTTAAAGGCACCAAGTTAGAAAAATGGAGATTGTGAGTTTTAGTGTTGCCTTAGTCATGAAGCCAACTGGGTGACCTTGAGTTAGATGCTCACTTTCTGTCAAGGTTGAATTGCTACTGTCACTACTTAACTTGCCATAGAAACATGGGGGGAGAGAGCCTGGGAAAGAAACAGGAATTTCAAGAAGCCGTCCATGGACCATGAGACCCAAGATCATCAAAAGCAGGTGTCTGATGGACAAGTGGACGGTTCCCATAACAAACCAAAGAGATGTGATTGGGCAATGTGAACACATAGTGGGTGGGGGTTATGAAAAGTCATTGTTAACCAATCAGATTTTCATGTGGGAAACCTAGAGTTGATTTTGTTTCTTCAGTGCCAGGATGTGTATTCAACGAAGGTTATCTCTTACGGCACCAAAAGACCATGGAGTTTCTTCAATATTGAATTTACCTGACAGACAGTTGACACTTTTAGTCTTAGGAAGAAGGCAAGAATAAACCACTTGTGAAAAATCTTGCCAGAAAACAAGGACGTGTCCAGATAATTGGCAGAAGTTGACTGATTTGAAGGTACCAAAAAAAAAAAAAAAAAGTCATATTGATTAGTACATTAAGGTATGATGATGGCACAGAATCTATATTTCGGCATTCTGATTCCTTAATCTAAAGTTTAATTAAATATACACATTTAACTTACTAACTTCAACTCTTGTTGCAGACTGTTTTTAAAACATTCTTAGTTAATCACAGACTATTCTATTGGGGCAATTTCCTGTCCCATGCAGAGAAGTTGCTGGATTCCACTTGAAACAGGCTCAGAATAAACTCAATGGATGGATTATACGAAATTACTTTTATTCCAGGTATCCTCAAGACATAACTCACAGTTATTGTAGAAGTTCTTCTAGAATGTAGGTTGTAATCTGGACCCATCTCATAGATAAAAGAATAATGGATTTCCCCATTCTACATAAATCTTACATGCTGACACGGAGCTCCTACCCTCATGGCTAGGATTCATGGAGAGAGGATAAAAGAATGGCAAGTAACAGGTCATAAAGACACAAGACCCTCCCAGTGGCCAATTAGAACACATATATAACCATGTAACAACTGAACTACATTTCCCAGAAGTCCATCTCTTAAGAAGATGGCTTTTTAACCCTTAAAATGCTACTTGCTCTACACACAGTTTTCTAAGCTAGCTATACACTCTGGCCAGATGGTTACATACTGGTCCAGCACAGGCAAAGATATATTTAAGTATCTACCAGCAGAGTTAAGAAGAAATATCTTACCTAGCATGCCCATTTCTGTCAATTATTCCAGGAAACAGTCAAAACATTCTAAGCACTGATTTGATAGTCTCACATTTTTTTAATTCATTGATTTATAGAAGACAGCATAGACTAAAACATGTTTACTGATTTTTTTTTCTTTTGAACTTTACTATTTTGGCAGTCAAAACTTAACACCAGGGAAAAATACATGCAACCAAAATAAAACCTAGGAAAACAAACTTTGCAATAGTATAGAAGGAAAAAAATGTCCATGAATAGGAATTAAAAATTTAAATTCTAGTTTTTATATTTTAAATATAAAATTTGTACCTAGATTTTGAGGTATACTAATCTTTACTGAATATATATTATTTGAAGCAAACCGTACTTATCAGCCTTCCCAACCTGGCATCCTTCAGATGTATTGGATGCAAAACTTCAAAAGCTTCTAACTTCTATTATGTCAGACTGCCTGAAAATATTAAGAATTATCCCAAATCAGGGCAACGGATTTGAGAACATTAGTATAGCCTTTTCTCTTTTCCTTCCTTCCTTCCTTCCTTCCTTCCTTCCTTCCTTCCTTCCTTCCTTCCTTCCTTCCTTCCTTCCAAGCAAAGCATAAATAAAAACTCTTCAAGCAGTTGATTTGCAAAATTAAATATTATTTTGCCCCCAAAAATGAAAGCAATTCTAGATCCTGGATCTGCACACCCAGAACACCAGCAGAGCAATTTGCTTCCACTCTTGTACGGTATCAAATTGGATCAGAAAATAACTCATACTTTTTTCAAAATTCAGATGTAGAAAAGTTTTTAAATTTGTACATTTTAATCATACATATATACCAGTACTTTTAAAATATTATAGATGTGTGGAAAATTCCTTAATTGTCTATTAATCTGTTGATACTAGTTGTTCCTATTATAGATTTTCAATCTCCATGCAGATTTTACATGCATTTTCTATTTGTTATCAGAAGTTATTTTTAACTATAGATATCAAAACATGATTAAAGGAACATATTTTTCCTGCTCAAATGTTTCCATGCTGAGCACAGCAGTAAAAAGTAATTGCTTCTCTCCCCTAGAAACAATGTGTGGGTTTTTAAACTCTAAAGTAATAGACACCTTCTTTGGACTCAAATAATAACCCTTTCCTCAAGAGGAAAAACTGTTGTTTCATATAGTAAAGATGATTTCTCTTTTTTAAAATGGGTTGTTCCCTGCTCAGTTTTAAGAGACTTGGGTGACCTGTATGGAAAGTATCCAGTTATTACTTTGTAGGGTCAAAAATAAATGTGTCCCACCACCATCTGAGCAATGAAGAATAGAATAGAATGACCAAGAAAGCAATAAACAATAAAATGAGTCTGCCATCCAAAGCAGTCTTGTCCGCTTTTGGCTAGAGAGGAGAGGAGAGGAGAGGAGAGGAGAGGAGAGGAGAGGAGAGGAGAGGAGAGGAGAGGAGAGGAGAGGAGTGGAGAGGAGAGGAGAGGAGAAAAGTCACTTAACTTGGAGAAGTAACCTAGTAATTTTCTATTCTGAATTACAGAATGAAGTTATTGCCTTTTCAATTTAGCCCCCAATCCCTCTTTTGAATGACCATGTCAATTGGGCCAAAGACCAGCATAGTGGGAGAGTGTTCTGACATATAGTTTGCAACATCCCAGTATACCCTAGTTTTCAACTGACCCTACAAAGCTCATTGAAGAAAGAATTATACCAAGCCTTGTCAAGAAAATTAGCTAGACAACCAAATCCATAAAAATCTGAATTTAGTGAAATATAATAAACTTAAATAAGAAAATATTGTTGCAAAATTTTCTTGGCCAAATGTAAATCATTTCAAAGTTGGGATATGGCAGTTCAAAGAATAGAAAAGGTGGCCAGCTAGTTCATCCATTTGTGGCATTGCTTTAAAACTAAGTGCTGAATTAAAATTATCTTCTCACTAAAACAATTATCCTCTTCAATTGAGCCAAACCCTTTTCTTAGGAGGTTTTAAGCTCTACTGGGTTTGTGATATTTTGTATCTATATTGACACTGACCATTCCTTATACTGCATTGTAGAATGTAAAGTTGAAATATATAACTCTAACTTGAGCTATTTTCTGTAGCTGAGTTGGTAGTAGTCATATCATTCCATAGACTCTTGACTACTGAGACAGAGTGCATTCTGCCTATCTAAACTACAATAATTTCAAGAGATCTGTGTTCTCTAATTGGAGAGACTTATTGTTGACATCTTGTATTATCTTCCAGACTGAGTAGATGGAAAACTGGAGCAAACTTTGGATCCAAAATATCTTCTAGGAGAAATAGTAAGACAAATCATTGTCTCCTGGTCAACTTTCATGCTGAGCATGACATGAGATCACCTTGCTTGTGTAAGTGACTTAACATTTATCAAAGCATGGATGTTTACATCAAAGAGCCTAGGAGAAGCTGGCAATGTGTAAGTCTTCAAAGTAAGATGGCCATCTTGTTTTTCAAAGCAGTTCCAAGGGAATGCTTTGTTTGAAGTGTCATCAAAAAAAAAAAAAAAAAAAAAACATCACTTCAGGCTTCCACTGTGAATCATGACTGACTAAAGACACCTCCATGAATGAGCAGAAATTATGACCACTGTGGGGAACAGAAAATCAGGGAATAAATCAGTCCTTCAAAGCTCTCCAGAGAAGGAGAAAATTAAAATCTTCAATAAAATTAATTTTTAAAAAAACTCACAAAGTAAAGTATCACATCAAATAATGCACACATCCCTACTGTGTAGGATTGCCCATGATACCTTGAAGACCAAAAGAGTTTATTATCTGCAATGGCTCCTTGATGTTAACCAATAAAGTTTTGGCTTTCCTTAAATATGTTACTCAATGTTCTTATTCCAGTTAGAAGACAAGCACCAATCCCAACAAGTAAAACATGCTGTGGAAAGTATGGAAGAACTTCATTTGCCTTTTGTGTTGACTTCTGATGCCATCTTGGGGGACAGGAAAAAAAAAAAAACCCTGATTCTGTCTTTTCTTATAGAAGGTAAGGTTTTCTACATTTATATTCAAAAAGCTAGGCAAAACTTTGATGTGTAAATGTAATCTGTGCATTCACTGAAGTTTCAAAATGAGTGCTAATTTATAACATATGTTTGCCACACTACTAAAGAAAACTGAGCACAGAACTCTTAATGCAAAATTATGCATTATTGTGCTCTAAGGCACCAACAACTAACACAGTTCAATATAATGACACCTAAATGTTATGTCTTATTAAGCTAGCCATATGCAAACAATACTTCAGAGGTGCAAAATGTTATTTCTTTGAGGATTTATCTTTTTATTGCCAAAACAAGGAGAAAGAATAATATGGAAATGGGTGATATGAAAGAAAAGTAGTTATAATTTACTTAAAGTGTACTCTGCAGAACATAAAACCACTATCATGCACTTTCAGGTCAGGCAA
The DNA here is from genome assembly GCF_016545835.1 of Crotalus tigris. Taxonomy (NCBI): domain Eukaryota; kingdom Metazoa; phylum Chordata; class Lepidosauria; order Squamata; family Viperidae; genus Crotalus; species Crotalus tigris. Next base: position 904,439 of record NW_024096647.1, on the reverse strand, counting down.
ATTGTAATATTCAGACAAAACGTAAGTTAACTAAAAAAAGGTGGAATTATTATGTAAATATTTAATTGGATCTTGGACTGAACATGTGAAAGTGCCCGGAATGGATTCTATTTAGTCTAGTGCTTGTCATCTCAATTGGCAACAACTTCTCAAATCTCATTCATTGCTCTCTTTTTGTGACAAGGCAATGAATAATAAGATGAGATCCATAGCATTTGATTAAATAGAGACACTGTACTTTATTTGGTTGCAGCATAATAGGATTCACACACACACACACACACACACACACACACATACACACACACACACTAAACAGAACAGAAAGGTAGAAAATACTGGAGAAAATCTTAAACATCTAGGTGATTACAGATTTGAACATAACACCCAGAGATATGTGTGAGAAGAGCTATGGGCAAAAACATTTTAAAATCAGACATTTTATTTCTGTCTCCCTAAATAAACATACTGTTATTTTCTATACTAGTCTTGCTTATCAGTCTGGAAGACTGTGAGACTCTTGTAAGAAGAACTGTGGAACTGATCAAATAGTAATGACCTGGCCTCATGTTCTTATATAATCTAAACATGACTTGGGTCTCTAGTTTTTTCCTCACACCAAGCATTCATGTATAGTTGGTGTACATCAATATCAGACATCTGTGGAAATTCATCCAGGACATAGTTGTCTCAAAGGTGCTTTTTTCTTCAAAAGGCAACTGGACTGTTTTTTCCTTGAAGAAGAAGAAGAAAATTATATATTGCTTCTCATCCAAGAAGCTTCATCAGTTCTGATGGCAGTGGGATGGAAACCCCCCCCCCACCATCAGTACCTATATTTCCATCCCCCTGCCATCAGAACTGATGAAACGTCTTGGAGGAAAAGCTAAACTTTTTCTTCTTCCTCCTCAATGAAAAAAAAAACCCCAAGTCCAGTTGCCTTTAGAAGAAAAAAGCACCTCTGAGATCAGCATCAGGTATAGTTTCTGTATTGATTTCTGTTTTTCATGACCAAGATGCAGCCAAGCATTGCTGATTTTATAAAGTAATTTAATTAACTTTTCAATTAGCTGTCCCTCAGGTCTAGTAGCCCAGTTCTTTGGGAGAAGGGTATGAATCAAGGTATCAAGCTAGTTGTTTCTAGAAAGTCAGCACTGGCAAAGGCATAACTTTAAATTAATAGTAGATTGTGCATTTGTTATTCTACTGTACATTGTATATTTTGATCTGTAGCATTACCCTCTTTAATTTTTTTTTAAGTTTCACTCATGAGACACAATTCTTATTGGTGTTTGAAGCCTGCTAAAATTATTTGCTTATTGAATATTCCATGCAAATATATGTTGATTTTAACCATCGACACTACCCTTAAGCAGTACCAGCTGAAAAATGCCTGCAAAACTTAAGCATTCAAAAATAGCAGCTGTCACTGTCATTGAAATATGAGCCTAGAGATATGATACAGCATCAGCTCCTCTCAGAAATATAAATATTCTGAAATAGTTAGTCAAAGCTACCAAGATACAAATTCTGAAACAATAATATTCACTGAGACTAACAGCTGCAACACATCCAGAAGGATATTCATACGATGTTGCATTACCTTACGAAACTGGCAACAATGGCTCTATTCCACTAACTTTCAGATTTTGTAATTTTCTCCACAGACTTTCTCTTTGCATGACATTCAGGGTTGTAAAATCAACAGACCACGCCTTTAACCAACTGCTGAATTTTATCAGAATTTAAATGTATACAAAATGTATCCTACTTACATTCCGGCAACAACATGCAAATTTTAAACAGTGAGTCAGGCATTGACCTTGGGGAAAACTGACAAAATAGAAGATTTCTGAAAACTAAGATTTCCTTGAAAATATTGAATGCTTATTTTTCCACTTTGCTGGTCCCCCTTTCCCAAGCCAAGTGCTGCATAAGGGACTGCTTGAGAGTTTAGAAATACGAGTAATAGTGAAGTCTATATCTGAGTAAAAGGAATATTGACCCCCTAAGCAGTTATTTTTAAAAATGCCAAATTATATTTAACCAGTTAGTTTCCAGGGAATTCAGACACCAGAGCACTCTAGCATTTTCTGTGAAGTTTTAATTGATGATAATGTCGTTTAGTTTGGGTAATGAAACATCTGTAAGAAAACCACCATGCTCAGAGAGCACCAAGGATCCCACAGTTCAATGCTGTGGTACAGATATTCTCTATCAGTTTTAACTATATTTGTTAGTCATTGTTTGGCAAGTATGTCGCTTAGTTAATGATGCATTCTTACCTCATTCTAATCCAAGCTTCCACAAGCTAAAATTACTTCTATAGTATTGTGAACACCAACAAAGCTCAATGTATTTAAAAAGCTAAAATCAGGTTACAACATACAGCCATAGTTTACAAGATAAATGCACTTAGATATTACTGAAATTAATAGCAAAAAATTCTGTTGCATATCTTCCAGTCAATCCTAAAAAAATAGTCTGGTTTGCATTACCAACATACACATCAGTGGTGGGATTCAGCCAGTTTGCACCAGTTTGGCAGAACTGGTCACTAATTTTTTGTTGCCCAGGCCCAGAACGGAGTTCCAGAAGCAGCATCCACATAGAGAACCGGTTGTTCACATATTTGAATCCCACCACTGATACACACGTATTTCTTCCTTTCGTCCTACCACTCAGAAGGCTCAATTTAGAATAGACACATTGGTTTCCTTGAGGTTTAAATTAGTAAATGCTTAAGCAATATTGCACATATGAAACTATTATATTCATAGATGCATGACTGGATTTTGTACTAGAGATGATGCTGAAACTTAAAAATCTTTGGCTACTATTTAGTATCAGAATGGTATCAGAATCACTTATTATAGATATTTCTAAGACCAAAATTTAATTTAATTAATCTAAGACCAACAGGAAAATTAATCATAACAAGAGATTCCATTTATTCCAAAAGTCTGTATACAGTCCTATTTAACCCAGTTTAAACCCACCATCTTTAAATAATACTATCTGAAAAGTTAGTTTTAAGTGTCAGGATAAAACTGCATTAAAAATAATCCTGAAGTATATAATGTCATTAACAATAAAGTTACCATATAAAGTCAGCTACTGTATAAAGCTACCTGGAGCAGACCATTGATTTATCTTGCTGAGTGTTATATTAACTTTATATTAACTCGATACTATATTGAAGACTTCATCTTCAAATGTTCACCATACTGATTATATGGTCTATCCACAAACTTTATACTTAATTTTACTTATTTATTATTCTTTTAATTCACCCAATAATCAAAATTCTCTGGGCTGAAGACAAAATTGCTTAAAACATTAAGTATTTCCAAAAAATATTTTAAAAAGCAGAAAACTAAATAAAATAGTCAATATGAGCTTTGTCCCCAATCTAATTTAGCTCTCTAATGAATACATCTGAGCTTTCAAACATCAACTTGACAAATTTAATCTTTCTATGTGTGCACTTTAAAATATTAGGTCTATAAATAAAGAACCCTAAGAGTACGAAGAGTCATTAAGAACACATTTTTAAAGCAATAAAAATATTTTAGACATAGTTTTTTATATAAAATAACATTAATCAAACTAATCAATCTGAATTACTCTGATGACAATGTGTTATTTGGCCTTGCTACTTACTATAATCCATGAGGAATATAATAATATTGTATTATTCAGCTTTCATTGTATCCATTCTCTCATTTCTTATTAGTTGGAATAAAAGCAGTATTCCATGTGTACATGGAAGTAACTGTGCTGGCTCACTCTCTCACACACACATACACATTACTGTGGTTTAGTGGGTTTATTAATATTCCCAAGTAACTCTCTTCACCAATACCCAGAACTGTCCCAAGCAGACAGCCACAAGCAGACCAATGCTAGTCCACAGAGCAATTGTCAATGAGTCCACAAGGCACTTGAAAGTTTCTCAATCAAAATGAACCCACCAGGCAAAATTAAATCCACAATACAAGAGGGTTAATGAGGCAAGAAAAGTCCTGAGTTCACAAGGCACAATCCAAGTCAAGGTATGGTGTCAATCCAAAGCAAGGCAAGAATCACAATGACCAGAAAATGATCACAGCTAGAAAATGAACACATTGTTCACCTCCATCTGTCTGCTGGGATAAATAGCCAGCTTCTGGGGCAGACCATCAAGAAGTGCCAAGCTTTTTCCTCTTGAGTAATCTGGCTGACCTCTGCTCCTGCCTTCTTTCTGCCCTACATGTTTTCAGATCAGGTGCAGAGGGCAGTGCCACTTCCTCATCACTGACTGGCTGCAACTGTACGCTTTCCCCTCCTGAAGCCTCAGGGCTGTCCTGCTGCAGCTATACTTCAACTCTCTTCACCAATACCCAGAACTGTCCCAAGCAGACAGCCACAAGCAGACCAATGCTAGTCCACAGAGCAATTGTCAATGAGTCCACAAGGCACTTGAAAGTTTCTCAATCAAAATGAACCCACCAGGCAAAATTAAATCCACAATACAAGAGGGTTAATGAGGCAAGAAAAGTCCTGAGTTCACAAGGCACAATCCAAGTCAAGGTATGGTGTCAATCCAAAGCAAGGCAAGAATCACAATGACCAGAAAATGATCACAGCTAGAAAATGAACACATTGTTCACCTCCATCTGTCTGCTGGGATAAATAGCCAGCTTCTGGGGCAGACCATCAAGAAGTGCCAAGCTTTTTCCTCTTGAGTAATCTGGCTGACCTCTGCTCCTGCCTTCTTTCTGCCCTACATGTTTTCAGATCAGGTGCAGAGGGCAGTGCCACTTCCTCATCACTGACTGGCTGCAACTGTACGCTTTCCCCTCCTGAAGCCTCAGGGCTGTCCTGCTGCAGCTATACTTCAACCAATTTCCTCTCAGACAGCTGCTTGGAACCATTGATCAGCTCCCCTCCAGATGTGCCAGGAACTGGTTCATCTTCCTCTGAGCTGACAGCTAGAGAGGTATCTGGGGAAGTGTCCTGGGGAGTCATCATAGTAATATCTGCTCAAAATACTATTATGCAATTTTATGGACTGCCATAGAAATAACACCCATTCAGTAAGACTCGTGGATGAACTTAATGAGTATTACTTTTGAGGAATCTTCCTCTCCTCAAGATACATACACCAAACAAAGCAAATATTACTTCATTAATATCTGGAGCAAACCACAATGATTCTAAAATATGACATGCAGACAATGGTATGATTATACAAATGCCACTCTCACTTGCTTGTAGCCCAATATCTTGTTCAAGAAAGTAATTTGTCCAGTTTCTGAGATGATGTCATCATGCATGAGTTCCCTGGTCCACCCTTTCCCACAGATACTCATATGCACTGTTAATCAGGAAACAATTTACATAATTTAAACATTTTAATTTAAATGCACAATTTACACTCATTTACGTAATGTACAGTTTTACATGATGAATTTCATAACAGACCTATGCAGTATGGTGGCTACACTGAAGTAGTTGGTTTGAAAAAATGCAATTCCCATGTCTGCTTCTTTTACAACTTTCCAATATTCAAATATGCCACCATAGAGTACAGAACAATAAATGTCAGAAGACTTTTAAAAGCAAAATTATTCCATTAATTTTCTTTTTCCAACCTTGCTGTCAGTGGAAGAGAGGGAATAATAAAACGAGTGACAGTGCCTAATGTACCTTAGATACACACTGGGCCTGCATATTACTGAGCTCTGAAACAACATCATATTTCTTCTTTCCATTTTTATTTATTAACTTAAAGATGTGTGATTTTGCTTTCAGGAAAGTTGACAAAGGTGGCCAAACAAATAAAATCTCTTTTCTCTTATACAGTCAGAATATGAAAATTACCAGATTAGTTAAGAAATGAAATGTTTAAGTCTTCTCTCTCAGTCTATACATATGTCTTTAAACAATGAAAAGGGATTCTTGTTTTAGGATACACTGCATTTCTGCTCTACACTCATATTTCTTCCTACTGGGCATTTATAAAGAATGAACTGCTGCATCCCATTATTCTCTCCATAGAAGGCTGTTTGTTCCATCAAGATGCAGAAAATATTAATTTCATTAAATACCCCTCACCATTCAACCCGCCTCTCCAAATCTTCTTCAAAAAGTTGGGAGATACTTCAGAGCAGCATTGGATCTGATACATGTGGCTGTACCAAGAAAGGAGACATTCCAAATAATCCTCCTCCTTGTTTCCCTGAAAGAGCTTGTGATGGATCAAAGAGTCTTCCAAAATCAGGGAACCTGTAGATGCATACAATCCAATGTTTAGATTTGCTGAATGTTTGTCTCCCAATAGCCAAACCTGTCAAATATGCAGCAATTGAGGCTAGCAATCACTTAAATGCGATTGTCAGTATTCAGTTTCAGAAGTAACTGTCAAGTTGTCACTGATTTTTTTTTTTTTGTCAGTCTATTAAATGTTTATCAGGCTTTCCAATGTAAGCCAAGAAAGATGGATCCAAGTAGGCATTGCCTAAAGGATTCATTTCAGAAGAGGGAACCAGGAAGAGAAAGGAAAGATTCTATAACAGAGTCTCTTTATACAAACAGAAATTGTGTAAGACCATGGAGCATGGGCATTTCATTTCCCACATCACACTAAATCTTAAATTGATTTTGAATCAGCGTGATGAAAGATCCAATAAACGTTTTTAGTAAGATTTTCTCCATTCTTTTTAGTCCTCAGTCCTACAAGCTGAATTTCTTTTGGTCTGAGATGGTATTCAAGGATTTATGAGATATTTGGGCTTCTAATTCCCTCCAACTTTGATGGTAGTGGGAGAGAGGGGGACCAACCAAATGTCCTTTTTTGGCAGTATGGATGCTGTTCGACACTCCACAGGGCACACAGACATGTAAGCAATATAATTATTCAGATAAGATATACTGCATCTGATCAGTTTAGTCAACTATGCTGTTCCCATAGAAACCAACCATATATTTTTTGGGGAAGCACAACACATGCACACATTTACAAACACAACACTGGCTAGTACTGTTCAGCAACCAGTAGACATAAAACTCACCAAAAACCTCTGATAGTCTTTGTCCTTCACAATGGTGCATAATCCAGCTATCAGTTTTGACATGTTCAAAGCTAACTGTGTACTACATAGTTCTAGTATATTCTAATAAATATCTACGATGAAATAGTAAAGATTTTTTTATCCCTCTGCAGAGAATCTCCTCCCCTCAAAAAAGTCTTTTCACTGAGGTGTGAGAAGAACAACAGCTTGGCATGTCCACTTCAACTTTTAGGTAACAATGCTTCTATACCTTTCTGCACAGATGGGAGAGAGGAAGATTTGCACTTTGAATCAAGCCTTAATGTATGTTCACTGTCTCCCTGCTTAGACCAGTGATTTAACAGTAAAACTGACAAGCATGAATCAAGAGAACAGGCTTTCACTTTGCCAGGATTGAATGGAGAGACAAATAGAGAAAGCTCCTTTTGAGGCGAAATGGACAGGGCTGAACTCCATGTTACAAATAGATCTAACTATTGTAGTGCTGCGGGAACAAATGCATCTGTTTTAAACAAGGGCAGAACATTATAATCTGTCATACGTAATATTCAAATGCACAGAGAATATTATTTTCTCAGCTATGAAAATATTTCAACATAAGAGACTCCTCCAATTAATCTCCCTCTGTGGTATGAAAATTCTGCAGCAAACACTAAAATGAACAATTCCCATGGAATTCCTAGTGGCAGTTGAACTTGGCTCTTCCCTCTGCAATCCCAATCATTTATAGCATAAACCATGTTGAGTTTCATGTTCCTCCTTCTTCCATCTGCTCTGCACAGAATTGGAAGTGATTCTTTTTTGGAATGGACATACAGTTTTAATCCATCTGAGAACTTCCTTCTCAAATCAGTCACCTCTTTTCTAAAAATGCAGATGAGACTAAGAGATGATTGAGCAACATGCTCAAGTGAATCAAGGTAGCTTAGTAGAGACCTAGTTCATACTTATGAATAAAAATTTTGGTTTTTTTTAAAGAATTAACTAACATTTGAGAATGTCTTCATAAACAACTTCATCAATGTGGCTTCTTCTTCTACAGAGCTTATGTTGTGGGAAAAGGTGAGAAGAAAAGAGCTATTTCTTGGTGTGCTAATATGAGTTTTTTTCTAGGATGGGCAGCTTTTGCAAATGTTCTGAAATTTGTCTACAGTTTTTGACAAATGTAGCATTCTGACTGTCTGTGGTTTTCAGTGTTGATCATACACATAGGAGAGCTTTGATGAATGGTGGGAACTATCACACAGGAGTCTCCAGACTGCTCGTTGAAAGCTTTGGCAAGCAATGAGAATGGTGCTTACTTCTTTTGACCACCTACTAGTTTGATTGGGAGAAAACAAGTGGTGCCTGCTCTGTGGTATTCACTAAAGTCTTCCAGCCTGGTTCATATGTGTACAATTGCATGCTACATGCAGCCACTCCAAAGTCTCCTGCATTCATCAAAAATGTTCCATGCTGAGTGACTTCAAGTAATTCTGTGGCAGTTCCAACCAAAATCAGCCAGTGCAGAAAAAATTCAGCCAGCACTGAGGAGAAGGCCGAGAGAAACTTTTGCTCAGAGCACTGGGCTGAAACAATTCAAGACCATTGACAATGTTTCATTGAGATTAACTGATTAACCTCTTTGGTTTGGTCACCTGCAGGACTGGAACCATTTTGCAAAATCTTCAAACTATTTTAATAAATAGGTTGGATTATGGAAGGTTTATAGAATCGATCCGGTGGACTGGACCAAAACTCCAGCATCAGAAATATGGTGTTTAAGTGAGTCCATGGTGGTGGCTGCCCATATATCATAATAAAGGGACAGCTGGCCTCCTATGGGAGGGGTGTCTGTGGAGTCACTTGCCTCGTTTGAAGGAATGTCCTCCTGAGCCTCGAAAGGGCTGCTTGGCCTGGACTTGTGGACAGGATCTGGATGTGGAACAGTCCTGCTGGCATTCCGGTCTCTGGTAGAAAGGACGAGACGCCTGGGCCCAGTCCCAGTTTGTGGCCGGCCAAAAGGACTGCCTACAATAGTAGTTCTGTGATGACCCAGCTCCTGAGCACTTATCTCCCTTCTTAGTGGTGTTAATGAGAGTTTTGTGCTTGTCCTTGCTCTCTACCAGGTAAGGATCTAGAGCCGCACCCAAGAGATGCCGCCCCGCATAAGGTTTGGTGGTAAGGCGCCACTTTGCTTTGAGGTCTGCCCACCAGTTCTTAAGCCACAGAAGTCTGCGGGCTGAAATGTCTGCCGGTATGGCCCGTGAAGAGTATCTGGTGGCATGTAGGGAGGCATCAGCCATGTACTGGGATGTGGCCACCAACTTACCTAGGTTTTGGTGAACGCGAACCTGGTCAGGGGAAATCATGTCCTGGAGTTCACGCAGCCACAGAACTGAAGCCTGAGAGAAGAAGGCCATGGATGTGGAGGCCTTGATTGCCCAGGCCAATGCCTGATGCGATCTGCGCAAGGCAGCTTCAATCTTTTTGTCCTCTGCCTTTAGCACCTTGGTTATGTCCCTTGGGATATTTGCATTGGAAAACAGAGAATTCAGAGGCTCGTCAATTTGAGGAACCTCCAATAAGGAGGTGAAGGAGGGGGCCACATTGAACAAATTTTTCTCTGCAGATTCCAGATTGGGGATAGACCCCAGGTTATCCCACTGCTTCTGCACTGTGTTGCGGAAGAAGGGAGGGCAAGGAACATGCTTCTGTGATACCACCGGTTCAGCATACAGTGGATTGAGGCCCTTAGATGTAAATGGAGCTGGGGGCTCCTGTTCCGGAGTGATGTTGGCTGTCATGCATGCCTTGAGTAGTAAGGAGTTGAAAAAGGAATGGTCAAAAAGACCAGTGGGAGAAACCGGATCTGATGTTGAGGTACCTTCGTGATCCGACAGGATGAGGCCTGAAGGATCAAAGTCTGCAGACTCTGATTCCGAGGAAATGTCCTCCGTGAGGTCAGGTGATTCAGGGTGAAGAAAGGACCATGAAGGTGTTGTGGGAATTTGAGGAGGATGTTGGGAGACAGAGGAGGCCATGAACTGGACAAAGGCCTGAACTATCATAGCCTGAAAATGCTCAGGCCCTAATGACTGTGATTTGGGGGGGGGCGAAGGCCAGCTGCAGTAGGCATAAAGGTGGTCTGAGGCCCAGATAGAGCAGTGCCTTGTGCAGTACCCCCTTGTACTCCTAGATTTAGCCCTGGCATGATAGGATCAGTCTGTGCCACTTCCGTAGGGGGGGACCAGGCCCTGGGGCTAAATTACAATGGGCAGACAGGGGCTCAAATATGGACCCTCCAGGTGTAGTGGTCATTTGGCTTGGAGTAATTAACCATGCCCTGGAGGAATCTTCCTCCAAGGTCTGATGATGACCAGTGGTCTCTCTGTTATTTGATCTAGGTCTCTTGGATGACTGGGCCCTGACCTTCAATATGCTCTTCCCCACCACCTCAGTGGAGGCCTTGTACTTCTTCTTGGTGGGGGGCTCGGTAGTGTCCTGTAAGGACGTGGGAAGGGAATTATCTGACATAGCTATTGGGAATTCCTTTCCTTCCTCTCTCCTCCTTTTTTTCTTTTTTTCTTTTTTCTTTTTGTAAAGGGAACTTGTTAAACTTCTCCTATCTGCTGGTCAGATGACTAAAGTAACAGGCTTCTGAGGGATCAATTCAGTGGTGAAGTGCCCCCCCTCAAGCGCTGTGAATAACCACTGAAGGAACTCAATTGGATGATGATTAGCACCCAGGCGAGGGGGTGGGTGGGGGTCAATTGATTAAGCAATGCATCCTTGTGGGGACGAGCTTGCCCTCCCCAGGCTGAAATTCCAAGACGACAAGATGGAGGCTGAAAACAAAATGGTGGCTGCAACTAAAGCACGCCAAAAATAACTGTCAATATGCCTTTGAGACTGTAATTCAACCTAGCTGAGGCCTTTACGAATGAGCCCTGGTTCCAGAAGGAAGCTCCTGGGCTCCCTGAAGAGCACGGAAGCATATTTGGCTTTTCTGACCTGTCGGGAAGCCTCCGTTGGTATTTTTTTTTTTTTTTTTTTTATTGAAAATTTTTACATTTTACAAAAACAAATCCCCTTCCCATACCCCCCCCTACCTCACCCCCCCCTTCCCAACCTCCCAAACCCTCCCCTGGACTTCCCAGAGCTGAGTACAGGCTTAATTAAAAAAAAAAAAAAAAAACTTAAAACACTTTTAAAACCTAAACAAATTTAAATACAATCATCATTCTATATAAGCTCCCTCCAAAAACACAAATTTAAACATTACTTTCTTTGAATATCTATATCTATAATATAAAATCTAATTTCTCCCTCTTTCTTTATCCTAAAACGAAAAAATAAACATACAAATCTTTGTTATACCATTAAAGCTAAATACTCTTAAAGAACTTAAAGTAAGTACATATTTCCTTCAATCTTCATAATCTTCTCTCCTATCCAAAAAGAAAAAAAAAAAAAAAAAACAAAAAAAACAAAAACTTAAAAAACCTATAAGTCCTAAACAAATCTAAGCACATTTAATTAAACAAATTATTTTGTCTTAAAAATATTAATAATAATATTTAAAAACTAAAAACACTTTTAAATCCTAAACAAATCTAAATACAATCATCACTCTATATAAACTCCCTCCAAAACCACAAATTTTTAAAATTTAAAATATTAGAATCCACTCACTAAAATAAGCAAATTATAATCCCTTCAAAACACAAATTTAAACAATATTATCATTAAAGGTTCAAAACTTAAAACAACAAAGTTAATAAACACATTAAACATTTCAATCTTCACCAATAACTAATTCCATCCGTAAAAAACTACATCCTTATCAATCTCAATTATATTAGTATTATTAATTATTCACATTCCAGTTTTTTCCATTCTCCATTCTTCCATTCTTCCATTTCCCTTCTCCATTCTTGTATCAAACTCGTAAGAAATGCTGCAAGTTCTGCCTTAGGAGACTGCTCCAAAATTCCTGAATCTCCCATCGACTCCGAAGCCAATAAGGGTTCCTTAAATTCCTCCTTGTATTGATCTTTACAATTGTAAGTTGTACAAGTTATCCTCTGCCCGTTCCTCTCTTGTTGATGCCCCTCAGACTGAGATTTCCCAGTTTCCATTTCAGGCAACAATTCCACCCTTAAAGATTGCTCCAAAGACTTTGTAGGTCTAACATCTCCCAGAGATTCAGAAACCACTAAATATGAAACTTCCTTAACCTTCTTCTGTTGCTGCTTTTCTTTGGGATTATATACTGCACAAGTTGTCTTCTGCTCCTCAACCTGGACTTGTTGAGGCCTCTCACACAAAGATTCTCCAGTTTCATAAATATAGGCTCTTCAAACTGTGATTCTACATTCTTTTCTTCCAAAGCTTTAAACTTAATTGATGGCGATGCACATACCCCCAGGACCGAAGTATAAAAATCTTTTGCTTGAGAAACAGTATTAAGTCTATAACATGTCCCCAGGTAATTCACCACCATTCCATCGGAACATCCCATCTGAATGAAATTTTTCTCTTTTTAAGTTCATTTGCTAAAAAAGCAAACTCCTTTCTTCTTCTTAAAATTTTAGATGGGATCTCTTTAAAAATTATAACATCTTGTGAAGCAATTTGAAATCTCTTCTTATAATAGGCTTGCACAATTTCATTGCGTAAAGATCTTTTACCAAAGTAAATTACCACATCTCTTGGCAGATTCTTCTGTGCTGCCACCACAGAGTTAACCCTAAATAATTTTTCAATTTCACTAAGTATTCCCTCTTTTTCTTTATTCAAATCAATGCAAAGTCCTTTGCAACCATCTCCTTCAGATCTCCTTGCAAAGACTCTCCCAGGCCTCTAATTCTTAAGGCATATTCCATTTGTCCATATTGAAGCATAAGAATCTCATTTTCCATTTCTTTTTCCATACTTTCACTTTTCCCCTCCATTATGTCCACTTTTTCAGCTACCTCTTCCACATGGGAGTTCACCTTTTCAAGAACAGAAGCAACACCTTCTAAAGCCAAAACAAAATCTTGTCTCAAGATCTTATTGTTTTCCTCTAAAATCTTTTTCATTTCTGCCCTAATTTGAATTATAACATCTCCCATCATGTCTTGCAAGTCCTTCATAGTTATTAGCTGACCCCCAGAAGAGGGTGAAACTGTTGATTTAGAAACTGTAGAAATCCCTGGACGCTTTGGAGCCATCTTAAAGAAAAACCTTTAGTCCTTCTTAAGAAATTATAAAAATTCCTTCAAAAATCATAACTCCCTCCAAAGAAGGTCATTATAATAAAAAGAAAAAAGGGAAAAAAAGGAAGAGAAAAAGAATTAAAAAAAAGTTTTACTCCTTCTTAAAAATTACAAAAAATTAAACAGAAAAAAAGTCCTTCAAAAAAGGGTCATTACAATAAAAAAAAGGGAGTTCAAAGGAAAAAAAAAGGGAGAAGAAAAAAAATAATAATTAAATAAAAAAAGTCCGTTCCAAAAAAAATACTTAGAGATACCAAAAACAACCATTCCAATCATAAGGAAATAAAAAGAGAAAGGGAAAGGAAAGAAAGAAAAACACCAAAAAGCCTGCCGGTCAGCATTCTAACTTCCAGAAAAAAAAACACCGAGGAGTTTGCCGATCGCCATTTTACTTTCCCTTTCAACAAAGAAAAAAAATAAAAAGAGAGAATAAAAATAGAAACAAATCTTAAAACTTAAAATCCAAATAAGTCAAAGAAAGCAAAAACTAAATCCTCTACTCAGCTCTGTCCATTTAAAAAAAAAAACTCACCAGTTCTCTTTAAGCACGGAGGTGTTTGCAGCGGCTCGTTTTGTCCCTGAGGACAAAAACAGCTGGGAAGCGGAGACAAGTCTGAACTCCGTGGGAGCACTCCTTTCACCCCCCCAAAAAAAAACTTGGGGGGTGCGAAAGAGGCTCTACCACTATTCAGACACTCTCTACCCCCCCCCTTTGCCCGGGAGGGGGATTTTGAACCGCTGAACAGCTGATATCTGCTGTTCATAGCGGTTCTTACACTTACCCAGGAGGACGGCTACAAAGTAGCCGCCATCACGCACGCAAAATCCACCGGAAGTCCGGTATTTTAAGAACTTCGACGATCAGCTGACTGTCGGAGCCGCATTTTCGGCGATTCGAACCTGCCAGCAATTTTTCTGCTGCTTTAACGGGCCTCCGCCAATCAGCTGGCTGGCAGTGCCGCGGACCCCTGGTCAGAGGGTGTTGGAGAAGGCTCGTGGGTTCGCAGTGAGCCTGATGTGATCGGCTGGAGGAGCAAGCCTACAGGATGCAGGGCAGTCAGGAGAGCGAGCAGTTGCCTCCAAAGAGGATTTGAGCTCACGATGGCTTGTGTAAAGGTGTCAGGACGAATTCAGTGGTTAGCAATCAGCAGGGAAGACCAGGTAGGATCTTCCTAATCAAGAAGAATGAATAATTCTAATACTAATTGATTAATCTTTCTGCTTCTGAAGAAACGCGTCTGTAGAGCAGAGACTAAGTCTAAAACTGGGGTGCTATGGCACAGCAGAGGCGTATCTACACTTCAGACTTAGTCTTATTGGAGCAGGAAGATTAAGAGAACCCATTTGTGGATTCTCCATCCAATCATGCTGGAGAATGTTCCATGCTGAGTGACTTCAAGTAATTCTGTGGCAGTTCCAACCAAAATCAGCCAGTGCAGAAAAAATTCAGCCAGCACTGAGGAGGAGGCTGAGAGAAGCTTTTGCTCAGAGCACTGGGCTGAAACAATTCAAGACCATTGACAATGTTTCATTGAGATTAACTGATTAACCTCTTTGGTTTGGTCACCTGCAGGACTGGAACCATTTTGCAAAATCTTCAAACTATCTTAATAAATAGGTTAGAGTATAAAAGGTTTTTTTAAAAAAACAAATATAGGAGAAATGACAAATTAGATATATCTTCATCTAGCCAGAGTACTTCGAATCCTTAGCCTTTAAGAGTCTGGATTCAGAGTTTAGACTCAGACTTTTTAATCTCCTAAAGGATTACTCATCGTCAACAGATAGACAATAATAAATTATCACAGGACTTTTTCCCATGCTGGAAAATTTAGTCAGTATAGAAGGCTGAGAAGTTTGCTTGGTTCCTTTATTTGTAAAGAACTTACCTGAACTTGCAAATTTCTTCAAAAACAGGAATGAAAAAAATGAACTTGTAATTGTATGTACTAAATGAATTCAGATTAAAGAGCATTAATATTAAGGAATATCCTCCAAATAAACATTACATAATCAAGAATGGTTGGGAGATGATGGGAAACATTGAATTAAAAAAAAATATGAGTTTTGAATGATACTTGAAGGGAAGCAAATCCATGAATGCTTTACCCTATAAATAGTCTGTTGATGGACAAAAGAAAAGATAATGATCTGAAGAAAATTAAAAATAAAATAGATATCATAAGCACCCATCTGCTCTGCTCTCAATTACACTAGAGAATATGAGAGAAAGGCCGGCAGGCCTCTTGAAATAATAAGCTGAATTGGCTCTCCAGGACAAATAGCTCTTTACTATTGCTATTTTCATTTTTCTCTATGAAGAGCCATAGAGATCATGCCATATAGTAGAGGAGTAGGAGGAGTATTTTTATTATGATTGAAGACAAATACAACATAATTTTAAACAACACATGCCATATAGTGAATTGGCTGAATAACTCCTTGGTATGGTGGAAAACCTATTCATGTCTTCTGCATGACAGAGTGAATCAATGGTTCAATAACTAATTTTGGTGTGGTCACCTTATCCAATCATCTTTGTAAAAATATTAAAAGTTTAAATTCATGGTTTGTTGAAGAACAAGTTCTGAATCACAGATTATACTCTAAATATTCCAAGTCACTTTTTCAAAACTCAAGGGTTAAGCATATTATTTTGTAGAACTACTTTATTAAGAAAGACACCAAAGAATCTCTTGAAGCCAACATGATCTCCTTCATAGATATGGTGCACATCAACAAATTATTGAGCAAAGCATTAATAGTCAAATATTTTATATCTATAATTATGTTTAAAATACATTAATACCATCTAACAGTGACTTTTATCTTATGAGTGGTGGAGAGATGAATTATAATTATTAGGAGTGTTTATCATCTTGTATAAGGTACATTGAGTTGATATATGCACATAGCTTAATTGCAAGTGATGGGAAATCAATTATTATGCATCTGACATTTGTAATATGTACATTGTTATAGCAGGGCTTTGATTTTCATTTTCCCATTCATAACTTGCCAATAACTCCATTATACTGGAATCAGGGCTGGACCTATCAGGCAGGAAGCAGGTTGGATCAAGTTCTGTCTTCTATTTGCCATTCAGATCTGCTTCATTACACCTAAAAGGCATGCTGATCTGGAAAAGTTAACTGGCTCAATTAGCTGCTGTATATATGTTTTTCTGAGGGGATCACATTGTAAGATGTCTGCAAGAATTTATCAGATAACAAACTAGCCAGAAGAGGATTGTTACTGTATAGGGAAGGCTCTGCAAGAAGGAATCAGCAACAGGGAAAGATCAAATTCTTCTCCCATCTCAATTACTGGAGGTCATCTAGTCCAGCCCCCTGCTCAGGCAGGAAACCCTATACCATTTCAGACAAATGGCTGTCCAGTCTCTTCTTAAAAACTTACAGTGTTGGAGCATTCACCACTTCTGGAGGCAGGTTGTTCCACTGGTTAATTGTTTTAAATGTCAGGAAGTTTCTCCTTAGTTCTAGGTTGCTTCTCTCCTTGATTAGTTTCCATCCGTTGCTTCTTGTCCTGCCTTCATGCGCTTTGGAGAATAGCTTGACTCCCTCTTCTTTGTGGCAGCCCCTGAGATATTGGAATACTGCTATCATGTCCCCTCTCGTCCTTCTCTTCATTAAACTAGACATACCCAATTCCAGCAACCGTTCCTTATATGTTTTAGCCTCCAGTCCCTAATCCAATCCCCAATGACCCTTTAAAATTATGATGGCAATGAAAAAATTCTGACCTGTCCTTGAACTCATGAACATTGCAATGCTCCCGCTGTCAGGTCATATTCAAGCAAGCCCACATTTATGACTGATTCCCTGTAACCCTTGCTCCTGCAACTGACCTTCATCATCCTCAATCACTTCCTCTCTGCTGGGTTCACTGTTCTAGCCATGATCAGGGAGGCACCATAGCTCTGGAATTTTTTGCTTTACTGTGGCTTTGGGGTTTCATGCACCTTTGTGCACAATCTTCCACCCATTAGCAGCCTTCCCACTGCACCTTGTACATCCTCCTGCAGTTATCCCAAAGGTGCTTTTTCACAAGGCAATTGGACGTTCTTGTTTTTTCTTTGAAGACATTTCACTTTTCATTGAAGAAGCTTTTTCAGCTCTGACTGGATGGTGGGGGATGGAAGGATTTATACTCCTTGCAGACAGTTGATCATTTACATTATTTTAGAGAGTAGTTGAAGCCGCCTGGAGGCTTATCTGTGTCCTCAGGGTCACCTGAGTAGTGCAAATGGGTGTGGAGTCTTCTTGAAATTGCTGAAATAGATAGAGATAGATGATGTTGTATCCCTCCCCCTCTGTTGAGAGAGGGCTGTTCAATTTTGACATAGATGGTCTCTTTGACCCCTCTTTCAAACCAGCGGTCCTCTTTGTCCAAAATGTGGACTTTGCATCTTTGGGATAACCATGACCTGGATGACTGAGAATCTCCATAGACCTTCTCCTGCAGCCTTGCTGGCCAGCTGCATATCTTTATGCACCCTCCTATATCTCCTCTGTCTTCATGGCATGACTTCCTGACCCTTTGTGCACCTTCAGACACCATTCTTCACCCAACAGCAGCTACTTAGTTGCCTACTAGTCTGCTTGCTAGCCGTCTGGGACTTACATCTTCCTGATGGCTTCCTCACTGATTTTGGTTGCAAGTAAGCAGTAGGAAGTTGCAAGAAAATCCTTGCTTAATGACCAGCAATCATTGCTTAACAATGGCAACAGAGACAATGGGGGTTGGTGTCATTAAGCAATGCAGTCATTTGACATTGTGCTTTGTGTTTTTGTGTTTTCCATCAATTAGTGATGCAAAATCCAGTCCCAATTAGTGTCATTAACCGAGGACTATTTGTAATTTGCTTACTGAATTGAAATAGCAAGGATTTGGAGGAATCAAAGTATATTTCAACAGGTTGACTATAAAGGGGGAATGCAAGAATTATTTATCCCTCTTTGGAATAGAATAGATATCTAAAGTTCTTTCTTTATATTTGGTGTGGGCGTGTTATCTGCATATTGTGATTTTAACTGAAAGAAAAGTGACTTGATTTTTTGCAAGTTTCATTCAGTTTACAACCTGTGTGGGCAGAAGCTATATGTCCAGATGTTCTGTTCTTAAAATTGCTTAGCCTTTCTAGGCCACAAGAAAACTAATGCTAGTTAATATCTTTGGTGGCAGTACCCACTCTTTTTGGTCAATCAGGAAAAAGCACCTAGTAATATCTGATAATGAATCATGAGGTTGCATGTATCATCCCCTCTTTCTTGGGTGAATAAATTAAATATAATAATATGATATGATATGATATATGATATGATATGAGAATAGAATAGAATAGAATAGAATAGAATAGAATAGAATAGAATAGAATAGAATAGAATAGAATAGAATAGAATAGAATAGAATAGAATGTTATTAGCTCTTAACACACAAGACTTTGTGATAAAAAATATAGTAGCTAATAACAGGAATAGTTTCACTTAAAACTTTGGAAAATTGCTTTAATGAGAAAGCAACAAATCAGTAAAGACCATTGAAGGTTTATCATTGGCCATCATTTCTTAGCTACATTAACATTTTTTTAAAAAAAACTGCATAAATGCCATTCTAGGTAGAAATGTTGAATGTTTAAACAGTTTGCATTTCTCTCTTGGGTTAGTTAGGTATTCATATATTACCTCTGTGGAAAGCATGAAGTGAAACTTAATGTTTTCTTTTTCTCTAAACCAGACCTTTAAAATATAACAAATAAGCATGCAGTACAGCTTAAATATATTCTAACCCCTTCCTTCTTTATTCTTTTACTTTTTAAAGTTCTAGTTAAAATATGAAATGTTTAAACTGTGTTTGTTGTGAAAATTACATTTTTTATTCGTAGCTTTTTAAAAAAACAATGATCTATTTAATGATTGGATTTCTACATTGCTGAGTCATATGACTCATGGTGGCTCACAGTATTTAAATATTAAAACAGCTGGAGACACTATTTTGCAGTGGTGTTCTTTCTTCCTCAATGTTAAATACTAGGGATGTGGTAGTTGAGAAGGAAAAATGAACTAAATGACTACTTATTTGGGGGGGTCTCTCCAGTGTTTTTAGCTTTATTTATAAAATAGAACAGAAAGAAAAATATAAAAGAAAAATAAACAATTTTAGACAAATGTAAAAGACAAATAAACTTTTAAACCAATACATACACATCTGGATGAACAGTTATGATTATACATAACTGTTTCAGTAAGAAATAATCATATTTTAATAATAACTGTCCATGCATATGTCTGTAGAGACAGAAGTAATATCATTTCATCTATATATTCTTTAATTAGAGATTTTTTCCAATGTGGAAGAACTAATTTGTTAGCAATAATAATAAGATAACAGAGAATCCATTTCCATTGTCCATTGTCTACTTCTATGTAGTAGACCTGTGGTTTCAAAAGAATGTATGCCTCCAAAAATATTAAACTATATTTTGAAGTGAACTTCATACATGCATTTGCTTCTTCCTAGAACATAATGACATAAAATGTATATTTAAATGTTGAATTACTCTGATTTCATAGAATCATAGGATTGGATTTGAACCTTGGAAGTTTTCTAGTCCAACCCACTAGTCAGTGCAGCAAACTTTATAAGAAGTGGTTGTCCAATCTTTTCTTGAAAACTTCTAGTGATGGGGCAAACTTTTTCATTGCTTAACAGCTCTCATAGTCAGTAACTTTGTTTTAAGTTGTACCTTGGATCTCTCTCCATAAAATGTCCATTCATTGGTTCTTATCTTACCACCAGGTGCTAGAAAAAATAAATTCACCCCGTCTTCCCAGTATCATCAATCCCACTGATGATTCTTAACCATTGAAGAGATAACCTCTAGAAGTTTATTCACTAAAGCAGTAGTTAAAGTTTACTATCTACATTAATAGGGCAATAATTAGCACACAAAATATGAGCTTCACCAGGTTTTAGTACAATTGTAGCATATGCTTTATTGAGGGAAAAATATCCAGTTATATTCTTAAGATCTCTCACTGTATATTGGTAAAGTTTAGGAGTAAGGATATCAATAGATGTTTTGTACCATTCCACAGTAAAGCCTTCCAGTCCTTGGGCTTTATCATTATTTTCAAAATCATTATCTTTGGATATCACCCAAAGGAGGATATAATTCTTGCTGCAAGAAATTCAGAGGAGGAAATAATTCTTGCTGCAAGAAATTCAGCTATGTAATATAGGTAGTCCTTCACTTATAAACATTCATTTAGTTTCTGAAGTTACAACAGCAGTGAAAAAAAGAGTGACTGGCCTTCACACTTACGATGGTTGCAGCATCCCCATGGTCATATCATTAAAATTTAGGAGCTTGGCAACTGGCATGTATCTACAATGGCTGCAATCTTCTGGAGTCATGGGATCACCATTTGCAGCTTTCTTGTCAGGCTTCTGAGACTAACAACTCAATGAAGGAAGTTGGATTTGATGAATAACTACATGAGTCACTTAACAACTGCGGTAATCGGCTTAACAAGCACGGTTAACAAAAAGGTCATAAAATTAATGACCCCTCTGCTTAGCAACAGAAACTCTAGTGCCACTTATGATTATAAGTCAAGGACTATCTGCATCAAATATAGATTTACAAAGCCTTGGTATTGTATCTTCTTTAGGATATTTCTAATTTATTCTGTACGTCTGAACAAAATTATTAAAATTGAAAATGTATGTGTTTCAGGGAGACAATATCTACTTTCCTATCTTTAATGGCTGGGACTTTTTGTTGTTTTTTTTCAGACAGGTTTTTTTTTCCTTCAATTTTTTTTTATTATTACATTTGATTAGTGCTTAATAAACATCATGTTGTCAGGGTTACTTTGCTTGCTTAATAATACAAGTTGCATTCTTAGTCTCTACCCCTTTTTTTCCAACCATTGATCAAATAAATTCCACAAGATACAATATTTTGTATCTTCTTTCTCTTTGATCCTCAATAAGTCTGTCCATTTCGGCACAGTCCAATATCTTCTTGATTATCTCTTCGTTTAATGGTGTTTCTTCATTCCCCCAGTGCTGAGACGGGTTTATGAATCTATCCATATAAGCAGTAGGGGGACATTTACTCATCTGTGTCCTAAAGAGTTTTCAATTTGTCTTTCTAATTGGTCTCATAAGAATTTTTTCAGTTTTTTTGTTCAGTGGCACATATGTGATAATAAATTCACTGTCGTTCAACAAAGAGTCATTCAAATGCCAATTTCTTTTTTACTTTGTATTGCGGAGGTTTTTTTTCATGTATTTTAATAGCAAACTTACAGATGCCGCAAAGAAGACAGACAACATCAAAACAATGTATTTGCATGTAGGACAGTTTAATTAGAAAAACACAATGAATTAATAGAAGCTACTGTATGATAGAAATATTTGTAGACATCATATACCTGCCATCAATAAGTTATTTTTTTTTTTAATACTGACGTCAAAAAAAAGTCTGACTGGCATGTTTATAATAGTTGTAAAACTGAACTGCTGAAATATATTCAATGGAATGACTTTTTGACAGTAATAATGCTTCACATGTCGCTACATTTGTACTGTATATATTTCACTGTGCTTCACTGTGTGTATAGCTACATACAAATGATAATGACAAATATCTTGTCAATATTCCATTTTTTCCATTTGCAATTACATATCTAGTTATCTTTTACCTCTGGAAGTTTGGGATGGAGAAATAAAGGTAATCTAATGGTCTTTACAACCAATAACAGGTAGAAGAGGGTGTATTTGCTTTAAGAATGACAAATATGTCTTAGTAGAATTTAAGCATGCTCTTCCTGTGTGTGTCATGATTGTTGGTTATCTTTTGGCAGCATTGTGACATGTTTGATATGGATAGCAATAGATTGCATTTTCAAATAGGCCAATCTGATAGTCCTCACTCTTCTCTTACCAACTGCAGTAGTTCTGCTCTGTAAATCTTTTAAGTTCTGAGTAATTTCACAGACTAAGCACTGAAATGAAGACAGTGGATCTGAAGTTCAGTTAAAATCAGCTGATAATGTCTGATTTTATGAGGAGCTGCAGGCCCTGTGGATGCTCTGTTGAGACCTGGTTTTGTGAATGATTTCCTTGGGGATTTGTAGCCATGTTCTCACAAACTTCTCTTCCTTACATTCCCATATGCTTATGCTGAACATAGCTACCAAACAGGCAAGTAATAAGTTTCTGGTGATGGTGGTGAATGGCAAATGGAACATGATTGAAGTTTAATGCAATTTGATGCAATTTAATGAGACTGTATCTCATCAAAGGTTTTTGGATGGCAGGAAAAGAAATTGAACCATTTAGTAAGGAAATAAACAAACAAGTGAATAAACAGTAATACAACTGTGATCATTCACAAAACAATAAAAAACCAGTACGCACCTCTCTACACATAGACACGCAGACACACAGACACAGACACACAGACACAGACACACAGACACACACACACATAGGGCTTTTTTTGTCATAGAACACACCAGAACAGAGTTCCTGCACCTTTTTTCGATGGATTTTCCAGAGTTGCATTCTTTTCCTATTGTTTCCCTTCCTATCCTCTTTTGTTTTTGAAAATGCCCTGCTGGTGGTATGGTGCGAGCAGGGTTCACGTTGGTGCTGTCTGCCTCCTCTAGGAGGAGCCATGAGGCGTCAGAGCATCACAGCCAGAGCGTGGCTTGTTTGGCGGCTGGCATGGAAACTTGCCCAACAGCGAAACTTTGCTGTTTCAGTTCCTTAGATAGTTCAAAGGATGGTATGTCTATGAAAATTTCTTTTTAGTCTTTTATACTTTATATTCAAACTGCAGAAGGGAAGAATAAGAATAAAGCCAGTGTCTTATGATTTGGAGGTATTATTATTAATAATAATATATATTAATTACGTATTGGTCAGATGTAAAGGTAAACCTACAGTATGAGATTTAATCAGATCTATTTATTAAATTGGGTTTAACTTAAAGGTAAATTAAAAGTAATCTGTTCACTGACAAAGTTTCAGCTTTAATTTGTTTCAAGTCAATATCCATATTAAACTCCAAATGTAAATTTTTCCACCTTGCTTGACAACTTCTTAAAAATAATTCAATCTTTTACAAGCAACCAAATTTTGTTTTATTGGGCCAATGTCATTCCACATAGAAAGCTGACATTTCCACTCATTAAACTAAATGGGTATGCCAGTGGTAAATGTCCCAAAAGATTAATAAAATGCCTTCTTGTAATTTAAAGCTACACAGTGCATGGTAACATTAATAGTATTAACTTACCTTATTATTAACTTATCCTAGTCTTTTAGATACTCTAAAAATTGAAGAGTTTTTTCCCCAACTATCTTGTAGGGTAGTCAAGATGGGTTGTATGACGTGTGTGAGTTCTGGCACCTTTTTTTTTTCCAAAAAATGCACTGTATATATAGAGCTGTGCTCCAAATTCTGCTTCTTTAGATTTAGTTTTGATCTTATGTTATTTTAAATAAAAAAGCAATTAAAGAAAAATATTCTCATCTTACTTCCACCCATAATTTTTCTTTTGAAGGAAAGTTATTTTCAGAAATAAACAATATTGTTGTTTTCTTCCCTCTTTTTCCACTGAAAGTTTTAAGTCACTGGCACTGTTTGCTAGGGACAAAAAAGAGTTTTGGCTTTCATTGTTGCATGCAATGTGAAATTCAGAAAAGAAATTTCAATGGCTAAAGAAAAATTATAAATAATTACATTTTTGTATATTCTGAGATGATAACAAAATGCTTCAACCTTGCACATGAATGAGTACCTCTTCAAAGGAGAGTAGAGAACTCTGGGTTTGTTCCAAATCCAAAACACTTTTTGGAGCATTTTCTGAAGCATATGCAACTTATTGTATACTCAATAGTAAAATCTGCACAGGGAAGTCAAAATTTGCCAATGGCAGGCATGGCATCATGAATCACATATCATTTTGCAAGTATGTTGACAGGTCTTGGATTGTCACATTATGCCTATCATCCTGCAGATTTTGACATCAACCCAACCTCCTCCATCCCATGGACACTTCTAATATTCAGTCTTTTAAGTACCATGGATCAAATGCCTCTTGATTTCTTGGGATGCTTCGGGCATTGAGCTCTACAGAAACCAAAATTAGAACAATTTGTTACATGATAAAGAAATAATAATCATAAAACAGTATGGAATACAATCCATTGTTTATTTATAAGACTCTACTCTGGAATAAATCACTCTGAATTCTGCCTTTCCAGAAAGAAGGACAATTATGTAGCAGAATCATGGTGGCAGTAGAATTTCTGGAAAAGTCAAACTTGATCCAAAAATTGATCTATCATCTGTGAATATTGGATTCCAGGGAAATAATCTCAGTTTATAAATGTAGTGATGTACAGATTGCTTTTTGGAATCTGGATTGGTTGTTATCTAACATCTTTAAGTCATTAAAGTAGTGCATAGCTCCCTTTTCAAAGAGATTATAGTTCCCTTTGGAACATTTTCAGAGGGGTCTGGAAAGTTCTGCATTGAATTTTGGGGGTACACAGTCCCTACTCTCGCTTAAAAATCAATAAGTAGCAACAGAATTATCTTTTTTTTAAAAAAAGAAAGGTAGCTCTTTTATGTGTATTTTACAGATTCCAAAACAGAACTGCTTAGATAGCAAAATAAAGCATAAAACTTCAGTGACAGGTCTTTTTACTGAAGAATTATTGTTGATAATTGTTGAAACGGCACAGATTTTCATCTAACCAGTTCTTGAAGCTTTAGATTGGGGTGGGTAACTGAGAGCTTGGAAAAATTGCACAATACAGGGAAATATTATTATGTGTATTAGCATTTACACAGAGGCAATTGTGCAGTGCATGACACACCTTAATTGCATTACCATCTATCACAAATGATGCATAAGATTTTGACTTCCTATGTTGCCATAGTATTAAAGAAAGAGTCTGGCAGATGTGGCTGTCTTCATGCAAGCTTGCTAAAAGAGTATGACTGAGAGCTGTCCGAAATTAAAAAATACATGGGAATGTATTTGTATGTTGAAAGCTAAGTGTCAAGACTAAAGGGTAGCCTCTCTTCCTAACATGCTAATTTTCAAAGTTCAATGTTTTCATGTAAGACTTTTTCATTAAAATAAGTTAAGTGGATCTTTATCCATGATAATTGTAAAAGCCATGTAGCTTAGCTATCCTTTCAACATGTATTAGCATGTAAATTGGCCATCGTTGCTGCATGTATCAACAATATACTTTAAGCATGAGTTTAAGGAAAGGACAACAACCTTAAAATTAAGCAACATCAGCAGATGCAGCTGTCATAATGGAAAATGCCACCACAGACTTGATCACAGATGGCATTTTATTGGCAATATCAAGTCTTCAATTAATTTACAACCATTTTAGATTATATTGACTATATACTTTCCCCAAGGGTAGTCATACAGTTACTGATGATTGTAATTGTGTCAAGTGATGTACTGCTTACCAGAAGTTTTATTTAAGACTGCCACTTGGCACTATTCTATTTAAAAAATAACACTTAATTGTTCCGGTAAGTGAACTCTCAAAAAATTAGCTGTTTTTCCATAGGATTTACTATAATAAATTAATATGCAAAACGTGAACTTGCTAGAAGTAGACATCTTCAAACCATATTTAAGATGGAATGAATGTGTTCTGGCAGCATAGAAATAGGACCTTTATAGAGTGTTTCTTTTAAAAAGTAGTAGTAATGAACACTGATAAATCACAGGATGCACTTATTCAGGATATCATAGGTTTGGGTTTTTTTTTTACAGTGGATTTAAATTAAAAACCTTTCTTTGGAGTTGCACAGTATTCCAGCAACAGCAAATATTTTGGAGAATGTTTATGACACCAATGGAAGATTATAATTTCATACTTTTAATAGCATACATTCATATAATTGGGAAAGACTAGTTTGCACTCTAGACATACTTTACTAAATTCTTATCAACTGCAAGCAAAAATATAGTACTCCGGTGTGAGAAAAAAATAAGGACCCAGATAAAAACAAACTCTTCTAAATTTACTAACAACATTAATTAAAAGGACTAAAACCTGGAATGGCTTTACTTCTTCCTTTTTTGACATGATATGTATGCAGGGTAGTGCACTCGTAAACTCAGTGTGAATACTGATCACAGTGAAAACTGTGGGGAATGTTATTCCATGCTCACACAGAGAGGGAACTTAATGGTGTTCTGCTCTTTTTTTGTTACATCCTCTGAAATAGGTTATCACTGTGGGCAGGAAAAGATCCTGTGCCCCAAAGCAATGGGATAAATCTGTCAGCTTTAATCAGACTTGAGTCTATTTTTTCACATCAATTTTATTTTGTTTTTAAAGTCATCATGAAAAACCATACATCTGTTTGTGCACATTCCTTCTACTCAACACCTTTGGGAATGCTATTTTCATAACATATAAATATTTAGAAGTTATTTTCTATAAAATAATGTTCTTTCTTTGGTGCTGTTCCTGCTTATGTACAATTTTGTACACATTTTCCCCTTAGGTATGCATATTCTGTATATGCATAATTTTTAAAAATGTCTGGATGGGATCATGTATTATTAAAGGATAAATGCATTAGATATCATCCTCTGTATTTTTTAGCATTATTTATTCTTGTCTTTATTTTAATTGTCAAACCCTGTCTGCCATTTCTTAATCACAAAACTATTTCACTTTATATCTAAAATGCAAGACAGCAACACAAAAGTTCGCAGTCTTTCTTCCCACTCAAGAAAATATTTTAAGTTTTACATAACATTTATCTGATTCACAGATGTGTTTGACATTTGTATTTTTTTTTACATTAAGTGAATGGACATTATTGAGTTAAACAATAATGCATGCTATTTACAGTATATAAATGTTCTTATATGAACCATAAACAATGTTTTTAGAGGAAAGGGATAGTCAGTCAAAATGAAACATTTAATTAAAATAGAAATGAAGGCTTTTATGCTGAAAGTTCATTTAGATGTCCATCAATGAAATATACAACTAATCAGGAGGAAAAGACAGCATTTATCCAAATATATGCTCAAACAAATATATTATAAATCCCAAGCAAAATAATTACAGATTTGCAGATGAGAATATCCTGCAGGAGATCTAATAGCTTGGAAGATCCCAGTTTCTGTATAAATGTTTATTTGCAGGACATTGTTATTAACTGAAGTCAAGATCTTCAACTTAGTTGCTTAGGAGAGATTCCACTGGAAGATGGCAGTCTATATCTGTATTTTCTTCCTGTAGTTGCCTTTCTTCCTGCTGAGTGCTCTGCCATGTTTAATATTGAAATTAAGGCTTAAAAGTCACTATCCCAAAAGATGCTGATTAGATTTAGTCAGTTTTAAAAAAGAAAATCTTAGCCTGGATGACCATAGTGAAGAACAGTCAGATCTTATTTATGTGTGCTGGGAAATCTTGTGCATTTCTTTCAGGAACAAATGGAACGTGGAGGCAGAAAGAACAAAATAGCCACAGAGCAAACTGTAGCAAAATGTCATTAGAGTATTGGAGAAAATTACAGTGTTAGGCTAACCTAATGTCAGATTTGAAAACATTGCAATATAGCATAATGCAATTTATTTTCATATAATCATCTTAATGCACATTATTGGGAAAATGCTTCCCAGCCAAAAGCAGGCATAAGTGCAATGCAGTTTGAAAGTGAATTCAAGGCCATAAAATATTTCAGATTTCATTCTTGTTCTGATTGTATTATTACTCTTATTATTTACCTGGAAACACAAATCCACTCAACCTTGCAAATACTAATGGTTTTGACAGTTGAAAACAGTTAATTTAATAGGGATTATTTCAGTTCATGTCAGGCACAAGCAACGCGATCCACACATGAAGGGTTGAAGTTGGCTACTTTATTTCATTCTACCTATAATACAAGAATCTCCCCAGATTGCCTGCCATCTCTGGGAAACAAAGAGATAAGATTCCATGGGAATTGGGGTGGTGGTGATAAGTCCTAAGTGTCTTGCAGCTGTACAATGGCTCAAGGCTAAATCCCTCCTCCTTTCCTGGCAGATAGTTTCACAACAGTTCTACTGAATAATTTCAAACACTTCTCTGAGAATGCTATAAAGAGAAGGCACTCTAAATCAACTTAGATATGAGAATTTTACTATTAGCTAGATACGTTCCTGGATTTTGCAGTGAAGTTCTCAATGCAAAGTAAATAAATAATGCAAGGGCAGAAAGATACAGATATTTTACTGAAAATGATTTATATTCAAGCATGTATCAAAGTGATCTAAGCTGATACATGTTCTGATTGGTATAAAGTCTTCTGCTTCTAGCAGGGGATTGGACTAGACCAGAGCTTTTCAACCTTTTCACCAATTGTACCACTTTTAGGATATGGCAATATTCGAGTACCACCTAGCAAGATATCAAAAACTTGATGACCAAAAAAAAAAAAAACCGTTCAAAGTTGCAATTGCACTGAAATGATTTATGACCATTTTTCACACTTATGACCATTGCAGTATGCCCAGGGTCATGTGATTTATATTTGGATGCTTGGCAACTAATTCATATTTATGATGGTCACAGTGTCCCAGGGTCATGTGATCCCCTTTTGCAACCTTTTGACAAGCAAAGTCAATGGCAGGGCTGCTGCCATTGCTAAAGCGGGACTTCCCTCCCTCCCTCCCTCCTTCCCTGCCTCCCTGTTTGTCATGCCCACCTCCTTCTGAAGGAAGAATTTGAATCCCCCCTCATATTTTCCCTCTTCCATATATTCATCAAACAAGGAAAAGCCTCCAGAAACAGAAAAGACAAGCTGTTGAGTGAACTAGCTTAAAAAGGCACATTCCCCTTTAAGAATTAGCTACTGGCTAGAAGGGAAAGTTAAGGAGTGCAGCTGGCACTTAAGGAAGAAAAAAAAATGTAGTAAGTATTGGCTGCTGGCTAAGGTAGTCTCCCCAAATGGCTCCATTCATAAATAAAGGAATGCTACAGGCAAAATCCATTCAGGAAAAAAATACTTCAAAATCCCTTGCAGCAAAACTTACAGCTAACAATAGCAGCGCAATAGAAGCTAATGGGAGACATCAGCCATCAGCCAAATAGAAATTGCCAAACACTCCTTAAGAACACAAATCCCTTATTGCACAAATCCCAGAACTTCAAAGTCACAAAAGCACATAAGAATCACTCCACTCTCCATCTCCCTCAGTGTCTCACCTCCAGCTGCTGCTACCTTTCTTCATTCCTTGTGAAGGGCAACCCCTCCCCTGCTGCATTTCTGTTTGTTGCTGCCAGCAAAGATAGCTGCCACAAAAGTTGTAGATCGGCTCATGGCCGGCCTCTTGATCTCCTCTCCTCTTTCCCCTACCCTCATCCTTCCCCTTCGGTGCAGCTAGAGCTGACTCCACCTCCTCCCAAGGCTGCTTCTTTTTTTTCTCTCTCCCATCTAAACTGCCTCCTTTCATAGCCTCTCCTGTCTCTGCCCCCTCGTCCCCCTTTCTAATGGGGAAGGTGAGCCAGAAGTGAGCCTGGGGCCTTTGCCTCACCTCAGCCACTCTGCAGCTCCAGAGGACTCTCTCACAGTAAGTCCTTGCCTGTGCTGGCTCTTTCCCTCCCCCACTACACTTGCACACCACCTGCCACTCGTTAATGTACCACAAGTGGTATGCGTACCACCAGTTGAAAAGCCCTGGACTAGATGACTTCCCAAGGTATCTTCCAGCCCTATGATTCTATATCCCTATTTCTGAAAATCAAGTCACATGGGATATCTGCAGATTTTGTCTTAGCAGGTGATAAAAGTGGCTCTGAAGCCTTGATTTATACCCCATTTTACTCTGTACAACTTCATGCAGCATACCTAATGTTCCCACTCTCTATTTTCCCCACAAAACCAATCCTGTGAGGTGGGTTAGGCTGAGACAGAATTATTGGCCCAAAGTCCTCAGTTGGTTTTCATGTGTAGGGAAGACATGAAACTCACGGTCTTCTTCACTACAGTATGAAACTAGTTCTCAAAAAATAAAACAGAAATAAAAACCTGGCATCTTCAGACATACAACCAATGGCCCCCAAAAGCAGAATGTTTTGAACAGTACATTGTGTACAGGTGAGCTGAGATGTGTAACTGTAATTCATTATCTGCCATGACTTTGTGTTTGGAAAGTTGGGTGAAATTTCTCAAACTAGACTGATTTATCTTTAATTTAACCTAAATGTATATAAATTGATACCTATTGGTATCAGCCTTGTAGTAAAAAGCTCAAAATCAAGGTGCAATCTATGAAGGGAATCACCAAAACTATAATTATTATACATCAATTTTATTTTTCCATAGGTATGGAATATGGATTTTATTCATCATTGACCCACATGGGTTGAAAACATTTGGTATATGATTTAAAAGCCAACAGAGATGTACTAAAGTGGCAAAAATTTCTGCTTATTTGAAGGATTATTCACAAGAAAGATATATTTTGGTTTGGAGAAGATGGATAGATTATATCCAGAATAAATATGAGACTAAAAAGTACTATTTAGCTTATGAGTAAATTTTAGATTATTTTTAATAGTTTAACATGATTGAATTTATATTATTCTTAGTATTATTGTTTAATTATATTATTATTTTTGGTTTTTAATTTGTTAATATTTATTTTGAAAAGGAGTTAAAGTTTGTTATGGATTTGATTGTTAGTAGAGTTGAGTAATGTTAGTTAGATTATGATTGCTTATTTGTAACCCTGTAATCAGCTCTGGGAAGTGGGGGAGGGGGGAGGGGTGGGAGGGATTTGGGTTATATACTGTAAAAAAAAATTTAAAACTTTTAATAAAAAAAAAAGCCATCAGAGATGGAGAGACTGTGTTATTTTTTTTTCTTTTTGTCAAACCAACAGGGTGTTCTCAAACCTGCTGCTATCAAGATTACATTGGGAATCCAAAGCAATAATTATTTAGTAGCTGACTGGGGCACTTTGAGAGTAGCATTGCCAACACATCTGGGTATTTTAAACAAGCAGTGGAATTATAGGAAAGAAAGCAGAGTTACACTGCATTAGCAGATGGCCACTGCTGAATGTTGTTTAAGGATCCCCCTCCCAAAAAAAATCATCAGTTTTAAGTAAGCCATGGTTTATATAGATGGGCTTTACTTCAGTGAGATTCAGCTCTGTTTGGAAGATGAGTTAGATGTGCATATTACTATGAAATTTCTTTTTTAAAAAAATGGTTCTGCTTTCCTAGACCAAATATTTTAGCCATCATTAATCTTTATTATATGCAGAGTAGAAACTTTGCTGCATGATTTAATGAACATAGTGTTAATTTATTTCTCTTACAGAAAAGCAATGGACCAAGTCAGAGAAAAACTTCAGAAAACATATTGCAGAATGCAGGATATTCGTCTGTGGGTGTGTTTTCTCATCTTGGTGAAAACAAAAATTTGTTACTTTGAATAAGCCTTTTTGTCAGCTTGTTTTAACTGAGGCCACAATGAAGGACTACAGAATGACAAAATTGACTTTTCTCTCCTTATCTTTGTCAAATTATTCATCCAAACCACAGTCAGTATTCTTGTAATGAGATTAGTGAATCTATCAAGTTTATTGAGATTGAGGAAAAAACATAAGCAAATGGGTAGCCACAACAACATTTGAACATATGGGCATTTCTGCAAGATGTGCATTTTTATTCATTGGAAATAAGTATAGGTTTATTTCTTGGATCTAGCCTGAAAGAAATAGTGAAAGAAATTCTAAAACAAGGACATTTCATCTTTCTTTCTTTCTTTCTTTCTTTCTTTCTTTCTTTCTTTCTTTCTTTCTTTCTTTCTTTCTTTCTTTCTTTCTTTCTTTCTCTTTCTTTTTCCTTTCTCTCTCTCTCTCTCTCTCTCTCTCTGTCTCTCTGTCTCTCACACACACAGAGGATTAGATTTTAGCAACAAACCAAGCAAGAGTTTGGAATCACATAGGTGCTGTGACTGCCTCTTAACTATATGACAATTTGAAATTAAATTAGTAGGTGGTATTTAGGCATGATATTTCACATTGTGTGGGTTTGGATCTGTTTTAAATACTTCAACACTATATGTAATATTCCTTTACCTTTTCTTATTGTTCACACCCAAAGTTCTAAATTCAGGAATAATTGGAAAATCAAGCAAAAATAATAAAAAATGGTTTCAAAAATTAATTTGTTTCTTTATCCATTCTATACAGTGATTTTGTAAAATTACACAGTCATTCACTGAAAAATTATGACTATCATTTTTTCCTTTCCCCTCATTACTCAGCTATTGAAAGACTAAAGAAATTTTATGCTAGTTTGGCTGAATATAAACTAGTAGCATTTTATCTTCGATATACTGACCACTCAGTCAAACCTGTCTACTTTAACCATGACTGAATATGGATTTAGTCCAGCTAAATTTGTGGGATTTTAGTGGCCCATAATGTGAGATTGTTATCATGTTTCTGCCATGTTCAAAATAATTCACATTCACTCAGGCAGCCTTTATTATGAAAAAAAAAATGCTATTGTGGAGTTCTTGATGCTCTCTGAGCTTGATTAGTTGCCTACAGACATTTCATTATTTGCCTAGATAATATCACCAGTCTAGAAAGAGGTTTGCTTTTTGCATGTAGGCAATTGTTTGTCCTGTCAGTGTGGTGAGGACAGTTTTCTCCTGGGTACTTCCTTGATTAGGCTGTTGTTTAGTGTTTGATTGTTTGTCTGGTGTTAATTCCTGCTTCTTCAAAGTGCTGAAAAGTATTGAATGATGGGTATGGGAAAAAAAAGACTTTGGAATCTCAGTTTTACATAGTAGATTTTTTTCCCCTAATGGGATGGGTGATGAACTGAGTAATTGGAAGGGAGAAGGAGGGGAAAAAGTCTAATTAACTGTAGTTACTAATTACTGGGCTCTGCATGAAAACACAGCTGGAGCCCTGATGACTGATCCTTACTTTAATTTTGCACGGGAGAGATTAGATGCCATAGTTTAGTCATCTACATTTATTCAGGCCTGATTTTAGGAAAAGACTGGGAAAACACAGATCTACCTTCAGAAAAACCATTATATTCCCTCTATTAATAAATCAGTTCTGCTTATCTATCTATTCTTGCAGCATTCATTATATTTTTGGTTAAGCTGACCTTGGGAACCAGAACTTTATGGTTTCTGAAAAGATAATGCACAGTTAGTTACACATGCAGCACAAGTCTCCCAGAATTCAGCAGACCCTGCTTTGCAGAATGCAACCTATTTCTGTACCTGATTATGGATAGACTAGGCCATTATTTATTCACAAGAACAATAAGCTTTGCAATTAGTAATGTAATGCATGTTCCATGCCATTTATAAATTTACTAGTAGTGATACAAGGACATTCTGAGCCTAAACATTCCTTGTGTTTGCAGTTTGGGGAAAAGGTTTTACTCTATGTAAGCTGTTATGTGTCTCAGTACCTTTGTCCACCCAATAAGTGTTTTGTTGCCTCTTTGATTTTTGTCTTCTTTAAAATCCTCAAACTTTTAGTAAAAATGTATAAATGGCAACCTTAGTTGGTTTGCTGCTAACATCAGGCTGACAGCAATATTGTTAAACCATGAAGCTTTATATATACGGAGGAAAATTAAAAGAGGAGCTTACAGGTAGTCCTTGACTTAACCAGTGCAACGGAGACTGGATTTCCAATTATAGTCAAGGCACTCACAAAACCATACCTGATTCCACAATATTTTTTGCTGCAGTTGTTCAGGGAATCACCACACATATAAATGCAAACCTATTATTCTGAATGGTTGTTTTTTTATTGGAAATTTGCAAAAACAAAAAAAGGGTAAACAATAATGTCACAAATTCCAGGATGCTACAACCCATCATAAAGGAAAGCCAGTTGCCAAGCGCCCAAAATGCAGTCATGTGACCATGGGGATGTGTTCCGGCACAACATTTTAGTGCTTTACAGGCCATAAAGCACCCTGTTCTAGGCCTGTTGTAATTTCACATGCTTGTTAAGCAACCAAATGTAGATTGAGGGCTGTACATCACTGGCTATGTCATTTCACTCTATGTCCTTTGGTCTTATTTCTAAAGGCAGCCTTAAAATAATTTCCAGACTTAACTAATGAAAAACAGAAGAGAATTTGTTTGTTTGTTGGCTTGTTTATTTATTTATTTAAGCTCTAGTTATGGACAAACTATTTTTAGTACCTGTTTCTGAATAAGAACAGTAAAGTGGAGAAGAGTGTTAGACATTTATTATTTTTTCTTATTTTGTGTTAACTTGCCTCAGGTTGTAGTAGCAATTATTCTAGTCCAGTCATTCAGTTATGCCTTCATGTTTAACTTTTCAAAGAGCTCTCTATTCTCTGATTTTCCATTTTACTCCTTGACATGTCTCCTTCAAGTATATACTACACACACACACACACACACACATAGTACTATATATATATATGTATATTCCATATTGCAATATAACATATGAGCTAAAGTTTGCCTCTGGCTGATTTGCTTGGAATTAGGGATGGATTAATTTGAAAGATAAGTGAACCTTAGGGAATCAGAGATAAGAACTGAATTTCTAATGAAATTACTATTAGCCAAGTTTCAAATGATTTGGATTTTGCTTTTAACATTTTGCACATGAAGTACATTAAGTGATCTGCTGAATACTAAATTTCTGAACTTGGAGACAGTCAAGAACATGTGGTATAAGTGAAATTAGAAAAGCCAACTTGAATAATGATGGGAGTAAGAGTTGACTGTCTATCATTCTATCAATTTATTCAATCTACCAATCTAGCTACTTATTTAGAAAAGGAACATAATGAACAAAATGAATAGCAACCAACAGCTAAACAACAAAATGATCCAGGTTGGCTGTTATAGTGCCTGGAGGAGAATAAAGGTAATGCTGAAACACAAATTATAAAGACAACATTATTACATTGATACCAATTGTGCAATGTTTACTTCAAGGATGACTAATATGGATCAAACCTGGGCCAAATGTAACCTTGGGAATCTTTCTTAATCACCTTCTCTCCTGCCAAACTTTATTCCAAAACCATAATTAGTGGATTTTAAGTCAAAGAATGTTTTAGCTTTTTGATGATCGCTCAGGAGATGGTCTCAAATGTTTCTTCTATTACTTTAGTTGCCCTTTGACTGGAATATCATCAGGGATGCTCAACTGAAGGTATGCACTCACCATGTGGTCCCCAAATATCCTGCAAAGTTGTTGCCAAAAGATTTTGTTAATGGCAGAAGAGGGTAAAGTGTTAAAAAGGAATAGTCATATGTATTTAATTAGTTTAATTTAACTTTATGACACAATGTTTGTCCTGATTCTATTTACAAGTAGTCCTTACTGTAATTGGACCAGCAATTTATCACTAAGTGAAAATTTAGGTTAAGTGATCCAGCTAAGCAAATTGGTCATTAAGATGTTTAAAATTTTGGTGATATACATACTTGTGTGGTGTAGAGAATGTGATATAGTGGTGAATGTGTTGGCCTAGGATCAGGGAATCAGAATTAAGTCTGCCCTCTGCCATGGAAGGTCACTGGGTGACTTTGGGTCAGTCATTCAATAATTAGCCCAACCTACTTCACAGAATTGTTGTGAATTGGCATAGAGGGTGTGGTGTATACTATCTTCAGCTCCTGGAGGAAAAGCAAGATATAAATCTAACAAATAAGTAAAATAAGTGGCTACATGGAAGTTAATCTCATTGGGCATATAAAAGGCATAAGAGGCCCCCTTTTCATCCAGAAGATAGTAGCAGGTGGTCTCTTTTGAACTGAAATGATTATATTGAAAGGCTCGTCCAACTGTGCCACTTGAAGGAGTGCAAAATTGGCTGATGCTTCTGGCTGCTTGGTCAACATAAACACTGAGTTAAAAGTCCCTCACTTCAGACTGTAATCTCCTGGTGAAGAACAGAGTTTTGTAGACAGTTGTCATTTCCTGATATAAACTGATAAACATCAGGATATCTTTCTCCCGAAAGCTGAGAAATTAGAAGAAGTTGGTAGTCAGAAATCTTATTGTTAAAAGTCTGCTTTGCTCAGTAAAATCACTGCCACAATTCTTGAGAAATCAAAATAATCATGGCAGAAATTAGCTTGACAGGATATGGCACTTGAATGGGGGCTCTTGAAATATCAAACAGGAGCTTTTCCCCCCCAGAACTAACTGGAAACCCAGCTATTGTACTAGCATTTTTTGCATGCAAAACATTCACTCTGCTACAGCCCTTCTTCAAGGTGACTTAGGATTCACTATTATTCAGCTACCTAGCAACCTTTCATTATTCTTATCCCACTCAGCATTATTTTTTGCATTTCTCTCTCGGACACAAAAGCTTTTGAAACTATTTTTATTGTTTTACAGCAGGCTTTAAAACTTGGAAAGGGTACCTGTCTGTGTAAATATACATATATGCATGCTAAGTTGGAAAACATAAATAAATTTGCATAAAAGAACAAAAAATGAAAATAACGCACCGAGAGATTGTTTGCACATTCCTACAATCTCAGCTCTTTGTAGTGAGCATCTTCCATTTAATTCCTCCTATATTTCTATTTTGTAATCATTCTGATATCATTCTGTGTAGGTCTCTAATCATAAAAGCCTCAACTTTTCTTGACAAACAAAGC
Organism: Crotalus tigris; assembly: GCF_016545835.1. NCBI lineage: Eukaryota > Metazoa > Chordata > Lepidosauria > Squamata > Viperidae > Crotalus > Crotalus tigris. The sequence goes on along the minus strand of NW_024096647.1, from coordinate 867,402 downwards.
AAACAATAAAGCCAACTATTTCAACCTGAGGCAGGAGACCACTGCTCTAGAGTGACAAGTGGTACAGAAATGAATTAATAAAAATAATACTTGGCATTGCACTACTTTCTTCCTGTCCTCTTTTCATCTAATGATCTCTTAGGGCAGTGATGGCGAACCTTTTAGAGACTGAGTGCCCAAACTGCAACCCAAAACCCATTTATGCATCGTCGGGTGCCAGGTGTGCCCATTGGCTGGGTGTGGCCCATTGGCTGGGTGTGGCCCATTGGCTGGGCATGGCTGCAGTGGTAATGGCAGACTGGGTGGGACTAAAAAGTTCAATCAATCAATTCCAACTTTGCAAGATCTTTTTTTTCCCTGCAAGAAGTTGAAATTGACTGATTGATTGAAACTTTGGGGGGGGCACATGGTGGCAAAGGCCTAAAGTGAAAAGGTTTTATAAAACCCAGCTGAAGGCCTAGGACTGGGGCAACTGAGTGCCGTCTCTGGCACCCGTGCCATAGGTTCGCCACCACTGACTTAGGGCAATCATGCTGAGGTCCCTGTTTAATGTACAGTTCTGCATGTACACCATCTTGAGTATGCAGAGATACAAACACAGAGCTCTCAATGGTCCAGGTCTTAAGAAAGAGGAAGAGAGTTAAGGGGAAAGATGGGAAGAGGTGGTGGTTTACCTTTGCTGAATCAATTTATACAAACTACTTAATTTACTTGTTAATTTCACTCATTTTTATTTATTTTCCAAAGAGGTGGGTTGGCGATAGAGATAGACTGCTCTCTCTATACTTTGAATAGCCTCCATATTTACAAGTATCCATGAGGAAATGGCAAGATATGGTAAATATCAACCTATGCATGATGACATCCTCATGCAAATGCCACATTTTATGGACTTCACCTCTCATAGTAGAACACAAGAACATACATGATGGTACTGTCAGGGGATACTGTTGACTATAATCCTCTGAGATTGGTCATCATGACTGGAGCTGATGGAACAAAACAAAACATGCCCAGAAACCTTTTCCAAAGAGTCTTAGATTCAGACTACTGCTTAAAAAAACCCAAATATCATAGAAATTTAATCTGTTATCTGCACTGTTTTTTAAAATTTGTAAGAGTCAAAGAAAGACTTCTTGAAAAATGAAACATCAATAAAATGGGGTAGGCTTTCTGAGAAATTTTCCTGTGGTGACACATTTTCTTCCCCAGCAAATTCAGGGGAAAAAAATTCCATTAGTACATACACATCTGTGGCCATTTAAATTTAAAACCCAATAAAAAAATATTTGCTTTCCAATACTTTTTTCTTGATTCTTCTAATTCTGATTCAAAGGGTCATATTTTCATTTTTTTAAAATACTTGAATTCAGTTATAAGAAGGGTAGAAAGAGATATGTGAACTTTTTATTAAATTTTATGTCAGCACCAAGGATTAACACTGTCTGTATCAGATATAAATAATTGTTTTTTACAGATTTGTTTGTTTATTTGTTCGTTTATCTTGCCTTTATTATTTTTATAAATAACTCAAGGCAGCAAATATATATCCAACAAACCTTCTTCCTCCAATTTTCCTCATAACAACAACTCAGTGAGGCAGGTAGGGCTGAAAGAGAGTGAGTGGCCCAAGGTTACCCAGTTGGCTTTCATGGCTAAGGCAAAACTAGAACTCACTGTCTCTCACTTTCATTACAAGACCAAACTGGCTATTCTGACTCAAATTTAAAGCGCCTTCTTTTAAATCCAGTCAGATAGTTAGCTCAAAAGAAACAATCTTATAATAAACAAAAATATATTTTAATGAGAAAGATTACTTGCATTCACGCTGTGGTTGATACTCCTGGAAAATACATCTTTGTCCATCTTTTAGATCATCCCTTTAGGTAAGAGAATAATATTCTTCATACCATCTTTATAATGACTCAGACTCATTGTGTGACCTTCCATGGCCCATGCTTCTTACAGACAAAGAGATTCCCATGTGGCTTGTGTCCAGGAAGTCTCCCAATGACCTTTGAGACTTCTCCCACTGACCCATCAACATACGTAGCATTTAACCCAATAACTGCCAGACACTCCAACACACTGATACCTGCTCTCTACATAGAGCTATACGGTCCAGTTCCAGGTCCAGTTCCAGAATATTGGCTGTTTCTTGCAAACAAATTACATCTTGTTTCAATCTTTTTAAATAGGGAAATAATTTTCTTCTCTTTTGAGGAACACTTGCTCGATTTATATTCCTTATTAGGCACTGATAATCTATGTTAATGCCAAAAATTTAGTATCAGTGTCCAGATTTTTAAGAACTTTTGTCTTTTCCATTTCCTCTTTAAGTGTTCACTTGCTTTTGGGATGCTGAGTTCAATTATAAATTCTGTTGTTTAAAAGTGAAATTCACTCCTTCCAATTTATCCCATTGAAATGGTATCTTTTCCTGTTTTACGTTTGTCCATCAAAAAAAAAAAAATGCACAGAATTGTAACTGGAATTTCTTTTAAATAAATGGTTAATTTGTAGTTTGGAAGTAAAAGGCTGCTGCAAAACCTGATCTCTGTTCTTTTTTTAATGAGCTTTTTTATGAGCATAGGCCAGCATATCCACATAAAAATACATCAGCATTCATAAATACAACAGTATTAAAGGATCCAGCAGACATGTTTTTGTAGGGTTGCTTAAAAATGGCTTGGAAACTATAGTTGGTTAAAATAAATAATGAATCGAGTTTGAGAAATTTAACCATATTATTTCTTTATCAGCTCTCAGACCATCTCATCACAGATGTCAGGACAGCTGAATCTTTTTGCAACACACCCACCTTTATCTCCAACTTTGAAGTATGTTTATCAATTATAGATGGAGCCAGAGGTCAAAGTTCGTAACCTGAAGACAATGTGTGGTTGAGAAAGTGAGCAATTTTGGAGGATAGTAACTGGAGGCTAGACTGAAATTCAGTAAGAGGATCATACCTAAGTAATGTTCATTATGTTTGATGAGTGGCTGGATGTATTCTTTTCCCAGTCATCCAGAATTTCTTTTTGTAAACTTGCATTTTTATATATTGTTTCTTTTTTATTCGTAACTCACCAAGAATCTCTAAGGAGTTGAGCAGTCTCCAAATGTGGATAGATAAATAAATAATGGTGCAGAACTTTCCATGAAACATAATAATATTTATTGAGGAGATATGAAAATGAAAAGACTATGGGGATAACAAGAAACATGTAATCTGATTCTCTTTGCACCAGGTTTGCTTATTCATGCATGCAAAAGATCAATAGGATTCTTGGTGGGACAAATTATTGCTATCTAATCTCCTAAATCCAGGGCTTTTTTTGTTATAGAACGCCCAGAACGGAGTTCCGGCACCTTTTTTGGATGGAACCTTGTATGGTAGGCAAGGCGAGTTGTATGACCTGTGTGAGTTTCGGCACCTTTTTTTTTTTAACAAAAAAGCACTGCCTAAATCCATTCTGACTTTACTTATTACCTAACTGTCTTAGTCATTCTTGGGTTTTTATTGTATTTCGTGCCTCTAACTGATTAAGAAAAAATAGTTGTTTTGCTGAAGTTAATCCCAGAACTTATTAATATTTTGCTCCATTTTAATTCCTTTTTGGCTGACTTAGCCAATGCCTTAAAACTTTAGGATGTCATAGGATTTGGGCTTAAGTAACAAGGCTGATCAGGCCATCAAGCTTTGCTTTGACAAGACAATAACTGAACATTTCTTCAAAATGCTGAAAGTAAAGATAAATCTGCTTAACAAAATAGGCTTCTGCACATGTTCTGTATCACATGTTCAAGAACCTTCTTAAAAAAAAAGTCAGATGAGTTAGAGCAGTCCTATGTCAACATTTCACTGATGCAGAACAACTTTCCTTATTAGTGTAAAACACTTCACTAAGGTGGATCAAAATTGATCAGCACATTATTAATTGGGGGGAAGGGAGAGGAAAAAAAAATCACATATCTTTCTTCAAGCTTACTATCTTAGGCAATAGATTTAATAATAATAGTAGTAGTAGTAGTAGTAGTAGCATTAGTAGTAGTAGTAGTAGTTGTTGTTATTATTCCCCAAATTTATTTTTGGCTATTATAAGTCAAAGTATCTGAAGGTCCAAGAACATAAATACTAAGAATACAAAACAAATGTATTTACAGAACTAAGTCTGAGTCAGCACTATTAGCACTTGGACCTTTTTTTAAAACCTGTTTTAATACTGTAATAAATAACAGAGGAAAGACAGGGTCAAACTTTTAAGAAACAAGGCAATCATAATTTATTGTTTCATAAAAGGCGCCGTTTTTCTAACTAAAATATGTAAGAAAACTTGTGTGGCTGATGCAGTTGCCATTATGCTATGGGTGACCTTTAGATAACAGACCAACCTATTAAACAGTTAAAAATAGTGCCATAAAAAACAAAACAGAAACACAAGTTAAGATAGGCAAGAAAATGGTTAGGGAGCACCTGTCCAGCCTAGATGAGTTCAAATCGCCAGGACCAGATGGATTACACCCCAGAGTTCTCAAGGAACTGGCAGATGTAATATCGGAGCCACTGAACTATATTTTTCAAAGATCCTGGAACACAGGGGAACTACCAGAGGACTGGAAAAGAGCTGATGTAGTTCCCATCCTCAAAAAAGGAAAAAAAATGGATCCAGGAAATTACAGACCTATCAGCCTGACCTCAATACCTGGGAAGATCCTGGAAAAGATAATCAAACAACGAATCAACGAACACCTAGAGGCAAACAAAGTCATTACTAAAAGCCAACATGGGTTTGTCAAAAATAGATCATGCCAGACAAATCTTATTGCATTCTTTGACCAAGTGACAAAATTAGTGGATCAGAGGAATGCTGTGGACATAATTTACTTGGACTTCAGTAAGGCATTTGATAAAGTAGATCACAACCTACTACTTGACAAGATAGAAAAATGTGGGGTAGACAGAACCACCACCAGATGGATCCGTAGCTGGCTGACCGGCCGTACTCAGTGAGTGGTCCTCAATGGAACTGCATCTATATGGAGGGAAGTGTGTAGTGGGGTGCCCCAGGGCTCTGTTCTGGGCCCAGTACTCTTCAACATCTTCATCAACGATTTGGATGAAGGGATAGATGGGGAACTCATCAAATTTGCAGACGACACCAAGCTGGCAGGAATAGCCAACACTCCAGAAGACAGGCTTCAGATACAGAAGGATCTGGACAGACTTGAACACTGGGCACTAACTAACAAAATGAAATTCAATGGTGAAAAAAGCAAGGTTCTACATTTAGGCAAGAAAAACCAAATGCACAAGTACAGCATAGGTGGCACCATGCTCAATAGTAGTAACTGTGAGAGGGACCTCGGAGTCCTAGTAGACAATCACTTAAATATGAGCCAGCAGTGTGCTGCAGCTGCCAAAAAAGCCAACACAGTGCTAGGCTGCATTAACAGAGGGATAGAATCAAGATCACGTGAAGTATTAATACCACTCTTTAATGCCTTGGTAAGGCCACACTTGGAATACTGTATCCAATTATGGTCACCATGATATAAAAAAGATGTTGAGACTCTAGAAATAGTACAGAGGAGCAACAAAGATGATTAGGGGACTGGAGGTAAAACATATAAGGAACGGTTGCTAGAATTGGGTATGAGAAGGACAAGGGGGGACATGATAGCAGTGTTCCAATATCTCAGGGGCTGCCATAAAGAAGAGGGAATTAAGCTATTCTCCAAAGCACCTGAAGGCAGGACAAGAAGCAACGGGTGGAAACTAATCAAGGAGAGAAGCAACCTAGAACTAAGGAGAAACTTCCTGACAGTGAGAACAATTAATCAGTGGAACAGCTTGCCTCCAGAAGCAGTAAATGCTCCAACACTGGAAGTTTTTAAGAAGAGACTGGACAGCCATTTGTCCGAAATGGTGTAGGGTTTCCTGCCCGAGCAGGGGGTTGGACTAGATGACCTCCAAGGTCCCTTCCAACTTTACTATTATTATTATTATTATTATTATTATTATTATTATTATTATTATTATTATTATTATTATAATCATCTAAAATTATTATCAGTGTCACACTTACTGTAAATGATGAAAGCCAAAGGAAAGAGGGAAGAAAACACTGTTTCAGTTTGGTAAGTATTTTGTCATAGACTCTTCAGGGTACATAAAATCTGTCAGCCTGGATTCTTTGGTCCTGATGCAAACATCACTGATAAACAATTCCTGCATTACTGTTTTCTTTGTCATTTAATAATATAAAACCAATGAACCAGGTTGTATTGATATATGTTGTTCTTTAAATAAAAATCTGAGGTGTTCTGGTATTGGCTTTCCTAATATTAACTAAGCCCATGAATAAAATTATGCATCTTTTGATCCACTGCAAGAGAAATGGAACAAAATATGCTTCAGGAACAAGGCATTTTTGAAAGCAATTCAGTATTTTGAATTTTTACTTCGACTAGGTTAGCACTTTATTAACTCAAACATTCCAATTTCAGTAATCATTTGTTTTATTGTCTTCCTTCCAGAGTTTAATGAAGGTCTTAAAGAAAAATACTAAAATGTATTTAGCTGTTCTATTACCAAACACATTTTTCATGTATTGACTTGAGGGAATTCAAAGGACAGATTCACTTGGCAAGCATGTAGCTTTTCTAAAGATCATTTTGACTTTCAAGCTTTTCTTGTAAGAATTTAGAAACTGCTTCATTAACAGTTGAAAGTTACTCCTTACTTGAAGAAGTAATTACTGCTTCTTTTACAGAGTTTTGTTGGGAGACAGAAATAAATAAAGCAGTTCACATCTTTAGCATGGAACTGTTCAGTGGACTTATAACAATATAACGAACACAATACTATAATTTCACATTGTAATTCATCGCATACTACCAATCTACCATAGATAGGTTTATGTCTCATTATTTTTCTTGGAATTAAAATAGAATACATGTCTATGAAAGGTGTGAATATTGTAACCAGCTCTTAGTTACCAAGTCTCAGTTATCCTTTAATTGAGACTCCTACTACTTTTTCACTATCTTGGGATCATTTGAAGTTCCCGAGGTGCAGATGTGCTGAATCTATTTAGTTCTTAAAAGATTTGTATAAAGATTGTGAAATTTTCTCCTCTGGCTATATAGACTGTATATCGCTATGTATATAAAACTATCCTTGACTATTCATTTTGGGAAAATGTGACTTTCTTTCCCACAATACTATTAAATAAATAATGCCATTCCATCCTCTCCCATTGATTGGTCATTTTATTTACAGTATCAGAATAAAATATATCTAATTGAAATTACCAGTAGAAGTCTTAAACTGCAATCCTAAAATCTATAAGCCAGTGTTGGAATGGAATGAACACTGTTGAGATGTCCTCTCTCAAGAGCAGAAATACAATCTCAAATCTGAAGATTTGGTTTCTGAATTCCCATTCCAGCTACCACAGACACTTATTTAGAGATGGATTATTTCCTAAAGCTGGAACCATAGTTTCAAAAGGAGAAAGAGGAGGAATATTCAGGGTTTCTCAGAAAGTAATGAACTTGGAAGACTGACAATCCTTTTAGGTTATAGTTAGCTGTTGATCTATGCTGCCTTGCACTTAACAACGGTAACTTAATTTTTTAAAAATCTGAGTTATTAGCAGATACCAAAATATCACTAACTGAATGTCAATGACCTTGTAATTCAACAGGTTTAAACAGGCACGCTGGCTGAGGAATTCTGGGAGTTGAAGTCTACAAGTCATAAAAGGGCCAAGTTTGAAGACCCCTGTGTTTAAGTAAACATTGAATAGGTTAAGGCTCCGGCCTAGAAACCAAGAGATTGTGAGTCCTAGTCCCACCTTAGGCATGAAAGCCAGCAGGGTGATTTTGGGCCAGGGACTCTCATCTCAGCCCAACCCAACTCACAAGGCTGTTGCTGTGAGGAAAATCAGAGGAGCGGGGGTCCTATGTATGTTATTGCCTTGAGTTAATTATAAAGCAATGAAGGCAGGATAAAAATCTGTTGAATAAAATAAAAATTCAGTCATATTCACTCAGTTATTTTGCTGTTCTTCCTTCCCATGCTGGAAATGGCAGAAAACCAACTTTCTAAAATCTCTCTGCCTTCATACATGTCCTTACCACATGCCCCAAACTTGACCATGCTGCACTGCGATGTAACTTTAAAACACTACTTTCCAAGGTGCACAACTGGAAAGCTTTCTCTAGTTGCCATGTTTGTACATGGCTCTAGATAGTCTCTCCCCCTTAATTTTTTCTCCTTTTCTGTCATATCTTCAATTTATTAAACATTTATTTTTACTATTCCTTAAACCATCTGTTTAATTATTCTTTATCAGCAATAAAAGGAAAGTATAAATAAACAAACTAATAAATATGGGTTGGCAGCTTGACCAGTAGGTGGCAGCAAACATTTGGAGGGTATTTTTCTATCAGTTTCATACCAGCTGGTGGTTGCTTGGATTTGTACAGTTGGGTTGTTATGAAGAGTTTGAGAACTCCTGTTAGCAGTAGGAGGAATGTGGGAGTTGTATAAACTCTCCTAAGGACAGCACAAGAGGAGAAAAAGTGTGGAGTCAGAGTTCTTTGGGAACAATTGTAACTGGGAAAGAATTTTTCTGCTTTCCAGCTGCAGTGCTACTCAGTTTTAGGTTCTGCAATCTGTAGATCAGACTTTCAGATTTTTTTCAGGCAATAGAACCTATTGGTTAAAATCAAAAATCAAAACCCCGGAACTTCTCATTAAGAGGCAGAATTTTAGCAGTGGAAAAATCAGCTTTATTCAAATGTTTATTTTGTTTGTTTTGTTTTTGTCCCTAAGTTTTTCCCAGTACCTAGGAAGCCATCATGGAACGCTGGGTTTCTGCAGAGCAAGTTTGATTTTGGGATTCTGGGAGTTGAAGTCCACACATCTTAAAGAGGCTGAGGCAGAGAAACAGTAATTTAGATCAGGGGTGTCAAACTGCCGGCCCACGGGTGGGACACGTCATCAGGAAACCACGCCTACCCCATTGCCGGCAATGGCGAAAAAGCTCCAATACGTTGTGCGACATCACATGATGTTGCGAGTTTGACATGTCTGATTTAGATCAAGGGGCTGACTGACCTGTTTATTTAAAAAAAGGAAAGAAGTGAAATGTTTCCAAGGAAAAAAAAACCAAGAAAGTCCAGTCTTCTTTTGGAAAAGCAACTTTGGCGCAGAAGCTAAAGTTCTACTCTCCCTCATAGGCAAACCTCTGTAGGACAAGTGCCAAGCCCAGAGTCCCACAGCAGATCACCCAACCAATTGGAGTTGCACAGAAATTATCATTTTTCAGACGGCAGACCTTGAGCCAGGGAAAGAGGATATATGGATGCTCTCTTACAGAATTCCTTGAGCTTTACTGAGGGTAAACATCTCCAGGGTTACACTTTGTAATGAATGAGAAGAACAATCATTGTGTAAATACATTATGTCATAATAGTTTTACAGGGTAGATGTTTATACCTCTCAATGCACAAAATTTTTAAAAGTATTACTGCACCTCCCATTTTAATCTCCATTAAGGCATACGTCTGCTCACAGATATAGCTGAGAAAAGAAATACAAATCCTTGTGAGTATTTTCAAAACTGATTTCAAAGCAACAGCGGCTCAGATAACAATGTTTATGAACGCAACATTTATGAAGCATGGGAAAATAGGGCGAAATTGCAAACCTTTTTGTACCCTTCAAAATTGCAAGGTTTTGTTTTTTTTTTCTTCCTCATAGAAAACTGAACACCATGGAAATTCATTACAGCACTATTTATAAATCCTAACTTTTATTATGCCCAGTAGCAAAAGAGGGGGAAGCAACGTACCAGCTAGTCTCACAGCACACATTTGTGACTTTCCCCATACAGACAGGAAGGCAGGAAAATGAAAAAATCTTTTCTGAAGACTGAAGAGAGAGAGAGAGACAGAGAGACAGACAGAGAGAGACAGAGAGAGAGAGAGAGAGAGAGAGAGAAGAAACAATGTTCTCACTGTTTTCATTGTGGTGAGAACAAGAAAAGATGAGGGTAGTGTAGATTATAAACAGCTGAGATGAGAATTCATCTTTTATTATATAGCTCAATACTTCTTTAAATCTAACCATGGGCTCTACCTGTCATTCCAACACATCTAACTAGCGATCATAGTGATAAGAAGAGACAAAAACAACCCAAGGGAAAAGAAGCAATAGAAGCACAAAGAATCTTTGATGATATCTCAGAAAGTAATGTGTGGTCCAGAGGTCTAAATGCTCATCCCATTTGTTAATTGCAAGAGGAGAAGTCAGAGCAATGAAGGACAAATGAAGCTGTGCCTGAATACAGAAAAGATTTTCTTTACCATTAACTCTTTTGTATTGCTTCTAAATCTAGGTTAGCTTCCAGAAACATTACGTGAATATTAAGCTCATAGCTGGTTGAGGTTACCATATCTGGAGATTATTCTATTGTACAAACAAGTACCAGGGCTTTTTTTCTCATAGAACGCCCAGAACAGAGTTCCGGCACCTTATTGGATGGAACCTTGTAGAGTAGGCAAGGTGGGTTGTATGATGTGTGTGAATTCCGGCACTTTTTTTTTTTTTTTTTTTTTTTAGAAAAAAAGCACTGGCAAGTACAGTAATTTCATCTGAAACCTCCTTAAGAACATTTGGACTGAATTCTATTGCAGTCCAGAATCTTGTTGCTCATGGTATTCAACCAGATGCTTCTGAAACATTTGCAAACGGAAAAAGGAGAGAAAAAGAGACATGTCCTACTTCAAGCATTGCTTCTCTGCAACTAGAATTTGAAGGCAAGCTGTCCCCACCTTTGAGACAACATTGAATTTTTAATACAGGTAGTCCTCCAACTTACAACAGTTTCTTTAGTGACTGTTCAAAGTTACAATGGCACTGGAAAAAGTTTTGACCATTTTTCATACGACCGTTGCAGCATCCCCAGGTCACGTGAACAAAATTCAGATGCTTGGTAATTGATTCATATTTATGATACTTCCAGTGTCCTGGGATCATGAAATCACCTTTTGCAACCTTTCTTACAAGCAAAGTCAATGGGGAAGCCAGATTCACTTAACAACTATGCTACTACCTTAACAACTGCAGTGATTCACTTAAGAACTGTGGCATGAAAGTTCGTAAAATGGGACAAAATTTACTTAACAAATGTTTTGCTTATCAACATAAATTTTGGGCTCCATTGTCATCTTAAATAAAAGATTACCTGTACCAACAGCCTACACAGATTTGCTGTCCATGAATTTGCCAAGTCCTCCTTTAAAGTCATCTTATGGTCTCGTAGCAATGAATTCTACAGGCTAATTATGGGCTCTGTGAAGAAATGCTTCTTTTTTCCTATTCTTCATGTCCTCTTAATCAGTTTCAATAGATGGTCCCTGACCTAAGTGTTTAGAGTGATGAAGAAAAACTTTTTCCTGTCTATTTCCTACATGAAAGGTATGAGTTCCAGGTTACCATTCAGTTGCTTTTCCCCAAGCTAAAACATTCTATAACCCTTTCTTGAATGGAAAGTATCTGATCCTCCTAATGAATGTGGTTTCTCTCTTCTGAACATTTTCCACTTCTATTTTAACAACAAAAAAAAGAAGAACAACAACAACAACAACAATAAAGTTGGAAGGGACCTTGGAGGCATCTAGTCCAACCCCCTGCTCAGGCAGGAAACCCTATATCATTTCAGACAAATGACTGTCCAGTCTCTTCTTAAAAACTTCCTGTGTTGGAGCATTCACTGCTTCTGGAGGCAAGTTGTTCCACTGGTTAATTGTTCTAACTGTCAGGAAGTTTATTATTTATTTATTTATTTAATTTTATTTATATGCCGCCCAATCCCAAAGGACTCAGGGCGGTGTACAAAATTAAAACAATCATCAACAATAAAACAATAAAATAATACAATCATATCGCGAGTCCGATCATATCCCGCCCCCCCGGGGGACATCAGCCCCAGGCCTGCTGGAACAGGAGAGTTTTAACGGCTTTCTTAAAGGCCGGCAGGGTGGGAGTAGTTCGAACCTCAGGGGGAAGTTGATTCCACCAGGTCGGAGCCACCACAGAAAGGGCCTTTCCCCGAGGGCCCGCCAGCCGACATTGTCTGGCCGACGGGACCTGAAGGAGGCCCAATCTATGGGACCTCACCGGTCTCTGGGAACTGTGAGGCAGTATGCAGTCCTGTAAGTAACCTGGCCCTATGCCATGAAGGGCTTTAAAGGTGATAACCAACACCTTGAATTGCGTCTGGAGACCCACAGGAAGCCAGTGCAGCTCGTGGAGGATAGGTGACACGTGGGCGTACCTTGGCGCGCCCACAATCGCTCTTGTGGCTGCATTCTGAACCAACTGCAGCCTCCGAATGCTCTAAGTTTCTCCTTAGAGAAGGTTGCTTCTCTCTTTGGTCAGTTTCCATCCATTGCTTCTTGTCTTGCCTTCAGGCGCTTTGGAGAATAGCTTGACTCCCTCTTCTTTGTGGCAGCCCCTGAGATATTGGAAGACTGCTATCATATCACCCCTTGTCCTTCTCTTCATTAAACTAGACATTCCCAATTCCAGCAACTGTTCCTTATATGTTTTAGCCTCCAATCCCCTGATCATCTTTGTTGCTCTTCTCTGTACTCTGTCTCAACATATTTTTAACATCATGGTGACCAAAACTGGATGCAGTATTCCAAGTGTGGCCTTACCTAGGCATTGTAAAGTGGTATTAACATTTCACGTGATGTTGATTCTATCCTTCTGTTAATGCAGCCTTGCACTTTATAATAATAATAGTAATAGTAATAGTAATAATAATAATAATAATAATAATAGTAATAATAATAATGTTGGAAGGGACCTTGGAGGTCATCAAGTCCAACCCCCTGCTCAGGCAGGTAACCCTATACCATTTCAGACAAATGGCTGTCCAGTTTCTTCTTAAAATCTTCCAGTGTTGGAGCATTCACAGTTTCTGGAGGCAGGTTGTTCCACTGGTTAATTGTTCTAACTGTCAGGAAGTTTCTCCTTAGTTCTAGGTGTTGGCTTTTATTTATTTCAAAATGTGATGACCAGAACCTAGCATAGTATTACATATGCAGAAATACCATAGACTTATACAAAGGTATAATGTTTAATTTTCAGTCCTTTCTTTAATGATTCTACTATGCATTTCCCCCTTTTCATGGTTAACACTGTTGAGTTGACATCTTCATTGAGCTATTGACAATGACCTCCAGATCTGTTTCCAGCGATTAACAGGCAGCTCAGACCTAATCAATGTATATCTGAAACTACAGTTTTTCTCCCAGCATACAAGATTTCATACTTAATTGCATTTGCCACCTGGTTGACCATTCACTCTGTTGAAAGAGATGCTTTGGGAGCTTTTGACAACTGCCTTTGGGTTTTGCTAGCTGAATAGTTTAGTATCATCCAAAAATCCGGGACATTCCCAAGTCTAGAACATTTGTCATCAAGTTATAAAGCACTCGTCCAAGCACAGTTCCTTAATGAATTGTCTTTGCTTTCTATTTGTAACTAGTTACTAATCCATAAAAGGATATCCCTTCTTATTTTGTCCCCTTGATGGTGAACCTTGTCAAAGACTTTTTGGAAATGCAAATATACAATGTTAATAGAGTCACCTCCATCAGCTTTCCTTTAAACTGCAATCCTAAAATCTATAAGCCAATGTTGGAATGGAACGAACACTGTTGAGATGTCCTCTCTCAAGAGCAGAAATACAATCTCGAATCTGAAGATTTGATTTCTGAATTCCCATTCCAGCTACCACAGACACTTATTTAGAGATGGATTATTTCCTAAATGCAAATATACAATGTTAACAGAGTCACCTCCATCAGCTTTCCTTTACACACTCTAAAACAGTTGATGAAGCAAGATTTACCTTTGAAAGATCCATGCTGATTTTCATTCAGCAATACTTTATTTATATGCCAAATTATTTTCACTGATTGCCATTTTTTCCCCAATTTCTCTGGAACAGATATTAAGCGAACTGGCTTCCTCAATTCCTTTTCAGAGTTGGGTGTTGCATTGCTTCTAATCATTTGGCACTGCATTTGATTTGAATGACAATATACATATTATTTTTTGGAAGTAAGCAATTTCACATCCAAAGACTTAAAAGAACCGGGTGGTAGATATGTTTAGGACCTAGTAATTTGTTACCTGTAGTTTCTCGAGATCTGCTAGAATATCTTTTCTTGCACAGTAATTTACTTTAGTCGTTCTCTCCATGAGAAAGTCAATACAGTTCAGTTATCTGTCCTATATCTTTTGTATGAAGAGATGCAAATAAGTCATTCAGTTTCTCTGCAATCTCTTTGAGGATCTATTTCATTCTTTTGTTGTTTAATGGCCCAAACATGTTCCATTCTGTATTTATCACATACATACACACCACTCTTCTTTTTCCCTTGTTGGTTCGTGCTTTACTTTACTTTCCTTGCTAAGACAAACTTTTTCTTTCCTAATGGACATTTTTTTCCTTTCTTCTGAACATTCACAGCTTTCTGGACTACTGGAAAGTCCTATTGGCTTTTTCTAGAATTTAGTGGATCTTTTTTTTATTATAGGTAGTCTTCAACTTACAATAGTTCATTTAGTGATCGTTCAAAATTACAACAACACTGAAATAAGTGACTTATGACTGTTTTTCACACCTATGACTATTGCAGCATCCCCATGGTCACATGACATGATCAAAATTCAGACTCATGTTTATGACAGTTCCAGTGTCCCATGCCAAGTACCCCTTGACTGAGGGGTGATGCATACCTGTCCCCCCTGTTACACCCTGGTGAGTCCCAAGGACTGTGCTCCAATGCCTGGCCTGCTTGCTTGCCCACCGGGCTCGTCAGGCCAGGGCTTCTTTCTCTGTTTGACCTGATTGTCCTGCCTAGCTGCAGGCTCTCTGGCCCTCTTAAGTGACTGTCACTGTTGGGCGATTCTGTAGAACCTCCCAGGTCCGTCCAAGACCCGTCAGGAGGGTGTCTTTTCCCTTGTTCCCGTTCTGTCCCCGGGCTTGTGGGGTTTTCAGTGCTGTCCCAAAACTCAGTTGTCCCCTGAGTGAAGTCAGAGGTGTTGTAGTCGGGATTTGGTTCCTTGAGTAATTTTTTGAGATCTGTGTAGTTAACAGATTCTAGAGGTACGGGTGCTGCTATGTTTTCAGCGATTTCAAATGCGTCTTGACCGCAAACGTACAGCAGGGTGGCGGCCTTCAAACTATCTTCTCTCACTTGGTTGACTTTAAGATAGTTTTCCACCCTGGCTATGTAAGACTCCCATCTTTCCGGATGCGAGACGTCGAATTCTGAAAGTCTTCCTACTTTTGCCATTTTTGTAGAAAAGGAAGGGTCTATCAGCCAGCCTACCCCCGATGCTCGCTGGATTGGCGGGTAGCTGCCGAGTCAATGCTGTTCCTACCGCTCAGGACTCTCTCGGGTAAGCTTACACCTGTCTTCGGTCGATGTAAGGCAATCCCATCCTCGTCACCAGTGTTGCGTCCTTTGCGAAATGGCAATGACACGAGAAGCAGTTGTAGTTCTCAGGAACTTCTTTATTTCTGTTCAGCATACTAGTTACAAGATGCCGACAACGCCCAAATCTCCCGGCCTCTTTTATAGGCCATTCCCGGGCCAATCTGCAACATTTGGCACGCCAGCACCTGCGCATGCGCGCATGTGCTGGTGACAGCCAGTCTGGTCCCGGGCAGCTTGCACCTGCCCAGGACTGTTGCAATGCCCCGAGCCTGCTTCCACAGGCTCAGGACATAACACTAACCTTGCTGCTTTCCTTTACCATCTTCTTCTTTTCTGTCCTCCCAAGACAGAGAACAAAATTATTGGGCATAAGTATTAACTTTCTGGCTGAATGCCAGCATTATGTTGCTCCCTCATCCCCACAATTCTGAAAGGACACAACAGTGCAGGCTGTCCTATATAATCATGGGGTGAAATTGTCATGTCCAAAAATAAGGAATTCAAAGAATAAAATCCAAAATGAGCATGTGATATTGGGTGGTCAACAATGCAAACCATTCTCCTTTATTGATATATTAGTCTTTTATATA
Organism: Crotalus tigris; assembly: GCF_016545835.1. Classification (NCBI taxonomy): domain Eukaryota; kingdom Metazoa; phylum Chordata; class Lepidosauria; order Squamata; family Viperidae; genus Crotalus; species Crotalus tigris. The sequence continues at coordinate 851,275 of NW_024096647.1, read as the reverse complement.
GCTAATATAGCCAGTGGACAGTTAAGATAATATACATAAAAACAACAAGAGGCTACCAGTGTTACATTTTTTTAATCCTAAAATCTAATTGACTCTATAATTTGTAAGTTCCACTTATGTACAATCTTTCTTTTTTCTTTCATTCTTTTTTTCCTTTGATTACATGCTCAAGCTCCTCCCAGTTGCTTTGATCAATCAATTGCAAGCAGCTGTAATCAACTGCCCTGAAGGAAGCTATTTTGCACAGAAGAGGGCTTTATTTTGGAAAATCACACACACAACTCTAAGTAGAATCTCTTTCCCTATTTTTAGAATTCCTAGGCACCAATTAGAGAAGCAGCCTGGATCTTTAGAGAGTCATGGGAATACTGAATTCTAAGGAAAACAAAGCTTTATTGATTTAACAAGATAGGCAACTACATACTCACACACACAGACACACACACTGGCCATCACTCACCTTTCTCTACTATTAGAGCTGGCTGAGCCTAATACAAAAGCACAGGAAATTCTTATCCAGATAAGAAGCAATCAGTTTGCACTTTCTCTTTTTGAAGCTTTTATAGTTTGGACTGCTGAGCAAAATCTTACCCTGCACAATGCTAATTGATTAATTGCCACTGATTTGTTATCTCTTTAGCTGTCTTCTCATTCCTAGGGAGTTTGTTTTTTTCTGCCTCTTCCTTCTAAAATGAATACCTAATGTGCTCACTTCTAGATGATGGCTCCTATCTTTTTATAAATTTTATAAATTGGTGGCTTTTTACTGCCTCTTATTTTTAAGTGCAGGCTCTAACCTTCCAGAGATTTTTCTTTTTCTTTATCGCATAAGGAAAATCAGCAAACCTTTCTTTTTCCCATTATGAAATCCTTTTTCCAGTCATACCCATTATTGGGTACAATATTGGCTTAAGTTTTCAGATGACCCCTGAAGCCATATTTAGACTGTGTTTCCCCGAAAGTAAGACCAATCTTATATGATTTTTGCCTCCAAAGGTCTTACTTTTGTGTGGTGTCTTATATTTTCCGTGACACCTGCCTTGCCTCGTGGTGGCAGCACCAACAGTCCCACCTAGCAGAAGCCTACATGGCTGCTGGCCCACTTCTGCTGTGGCTGCTCATGGCCAAAGGCCGCACGGCATATTCTGTCACTGCCACCACAATGAGGTGAGGCAGATGGGGGAGGGGAGGAGCTGCCCCATGTGCCCCACCCCCGCTTCCTCCAGCCACCCCTCCAGCCAAGCCATTCCTTGCTCCCTTTCACTCCCCTCCCAAGCTGGACTGCTGTGCTACTGTACGGAGGATGGACGGGATAGGCCTGGTCACCCTCTGCCATTTTGGAGCCAGGTGGGAGTGATGGGAAAAGGCTTCACTGATGCTGTGTGCCACAGGAGGGGCACACTAAAAAAAAGTTCAGTCAGACCTTCCAATTTTGCAAGATCTTTTTTTTTGTGTGTGTGAGAAGTTAGAAGGTCTGACTGAACTATTTTTAGTCTCATGAACTCCATTTCCCTGCAGCAGAAGAGAAACACACCGGAGCTGGAAAGTAGGTTAGTGTTGAATTTTTTGCTTTTGGGAAGAAGGAGGAGCTGGGTGATGGGGCGCCAAGGTCTATAGCAGCGCCAGGAGAAGTGGCAGGAAACAGGGTTGCCATTTCCAGAACAGAGAAGGGAGATGCAGAGGCAATGCAAGGCAGCAAGCAAGTGCTCTTCTCTTCTCTGCTCTGCACAGAGCCATTTCCTTCCCTGCTCTCCATTCTCTCCAGGAGTGATAACAGAGGGATGGTGGAAGGATGCAGCAGGGGAGGCTTGTGCTGCCAGTCATGGCACAAACCACAGGAGAGTTGGTGGAGGAGGAGGTGGCTGCCACTGGGCATATGATCTGTTGGGCAAAATACAAAGAAAGCCCCTCCAATGGCACACAGTGGCAGCAGAGCCTTTTGCTGTCACTCCCGCCTGGTTCTGAAATGGCAGAGGGTGACCAGGCCTATCCCTCCCATCCTCTGTATGGTAACATAGTAGTCCAGCTTGGGACGAGAGTGAAAGAGAGCAAGGAATGGCCTGGCTGGTGGGGGGGGGGCTGAAGGAAGCGGATGTGGGGTGCTTGGGGCAGCTCCACCCCTTTCCCCATCTGCCTTGCCTCATTGTGGCGGCAGCTGCACAATGTGCTGCATGGCGTCCTGCCCCATTGAGGCAGCCAGGTGGGACTTAGTGGGAGGGGTCCTAATTAGGGCTTATTTTTGAGTAGGGCTTATATTAGGCCCACCCCCTCAAATCAGGGTAGATCTTTTTTTGGGGGTGGGGTTTATTTTCAGGGAAACACAATACTTGTCTTTAGCCAAGTTTAGTACTATTGGATGTAGAGTGCTTTCTGTTTTAAAGTGCCAATTGGATTTACATATTATTCCACTGCATTATGGAAAATGAAATGCTGTTCCATGACACCTTTGGAGTGGTTTCCATTTAGAGGTGACTTCTCAGTGCTTTAAATAAATATATAAAGTGATTTGATGGTGCACTTACCTGTTTTTTGTCGCTAGTTGATTTTGTCAGTTAATGTAGAATGAGGTTGGAGAACTCACTTCATGACTTAGAGTACAAATTATTTTGTGTTACAGTAGAAGAGAACTCAGAACACAGCTGAAAGCTACAGATCCACCTTCTTTCATCTCCTGCAATGGATTTCCATTGAGAATTGACTGTAGAAACTCGCTACATAGTGGGAAAAAAAATATCTGAAACTATCTCTTTGGCACAGATAAAGATGACAAGAAAATAATAATAACAGCCTCAGAAACCTGAAAGAGGGATTTGTTTTCCCCTACTAGGAAACTCTAGAGGGAGATATCAGCGTCTGTTTCTTTCTTTATTATGCCACAGAGACAGATTAACTTGTCACAGATTTTTTCTTTCTTTCTTTCAGCCATTGGAGCAAACTTAGCTTATCTGTTTCACATGCAAACACTTCTTTGTTTTCAGAACTTGATCAAATCAAGAAACTAGATCAAAACAGCTAATTAAAACACACTCTTGAGCAAATAAATGAAAACCATTGGCATCTTTTAAAAATATTTTCTTACCCGCCTTAGCATTGCTGAAGAAAAGATGCTAATGCATTCCTACTTTTCGGGCCACATTTATGAAATTTAGCTAGCAGAAGATGCATCTGCTAACAGCAATGTGGGCTCTATTTATATTTTACACTCATTCTTTTCTCTGTTGGAAAGGAATGGAGAAGGGAGGGGGGAAAAACTCAATCCCAATTTAGGTTTACTCTGTAAAAATTGTGTTTCAAAACCGTAATCATTCTAACTAAAAGATAACGTTTTTCAAGATTGAATTGGACCCATGTGTTTCTCTTAACTAGACACCTGAGAATGAAAACAGAGATGTCAATATGTCTCCTATCTGGCAACAGACGTAGCTTAATCCATTTGCTCACTAGCTGATATCCTGCTAGCAAGGAAGCAAGTACTTACTAATTAAGTGCTTTGGCTGGTACATGACACCCCTCCTCCCCCCCAAAAAAAAGAATGTTCAAAGGAATTGGTTAGGTGGGTTATGTGGTTGTTAAAGCGATTGACTTTTCTTTTCTTCTTTTCTTTTCTTGTCATGTCATGTCTTTTTTTTTCTTTTCTTAAAGCAACAGTTCTTAGCAGAAATACAGGTAATATAATCAGAGACCAGTGGCTAAAGTAAATGGAAAATAGAAAAAGTAATTACTGCTACATATTATTTTGGAGGCATTCAGGAGAATGGAAGTCAAAGTGATGTTACTAATGAAAATTAGATTGGGTTTAAGTTGGCCATTCTTGGAAACAAAACTAAATGGGAGACATTTTCTATAAAATGATTAACCTACCTTGTTCAAAAATTAGAGAACTATTACAAAACCTATGCCAATCAGTAACTTTTTTTTCTATCAGTTTCACAGTCCACAGTCCACCGTGCATTTTTTCAGGTTTCATATGCTTGGTCACACCTTACTGTGCCTAGAATTCAGGTGTTATGATGCACATCATGCTAAACCACAAGCATGGCAATATTATTTAAGATGATTGTGAAATTCTCCAATCAATATACAGGAAACAGTGGTGGGATTCAGCTGGTTCGGCAGAACCGGTAACTAATTTTTTGTTGCCCAGGCCCAAAACGTACTTCCGGAAGCGGCATCCCTCAGAGAACCGGTTGTTCACATATTTGAATCCCACCACTGACGGAGTGTGCATTGAAGGAAGTAAAACAGAATGTGTGTGTGTATATATATATACACACACAAGGATTAGTCGGCTTGGACCTGTTACAAGGCCCATGCGTAGAGTTTGGGCGTGGCTATGCTTATAAGCAGGTTTCCTCACTAGCTAGCTTGTATTCTGACAATGATGGCAGGTGCTAGCCATTGAAAGCTAGGTGGATGTAAGTAAGAGCTAAAAGAAAGAATCACTGAAGGCTGTAAGTGAAGTAAGGATTAGTTGGCTTGGACCTGTTACAAGGTCCATGCGTAGAGTTTAGGTGTGGCTATCCTTATAAGCAGGTTTCCTCACTAGCTGGCTTGTATCCTGACGATGATGGCAGATGTTAGCCATCGAAAGCTTGATTTTATTTATTAAAACCTTGGTGTTTTATTTCCTGGTGATCGCTTCCTTTTTTACTGAAATGTATGTACCCAGGAATCGCTATTCTTCAATTTTTAATGTAATTTTATATATATATTCCACTCCAACTCTGCAGCCACCAAAAGGATCCTGAAAAGAACAGAATTGGCCCTAATCAGAAATGAACTTCACACAAAAAGATTCCTCCTAGACCGAATTAACAAAGATCTCCTCACACTCCACCTCAAACTCAGCAACAAGATCCACCCCGCACTTTGGGACAAATCCAAACAACTCACCGTCTGGAGAGCCGAAACACAGACCACCCTCAAGACAGATACACACACCAACAAACTCCGAAGACTACAAGAACGCCAGAAACAAACCCCTCCTCCCTCACAGCCACACATGAAACAAACAGTGCATAACATCTCAGATAGGATCCTCACCAAAGCCGAAACCAATGTCCTTTCCAAAGGATTCAACTTTGCAGTCGCTCCCAAACACATCCCCACTGAAACCATTATATGTGGAGTTGAAACCAGCCTGACCAAAATCAACCCCAACGACGCTAACAGAATCAGACTCAAAATCACCAACATCCTCTGCACCAGCAAGCCACCCAAAAACAATTTACCCAAAGAGGAACAGACAGCACTACGTAACCTGAAAGAAAACACCAGCATAATAATCCTACCAGCAGACAAGGGCAACGCCATGGTGGTTATGAACACATCTGACTACCAAACCAAATTAACCAACCTATTCCAAGACTCCACATACAAACCCCTAAATACAGATCCCACCACCTACTTGGAAAAAACCACCAGATCCAAAATAAAATTTTGTATTTTTGTATTTTCTATTTAATTTTATTTATATGCCGCCCAATCCCAAAGGACTCAGGGCGGTGTACAGAGTTAAAACAATCATAAAACAATAAAATAATACAGTCATACCACGAGTCCGATCATATCCCTCCCCCCCTGAGGATATCAGCCCCAGGCCTGCCGGAACAGGAGAGTCTTAACGGCTTTCTTAAAGGCCGGCAGGGTGGAAGTAGTTCGAACCTCGGGGGGAAGTTGATTCCACCAGGTCGGAGCCACCACAGAAAAGGCCCTTCTCCGAGGGCCCGCCAGCCGACATTGTCTGGCTGACGGGACCTGAAGGAGGCCCAATCTATGGGACCTCACCGGTCTCTGGGAACTGTGCGGCAGAATGCGGTCCTGTAAGTAACCTGGCCCTATGCCATGAAGGGCTTTAAAGGTGATAACCAACACCTTGAATTGCATCTGGAGACCCACAGGAAGCCAGTGCAGCTGGCGGAGGATAGGTGACACGTGGGCGTACCTTGGCGCGCCCACAATCGCTCTCGCGGCTGCGTTCTGAACCAACTGCAGCCTCCGAACGCCCTTCAAGGGTAGCCCCATGTAGAGCTCATTACAGTAATCCAGTCTTGAGGTGACAAGGGCATGAGGGACTGTGAGTAAAGCCTCCTGGTCCAAATAAGGCCGCAACTGGTGCACTAGGCGAACCTGTGCAAAGGTCGCCCTGCCCACAGCTGATAGATGTTGTTCCAAATTTAGCTGTGAGTCCAGGAGGACACCCAAGTTGCATGCCTGCACTGAGGGAGGTAAATTTGCCCCCCCCCAGGACTAATGATGGACCATCCAGTTGGCCTTTGGGAGGCAAGACCCAGAGCCACTCGGTCTTGTCAGGGTTGAGTCTAAGTCTGTTCACCCCCATCCAGACCCTCACATCTTCCAGGCACCGGCACATCACATCGACTGCTTCACTGAAAGGACACGGGGTGGAGATATATAATTGGGTATCATCCGCGTACTGATGATACCTCACCCTGTGTCGCCGAATGATCTCACGCAGCGGTTTCATGTAGATGTTAAAAAGGAGGGGGGACAGGACCGAGCCCTGAGGCACCCCATGATCGAGGCGCCTAGGGGTCGATCTCTGTCCGCCCAACAACACCGACTGCGACCTGTCAGAGAGGTAAGAATAGAACCACCGCAATACGGTGCCGCCCACCCCCGCCTCTCCGAGACGATGCAGAAGGATACCATGGTCGATGGTATCGAAAGCCGCTGAGAGGTCAAGAAGCACCAGGATAGAGGAATAACCCCTATCCCGAGCTCGCCAGAGGTCAGTGCGACCAAAGCAGTCTCAGTGCTGTAGCCGGGCCTGAAACCAGATTGAAAAGGGTCCAGATAATTCGTTTAATCCAAGGATCACAAGAGTTGGGACGCCACCACCTTCTCTACAACCTTCCCCACAAAGAGGAGGTTGGAGATGGGACAAAAGTTCTTCAAAACAGCTGGGTCCAGGGAAGGCTTCTTGAGGAGGGGCCTCACCACCGCTTCCTTTAAAGGTTGTGGGAAAGACCCCTCCATCAAGGAGCCATTGATTATTACCTGGAGCCAGCCTCGTGTCACCTCCCTACTGGCAGAAACCAGCCAGGAGGGGCACGGGTCCAATAAACAGGTGGCGGCATTCATTGCCCTCACGGCCTTGTCCACTTCATCAGGGGTCACAGGCTCAAACTCGCTCCAGATAACATGACTAAGACCAGCCCCTGACAACTCGGCTGGCACTGCCCAGTCGGAGTCCAGGTCTCTCTGAATCTGAGCGATTTTGTCCGAAAGAAATTGAACAAACTCCTCAGCTCTCCCCTGCAAGGGTTCCTCCGCCTCATCCACTTTAAGAAGGGAGCGGGTCACCCTAAACAAGGTGGCCAGGTGAGATTCTGCGGACGCAATAAGTGCGGAAAAGTGAACACACTTTGCCGCCCTTATCGCCACTAAATAAGTCCTAAGATAGGCTCTTAATAGTGATCAGTCAGATTCAGAGTTACTGGCTCTCCAACGTCGCTCTAGACATCTCTTGTGGCGCTTCATCTCCCGGAGCTCCTCAGTAAACCAAGGTGCCCTCCGGGGACCACCACCACAGAAAGGTCGCAAAGGCGCAATTCAATCCAGGGCCCCGGATGCCGCCTCATTCCAGGCCGCAACCAGGGACCCGGACGAGTTGTGGACAAGGGAGTCAGGTATTTCCCCAAGCTCCTCCTGGAACCGATCTGGGTCCATTAGGCGCCTGGGGCGGAACCACTTAGACGGCTCCCTCTCCCTGCAATGAGGGAGTGATGCTCTGAAGTCCAGCCTCAATATGAAATGATCTGTCCATGACAAGGGCGAGATCTCTATTCCCCTTAATTCCAGATCATGTCTCCATTGCCCCGAGAGAAACACAAGGTCGAGTGTGTGACCACCCCTATGAGTCGGATCCTGAATTACCTGGGTCAGGTCCATGGTTGTCATGGAAGCCATGAACTCCTGCACCACCTCTGAGCGATCGCCAAGTGATGGTAGGTTAAAGTCCCCCAGTACTATAAGTCTGGGGAACTCCACCGCCAACCCGGCTACTGACTCCAGCAACACAGGCAGGGCTGTTGCAATGCAGCTGGGAGGTAGGTACGTCAGCAGCAAACCTAACTGAACCTGTGAACCCAACTTCAATAGGAGGGACTCACACCCAACAACCTCTGGGGCAGGAATCCCATGAGGACTCAAGGACTTCCGAGCGATGACTGCCACTCCTCCACCCCTGCCCTGATGTCAAGGCTGATGAAGCACCACAAACCCATCCAGGCACATCTCTGAGAGGGAAACACCCCCCTCAGGGCCCAGCCAGGTTTCGGTTATACATGCCAGGTCCGCCCCGCTGTCCAATATTAAATCACGGACAAGGGGGGCTTTGCTGACAAAGGACCTGGCATTAAGCAACAGCAGCCTACAATTAGGGCCCTGTACTCCCCTGTCACCAGTACTACAGGATGAGCCTTTTGAGGGGCCGGAACAAGGAATCACTCTAACATAGCGAGTCCTCGTTCCCCAAAGATGGCCTGCCCCTCGGCTCCCGCCATATCTGCCCATCCCAGTCGTAACCGGGATGCTCCGACTTTCTCCCCTCCCTGGAGTACCCCCACACTCACCAGCCTTCTCCCTTCCTGACCAGACTCGCTTTCCATACAGACCAAGCCCAAGGGTAAGTCCTGCCCCTCCTACTTTTGCTATTGCACTCAGCAGAGGAGGTACCACGCTCCGCCCCCGACTCCACCATTCTCATACCCCAAACACTCAATACACATTCACACTCAATTTATATACATAAAAATAAAAATATTCACATTCATACGCCCTAAATACAATAATAAAATTTATACATAACAGGGCCACCATTCATCTACATGCATACACACAACCACAACAAACATTCTCTAAAAAATAATATTGCCCCTCTGTGTCCCAGGCTGATCCAATGTGGCCGGCTAGGTGATCATTAGGTCACCTAGCCTCCCCCATTAGTGAAGAGATCCAGCAAAGAATCATTCCCAGAGAGAAATCATCCAGATGCCCCAAACTCTATGGTCTCCCCAAGATACACAAAGAAGGAACCCCACTCAGACCTATAGTCAGCTCCATAGGCTCACCTCTACAAAACCTAGCCAAATTTCTCGTCAAACAACTACAGCCCTATGCAGAATCCATCACTCACACGTAAAAAAACTCATTCCAGTTTATAGAGATCATAAAGAAACAAAACTTACAGCCCAGTGACCTACGCGTGAGCTTCGATGTCATATCCCTCTTCACCCAAGTGCCTATCAAAGAAGCCTTGACAGCTATCCAAAACAAATATAATCCCCCCAAACACATTTTAGATCTGACCAACCACTGCCTATCCAACACATACTTCATCTATAATGGACAAAAATACAAACAAACAGAAGGAGCACCCATGGGATCACCCCTCTCACCTGTCATTGCAAACCTCTACATGGAACACTTTGAAACCAAGCTCTAGAAAAATTGGATCATAAACCCAAACTCTGGCTCAGATACGTAGACGACACCTTCATAATCTGGCCACATGGGAAAGAAAAACTGGACAACTTCCTCACACACCTCAACAGCCTACACCCCAAAATACAGTTCACCATGGAAACAGAAGCTAACAACCAACTTCCCTTCCTGGATGTCTTAGTCTACAAGAAATCCAATGGCTCCCTAGGACACACCATCTACCAGAAGAAAACACACACAAACCACTATCTGCACGCTCTCTCACACCACCACCCAGCACAGATCAACTCTGTAGCCAAGACACTCATCTCCAGAACAAAACGCTTAGCTGACGAACAACACCTAAAACCCGAACTACACACTCTCACCAATGTACTAACATCCAATGGATTCCATAGAAATAAGATTACAAACCTAATCCAAAAAGAAACCCCCACTAAAATCCAAGACAAAGAACAAGAAAACGGCAAAGCCCTCCTCCCATACATAAAAGGCACCACAGACAGAATCAGTAAGATCCTCCATAAACACAACATCAAAACAGCATTCTGCACAAACAGAAAAATATCCACCATCCTTAGAAACCCCAAAGATAAAATTGAATTAGAAAATCAAGGAGTATACGAAATCCCATGCACCACTTGTCCCACCACATACATTGGACAAACCAACAGAAGAATAAGTGCACGCATTGAAGAACATAAGAACTCAGTCAAAAAAGAGGAACCAACATCTTCCCTGGTCCAACACCTTAAAGCCACAGGACATGAAATTGACTTTAAAAATACCAGAACCATTGCCAAAAGTGAACATTTTAATAACAGAATAATCAGAGAAGCCATCGAGATAGAAAAACGCCCACACAGCATGAACAAGCGAGATGATACCTCCCGCCTACCAGCCATTTGGAAACCCGCCCTTATTGACAAACGACTCCCTAACACAAAAAATGATACCAGACCCACACTCACAAAAACCACACAGGATGTCACCACCACACATCCACGCAAAAAAGCAAACCCAAAGCCACACCGATGATGAGGCACGACCACAAACCAGAAGCCAGACCACAGCTGCATCATTAACCACTTTAAACCCCTCCAATCCATACATGAAGCAAACTGACACCCTCCATGAAGATGAGGCACGACCACGAATGTGAAGCCAAAAAATAGCAAGGCAGCCCAAAATCTTAAACCCCCCTGCAACTCAGACTAACCTGAGCACAACCAAACAGAACACTCCCCCAGCCAATCAGAGCACAGCCAACCCCCCAGCCAATCAGAGCACAGCCAACCCCCCAGCCAATCAGAGCACAGCCATGCCCCTAACCAATCAGAACACACCTCCACCCAATCAGAACACAGCCAAGCTCCCACCCAATCAGTTCATACCCCCACTGGCAGTTAAAAGGAAGAAACAGCTAAGACCACACATTGCTCCTCGAAGCACAAAGCTGAAAGCACCAGCCTGAAGATGACGAATGGGACTTCGTCGAAACGTCGCCAAGACACTTCCAATTTTACACGGGAGAAAACCCGAACAACCAAAGACCTACATACAAACACCCGCGAAAACCTCAGAAAACATATATATATATGTGTGTGTATATATATATATATACACACTAATTTACTTCAGATCACCTAGACCAGGGGTGTCAAACTGCCAGCCCACAGACCAGACACATCACACAGAAGCCACTCCCACCCCATTGCTGGCAATGGCAAAACTGTCCTGATACATTGCGTGATGTCACATGATGTCGCGAGTTTGATATGTCTGACCTAGACCAAGGGTCTTCAAACTTGGCCCTTTTATGACTTGGGGACTTCAACTCTCAGGATTTCTCAGCCAGGCATGCTGGCTGGGGAAATCTGGAGTTGAAGTCCACAAGTCTTAAAGTGGCCAAGTTTCAGGATCCTGGTTTAGATCTATAAATTTACAAATTTTAATCCTATCAATCACATAACTAACCTTGGTTCCAAGGTTACCAAGGTTCCCGCATTACAGTTAGATCTCAAAATAAGATCGCGTGGGAGAATTAATTCAATATAGAGAAGAGACATAAAGAGAAGCTTCAGAGTAAAGATAAACTAAACAGCACATTTCTGTCACCTTGCAGCAGTAAAGTGAACCTAGAAATAAAGCCACAGACAATTCCAAAGTCATTTCTAAAGCACCCTGAGGATGATTGAGAAAAGCAGAAATCTCATTCGAGGAATAAAAAAAACAATTCATAGGATTTGGGCACTGTATCAACTTATTTGCCACTCCTGGGCATTTTCCACATTGTGAAACATGAGATCAGTGCAACACCTAAAGCCAGTGATGATTTCTCTTGCAGGCTTTAGAAATACATTATTATCTTTGTATCATAAGATTTTCTGCCACAGTTTGGGTTTCATGCTGTTATGCCAAATTGGGATCATGGCCAGTTGTTACTGAGAAGAGTCACAATAACTGGCTATATAGAACCTCCCAGTGACAAAGCTTTATTGCCAACATCTCACATTTCACAATTTTTTTTTTTTTTGTATACAATATGGATGGCAAATCAGCAGAGGGTTGTAAGCCACTATGGAAGCAGAGAAAAGTACAAGGAACATTCTTCCTTTGGCTCTAATCCAGTGTTTCTCAACCTTGACAATTTTAAGGCATGTGGACTTCAACTCCCAGAATTCCACAGCCAGCATTGCTGGCTATGGAATTCTGGGAGTTGAAGTCCACATGCCTTAAAATTGTCAAGGTTGAGAAACACTGCTCTAATCTGTGAAGCAGCATTGGATTACTGTGGCCTTATCGCTGATGTAAATGTTCCTATAACAATTGTATATTGGTAAAATAAGAAGATATGAGTACAATGAATTAGGTATCTTTTGAGGAGCAAAAATAAATTAATAAACTGAACTTATGTTTTTTTCCCCCTCCGCAACTGACTGCGTATCTTAAGCTCACAGTGGTGTATGGTTTATTTTATTTACAACCCACTGTGATGTTTTACACTTTACAAGCAGCTGTGTGGTTGATTTTGCTTTCCCCTTTGCTTATGACAAACATTTCTAAGAAAACAGCAAAGGTTCTGTAAATCATTAAAAATGACAGTCTGCTCTAATGAGTATTCCTGACACAGCAGATAATGGTGAGAAGAACGTGCTGATTTGCTGCTAAAAAAAGAAAAAAGAAAGATCAGTCAACAATATATGCCTGCCAATATTTATTCTTCCAATTAAAATGAATTTAAAAAAAATAATTGTTTTTTATATTTCTCTTATTTTCATTGCAAGGCAAAATTGATATTTCTCTCTAAACCAGACATGTCAAACACAAGGCCTGGAGGCCAGATGTGGCCCGCAAAGTGGTTTCAGGTGGCCTGTGAAGCCATCCTGGAAACAGTGAGGGAACGGCCCCCGCTGCCTTGGCCCTGGCCCAGGCCGGCCGGGAGCCAATGTACAATTTTGTGCTGTCCATCTATGCTGAAACGTATTCAGTCTTAGCTCCACAAGACTGTCTGGAAACAGCGAGGGCGCCCCCTTGGGGAAGTGGGGCTGTGGTGCCACAGGTGCTTGGGGGGGGGCTGGGCATTTTACCTCCGGGCAGCCCGCACCACCATCCAGCCCCCCTGCATGGCCTGAGAGGAACAGTGAGGCTACTCCAGTGGACCATGCCTTGGCATTTGGCCTGGTTCCACCCCCTTCTGCCAGAGACCCTCAGATCTGTCCCACTCCTGCCCAGGCCCTCACAGGCACCCTTGATGCAAACGATGTAGAGCTGGCCATGCCCACCCAATAGGCCACACCCATTCCATCCACGCCCCATCCAGTTAGGCTGCACCCACCCTAGCCACACCCACCCAGCCCCCCAAGGGCAACCTCAATGCTGATGCGGCCCTCAATGAAATTGAGTTTGACACCCCTGATCTAAAGGACTACCACAAAGAAGAGAAGTTCAACTTATTCTCCAAAGCACCTGAAGGTAAGATAAGAAACAATAGATGGAAACTAATCAAGAAGAGAACCAACCTAGAACTAAGAAGAAATTTCCTGACAGTTAGAACAATTAATCAGTGAAATGGCTTGCCTCTAAAAATTGTGGCTGTTCCAACACTAGAGGTTTTTAAGAAGAGGTTGGACAACCATTTGTCTGAATTGGTATAGGGTTTCCTGCCTTAGAAGGCAGTTGGACTAGAAGACTGCCAAGGAACTTTCCAGTTCTATTATTCTGTTTTTCTGTTAATTTTAATGCAATACAGTATCTTTTTAACTTAACCTTCGAGTGGTGATTCCTAGAGAGACCCAGCTGAAAATATTGTGTTGTTTTAGAACAATATTTTGAGAATAGCATGTGGATTTGAGGATTTCTTCATATCCAACTTGTTTTTAACCTACTCTGTTTTATTTTTCAATTTTATAAATCTTAATTTTTTTTTTTAAAAAAGGGAAGAAAGCAGTGAGCTATGTTTATCTGTTTAGTCAAAGATTTTGAAGAAATTCTTTCCAATGATAAAGTAATTGTCAGGGGATGATATTGTAGATACCATTTAATTGAAGAACTTTTTCTTGATTAATCACAGAGATGTAACCAATTAAGTAATTAATTGATTGCATTTGCATAGGGATAAATATATTCAGTTCTATCCACAGGTCAACTTTGTCTGCCCTCTAATTATTGTGATAAAACTGAATTCTTCTCTACCATGGAAGATTTTTGAGAGTTGGGGAATCCCTCTGGGACAGAAGGGGATCATAAAGGAAACAGCAAAAAGAAATCCTATCACAGAAATGAATATCTATTTGTATACAGTTTGATTGAACCTGTAATTCTGGCAAGAAATACATTCTTTTCGAATATTAATGCATCCTTCCTATTTAGAAGAAAGAAGGGGTTCACAGGAATAAGGTACTGTTCCTTTTCTATCCATTATGATGGCTCATTCTGAAAATACCAGTATTTGCTGTACAGCAATTGAGAATATCATAGAGGAATATGTACAGTATATTTACTAGGAAATCAAAGTGGAAGAAGCACTTCCACTTAGGTCAATTGGCAAGGAGAAGTGTAGTATTGTTGTAGAACTACCCCATCAATGTCAGAAGTTCACACACATATCTAGTTTATCTCTCACTATTTGAAGTGCTCTTTAAACATTGCCTCTCAAGTGGAGCACCACTTGAACATCATGGGCATTGACAAAATCACTTTCTGTCAATTGCAAAAAGCAGCTTTCCCTGTAACAGCTTACTTCCTGCAACAATACCTTTTAACACCATCAAATCTCCACATAATTTACCACATGTCTTTGGGAAGGATTCGATAAAGGGACTCATCCAGTCTGAAAATCTGATTGTGCAACAAACCGTAATAGAGGAAACTTCGTGCCTAACAAAATTCGTTTAAAAGCATCCCCAGTCTGGTGCCTTCCAGATGTGCTGAGACTGCAATCCCCAGAATTCTCATCTAGCATATGCAAAACTGAAATTATGGATAATAGCAGTCCCAAAACTTATTGAGGTTTTGAGGTTTGGGAAAAATGGTATACAGGATTCAAAGACCTCTTCCATTTGTTTTATTCCCCTAAAACCTGTACAAAGATTGTCAGTTATCTCGTTGCCATGAGGATTAAACTCTCAGCACTACTATTCTAAACCTGATGCATTCCAGATTTCTAACTAGGACGATAAGCAAAATATGTCAGCATATAATTCAAGACATCTTTGAGACATCAGATGGGAGGGAGATTATGCTCCTGAATAGCAGATACCAAGCTTGCATTTGGATAAATATGTAAGGGTATTGAAAGAGCCCTCCTGGATTAGGACAAATTTAGTCTACTATAATTTCAGTTTCAGCCTCTATGAGACTCTTAAGTGGGATACATTGGCCAGGTGCTGTTGGCACTCAAGATCTAGTGATGTTCCATTCTGCTTTCACCAGACATTCAGGTTCATCTTTCAGAAATGTGTTTAATCCTGTTTTAATGCCAGCTGGGATGTTTTGTAGTGACCACTTCCATATAGTCACAAAACTATCTCCCAAAGTTGTGGATAGGGAAATTGGATGGATAATTATGCTAGATTACTCCAGTGGAAGGGAAGATTCTCTGACAATTTTTCAAGGACAAGACAATTTTAGCAACAGCCCTAAAAGGCCCATGAGAGATATTTCTTTGGGATTTGACTTAAGTGGAAAAATTCAGGAAGGCTACAGGTGACTGGAGAGATTCAGTAGATTCACACTGAGTCCTTGACCACTTAGCAAGTAATACCTCTTCTTTAAAAAGGAGGAATTATCTTCTTTAGAAGAGTAATTTTCTAAGCCAATTCTTCCTAAATTGAATGAGAAGTAGAAGGGGAAAAAAATCAAGAAAATTTATCTTCCTGCCACTACTTTGATACATTCATAGAGCAACTTTTAAAAGGGCTTTTAAACTGATATTTAGGCTCTAAGAGCTTGAAAGTAATTGCTTGCTCATCAGTTTCTTGCAAGACATAGTAATCTATCCCTGTGCGAATGGATCTGTAGTTTCAGATCTGCCAACTATCCTATTATATTCATAATTTGGCATATCCATTTGTTCTCCCTCCCAGAAAAATGTTGAAGGAACCAATTCCAATCTCATTAAGCCAGTAATAATTTTTCCACTTCTTCAAAAAGGAACAGGAACGGAATGCTGAAGTAATCATTGTTTTATAAGGTCCACTCACCATGTCCTTATCATTCTTTGCTGTCATTAACTGAATGTGGATTTAAAAAGAGGTCTAATGCAAGGGGGAAAAATTGGAAATAACGGAAAAAATCATCACTGTGGGAGCCAGCATTGTCCAAAGACAATTCCCATGGTCATATAGCCAGCATGACTATATACCAAAGGGCATGGAATACCGTTACCTTCCCATATAAGTGGTACCTATTTATCTACTCTCATCTGCATGCTTACAAACTGTTAGGAGCAGGAGCTGGGGCAAGTAATGGAAGCTCACCTCATCATACAGTGTTTGGTTCTTGAACTTGAGTTGCCAGCTCTGTCTGTCTGTCTGTCTATAATTATACATAACAAAAATAACAAATTTAACAAAATTGTTAAATTTTAGTATTTAGTATATTTAGTATTTAGTAATAAACACCTTTATTACTATTTGCTTTTAAAAGTAATATTTCAAGTTTACCTCCCAGAATTTAGTTACACTAGTTCTGTTGCTAAAAAAAAGAAAATGAAACTATCATTTTGCTTATTTTCCTCTAGTGCATACATATTGTACACAAAAGCAATTTTAAGATCCAATAATCTAGGCACTGTTTAAGCAGCTTATTTTATGCTGATGGAGGTCAAGAGTTCATGTGTGGTTCCATGCAAAATGATTTGCATATGAAAGAGTCACCCATGCCTTTAACAATCCTTCCTTATTATAATTCTAAATATCTAGGGAAGGAAGAAGCATTGTAAAGATAAGAGAAGGGGCCTCATAGAAAGGGAAGTAGGGGGGAAAAAGAGATGCAACATTTTTGACACTTTGTTCTTTTGCTCTTGGGTATTTTTCAATTGCTGAGTAAGTTTTCTATTTGATCCAGGTTTTGTGTGCACCTCAGCTGTTTTCAAAAAAAGGAAGTTGTGCATTTGTTGAAGAGGGTGTGTGAAGTCACCCAACCTTTCCTCATCTCAAAAGATTTATTGTAATTGGAGGTTTATTAAAATTCCACCTAAGCTTAAATAGTTGGTACAAAAGACCAAACTTTGTGCAACCAGCTGAGAATACTCTTGAATAAAGGCTGCCCCTTTCAGCTTGTTAGTTCCTGGTCCTCTGTTCTGGCTAAATCTACATTAGTGTACACTGAGTGGCCTTTCACTTGCTTTATTTTCGTAGCCAGAGGCAATGCTAGATAGGGCAACAGGGAACCAGTCAAGTTAGATTTGCTCATGCCTTTCCTCTGAATAAGTAGGAAAGTCTGTGTGCGTGAGGATAGGTGCATGTGCCTTTAGACTATTTGATGCACAGCAGAGTAAACAGACAGTGACATGTTTGTAGACAAACTGTCATAGAGCAGATGATTTACAGCCACAAAATTATTTCTGAATTGCATGGATCAGGAGAAGGCTGCCAGCTTCAGCAGCTGGCCACATTTTTGTGGGAACCAGGCATTCATTAAAAGCACCACTCTCTCTCTCTCTACTGTAATGCAATACCCAGCCTTGCATCCTTTACTAAATTTTTCTAACATATCAGAGCAAAGAGGGAGGCCACAGTAATTTGCACACTACAAACAAAGTGGGAGGTTTGAACATTTTTTTATTTTATTTTAGGGACCAAAATTATGTTACTCTGATTTTTCATTGATAACCCTTGAATACCTGGAATAGAGCAATGTAGAATGTAAAAAAAGATTGATATTGCAAAGCTGTTTAAATATCTCCCAATGCAAACAGAAGCAGGTGACTGGATATTTGCCAACTCTACTATAATCTTCAACATCCAATCCAAGGAATAGCACATTCATTTTCTAAAACTAAATTAAAATGAAGCACATCTAGCTCTCTTTATTTCAAATTAGCTTCCCTAATAAAAATGCAGAAATGAATGGGAGAAATTAATTAAAATTCTTTCTTTTAATTGTTGCCATTCTGTTCTTATGAAAGGTATTCCCAAAATTGAAATGAGCCATTGTATTGTCACATACATGTGAGCTGCATTCGTTTATGGTGGGAGAACTTTATCCAGATTACTTACTAAGTGTGCATAGCCCTCATACCTAAGCATAAAATAGTTAAAAATAAGTGGTTATTAAAATGCATATTCTTGCATTTTTCCAAGAATATTCTTGTATTATTGCATTCTCCTTCCGAAGAGCAGTAGAATCAAAACCTCCCATCTGTCATTTGTAAATAGTTTCAAATGTTTTAGTGAAGCTTCTGATTGCAGGACATACCATACTTCAGACATCTGCAAAGCACAAAATGTGCCAAAGTTTTATGATACATTCATTTATGGTTAATTAACTAGAATGGAAGCAGACTGATTTATAAATCATGGCAAGAGGTTGTGCTGTTTTGGCTGCTTGCAGAAGGCAGTAACAGCTCTATATGGGGCTTTAGATCAGCAAATTTGCAATTTGATCATTTTATGACTAAGTATGAATATACAAATGGGGCCCACTGTCTGTGTGTGATTCTCTAAACTGTGATTAAGAGAATAGCAAACTACAGAAACCTGACTGTTTCATCTTTTACCCATACTTTTGCTAGTCCTTTTATACACGGTTATAATTATATACAAACTGGCAAAGTATGTTATGGTTCCAAACCACATTGCAGATCAATATTACATGATCCAGCAAAAACAATCTGATGTTAGTCTCACCCACTGAATCCACGTAGACTGCCGTTATATAAGCTCTGTTTTCAGCTTTGTAAAATACCCATTTCCTGAATTATTTTAAATTTATCAATCAGGTAGTATGGTATTAAAATTCATAAAATATACACTGCATTAGATAATTGGTACGTATTTTTTGCATGTCTTTTTTTTTTTTTTTTGCAGTGCTTTAAACTAGGAATTGTATTAGAGCTACACTAAAGTTTTATTCATTCTTTCCAGAAATGAGCCAGGTTCATACCAGAACAGCAGGCATGCTGGATTTATTCCTTCTTCCTTTCTCCTGTAAATAAAAACATGGAAAAGATATCAGCACTGATCCAAAGAAACTTGCTATCTCAGATAGAGGGCAGGCCATGTGCAGGAAGTTATTGTACAGTCTATGTACAGAAGACTCAGCTGGATGGGCAGTTGAATTTTAACGTTTTTCCAGTTCCCAGACTCCTTTTCTAATCAAAAAGTTCATTATCCAGTTAACTTCTACTTCTGTTCTTGCCATGTTTATCCTTGCCACATCAGGTACTCTTATTCTGCATTTATTTTCACATGCAAATTTCTCTAACATCTTTAACTTCCTTATATTGTTCCTAGGTATACTGTATGCAGTTTTATATTAACCTTCCCAATCACATTGCTATATAACCATGTAGGTAATTCAGTATACAGTTATATACAACTTTTCCTGATATTTACATTTTTCTATAAAATCTTTGCGCTCAGACATATTTTTAGAACAAATACAAATAGATTCTGTGAGTTGCATACTCATTTGTACAACTACAAATCTGTAACGGTATGTGAGAATGACCTTGAGAAATGAGGGGAAGAGACGCTGCCTAGGAAATGATGAGACAAGAAAGGGCGGGGGGGGGGGTCCGAAGTTGCCTAACAGTCAGAGAAAAAAGAAAAAAACCCACAAAAATAGATCAGGCTATTAAAAGTGTCAATGGGAGATTTGTACCTTCAGACTTGCAAGATTCTGTTAATGTAGCTTTACAATAAAGTAGCTCATCTGGTCGTGTTTCTTATCTGGTCTACCCAATGACAAAAGCATTATATTTGGATGGATGACACCATTTGGGTTGAAAATTGATCTGTGACCTCCCAATATTTCTTACAGCCTGAAAGGTAAAGAGGTCAGTGGTTCATGTCTTTAGGAACTGTGCCAGCCTAAGCACACAGCAGATCAATAAATAAAGCTCCAGATTCCCATCATGAAATGTTTGATTTCAGCAGCTTAGTAAAAAAAAAATAAAATGACTTAGTGGTGCTTTTGCTTTAAATATTCCTGTATTTCAGAGAGAGGCATTTTGATTTGTCTTATGTGAAACTCAAAGGGGAGCAGGTTTACCAGCAAAGCTGTGCAACTAGCTAGGCAAGTGAGTCAAATCAGGCAAGATGGCCATCGCTTGATTGTGACATTGCCATCTCCATCTTATAGTTTTGATTGCTTTCCCTCTTGTGGATGCAGCTGTCTACCTACCTGCCTTAGGCTGGAAGGCATTTATTTTTGTTTCACAACCACAGCATCTTAGCATTCTTCAAATTTAACTGAATGCCCATATCATATCGAGTTAAATTCAAGTTTTCTTATTTTTATAGTCCTCCCTTAACACTGGCCATTTCTCAGTATGAGGCTGACTCTTTGGAACATACTGTATACAGCACATTAGGAATACCAGGTCAGGACTGCAGAAGTTCAGATGAACTCTAGTTAACAGCCAGAAATTTTGTATTTGTCTTTTGCTATCTAGTAGCTAACCATTTTTTTTTTTTTTGCATATCAGATCTGATAGTCCTAGTTATCAGGCATTGTATCAATTAAATATCAAAGCACAAGGACCAGCCTATTTGATATAGGCAGCAACTATAATCTATATTCAGAACTTATTTCCCCAAATCATCATGGTGACTTAAATTAATCTTGTTTTCTGTATAGTATAAAGGAAACCATAATTCATTTAAATATAGCCCTCTTCAGCAATGTAAAAATGTGCTTCAATCCAGAAAACACATCCAATTTTAAAAGGTCACCGAATACATTACTTGTAGCCTTCATAATCCTACTTTAATTTATTGTTAGTATCCATAATTCTGAACTTAATTGAGACAAAGCTTTAAGAAAAGGACAATAGGTTTTTTTTCTTAAAAAAAGTAAAATAAGTTATGTTGAATGCAGAAATTCTTAGTTCAAAGTTCAAAACATTAATGTCCGTTGTTTCTTACTAGAATCAAGCTGGCAAGAGATACTTTTCAAGACACAGAATCAGATCTTCCATCAAACTGCTTCTCTTCCCTTTGATGGCACCCTGCCATAAAATGTGGGGAGGGAGAATGGGAAGATAAGGAGGCGGGGATAACCTACTCTGTTTTATTTTTCAATTTTATAAATCTTATTTTTTTAAAAAAAAAAGTGAAGAAAGCAATGAGCTATGTTTATCTCTTCAGTCAAAATTTTTGAAGAAATTATTTCCAATGCTAAAGTAATTGTCAGGGGATGATATTGTAGATACCATTTAATTGAAGAAATTTTTCTTGATTAATCACAGATGCGTAACCAATTAATCAAGTAACTAATTGATTGCATTTGCATAGAGATAAAAACATTCAGTTCTATCCACGGGTCAACTTTGTCTGCCCTCTAGTTATTGTGATAAAACAGAATTCTTCTCTACCACGAAAGATTTT
Source organism: Crotalus tigris (assembly GCF_016545835.1). Classification (NCBI taxonomy): domain Eukaryota; kingdom Metazoa; phylum Chordata; class Lepidosauria; order Squamata; family Viperidae; genus Crotalus; species Crotalus tigris. The sequence goes on along the minus strand of NW_024096647.1, from coordinate 829,751 downwards.
TGAGGGTTGGGGAATCCCTCTGAGACAGAAGGGGGTCATAAAAGAAACAGTATCAGCTCTGCCATCAAACCGCTTCATTCCTGCTTCACTTCACTTTGATGGCAGCCTGCCATAAAATGTGGGGAGGTAGAATAGGAAGATAAGGAGGGGAGGATAACGGGAATGAGAGGTGCCATCCAGACACAATGGTTGAAAGATCCAAGGATACAAGACTGGGAATGGAATGAGAAACGCCCATTTAAAGAGGTGCCAAAATGTGGAAGTGTTATCAAAACACCTAATTTGAACCTTATTGGACACCACCAAGATGGCCAAGGGGGAGTGGGCCAGGAGAAGGGGAAATTACCCAGGTTATGTGGGAAATCCTCAGATCTGGCTTTGCTATGCCGTAACCACTTGGCTTCAGTAAAAGTATACCTTTCACCACAAATAGAGTCGAACGTCTTTCTTTCCTGAATATCCAAGCTGGGACAGGCCTGACATGTAGATACTTCTTTGCTGACACAGGAGATTAAATGATACAACTCAGCCATTTTATTGATTAGACTTTGAAGTATATATTTTACTTGTAAAGAGGTGAGGAATGTAAAGAGGTGAGGAACCTAGGGCTGAAAACAGCTATAAAATATTATTTTTCATTGTTCTTTAAATTAAACTGGTTTAAAGTAGGACTTGGGGACAGCATTTTGGAAAACTGTATACAAAAAAAAAAAATCAAAATGTTGGCATTATTTATTATTTAGTCCGGTGGTTCTCAACCTGTGGGTCGGGACCCTATTTGGGGTCGAACGACCATTTCGTGGGGGTCGCCAAACAAGGCTGTCCGCCATTTTCCCCCCCTTTTCTTTGGCCACGCTCCTGGCACCCAGTGATGTATAAGTGGTTGGGGGTCACCACAACATGGGGAACTGTATTATGGGGTCGCGGCATTAGAAAGGTTGAGAACCACTGATTTAGTCAATGACATTTTAAAAAGCCCATCTTCAAGACAACTGGTTGATAGAGGCTATGCATTGGTCCCCTTCTAGGGGACAGCTACAGCTGAACAATATTATTTTAATGAAACTAAGCTGGCAGAGAAAGTACTCACATTCTAAACAAGGCAAGACCTACAATACATCTCTTTTAACCTCTAAAGCAGGCATACATTACTGAAAAAGTGGGGAGTAACAGAATTGTAAATGTACATTTACTTTCCGCTTTCTACCTCATGAGACTCTACCTTATTTAGAAGGCTGATGTTTTGAAGATATTAGGAAAAATGCTGCAGCTGCTGTTGAGTGACAAATTTCCATTTACCTCCGAAGAAATCAATTAAACAAATACATTAAAGAAAAGCTAAGTGTGTCACTCTTTACAGGCAATGATAAATGGGTTTTAAACCTACTTTTGGGAAAGAGAGAAAGAAGGTGAATTAAAAAACTCTCCATGCCTGATGGAGCCTCAGGAGAAGTGATTCCAAAATCTGAAAGCTGATTAACTACTAGTTGGTTTTGATGGAATAATTCTCAGTCTTACCATGGTGACTTTAACTAAGAGCATTGGGACAGGAAACATTTCTAAATTTTACTGCCATTCAGGAGAATTACCCTACTTAGGTTGCAGGGATCCAAATTAGCACTAGAGGGAAGCAGAGAAATATCTAACATATTTTTGTTGTCATCTGGATTTTTTAGTCCAGACATAATAGACTATAATGGTATGTGGGAAAGACTTTGGGAAACAGAATGAAGTGATGCTGCCTAGGGAACAAATAAGAGACTGCATAATTTGCAACCTGAATTGCAACCCTTCCTAAATTTTTTGGGATGTAAAGGTGATAGCAGAAGAATTGTATTTTCAGATTAACAAAATTCTGTTAATATAGCTTTATGATAAAATAGAATTGGTTTATCTGGTTTTTCCTGTCTACCAGTTTTTCAAGTCTACCAGTAAGGCTGATATACGTCTGTCATTCAACATCTGGTGGAACAGATATTTTTGCCTTCCATAAATTCACCTCTCTGACACAGCTGATTTACTAAAATCATTCTAAAATCTTCTGAAAGTATGGCAGGCTACAATCAAGCAAGGTGTCTGGGGCTTTATCTTGCTATAAGATATGGGATTCTTTTGGAGGAGATGGAGAATTCAGAGGTCATTTCTAGCTAGAGGAAATATTCATTTCATTTAAATTAGTTCTATTTGCAGAATAATCTTATTTAAATATTTATGGCAACCATCTTTGATGCCATGCTCTCCGAATATGTTTGACTTAACAAGTCCTCAATGGTGCCTTAAGTATAAATTTAATAAATTAATTTTATAAATTAAGTATAAATTTCAAACTATAGCTTGAATTACATATTTGTGATTTAATAAGTGATTTATACATGAAGTATAAAAGTCTGTGACATAGATCATTTATTTGTGAGAGGCTTGTAAACCATAAGTTGTGTTAGATCACTGATATATCAGTATATCAGATATATCAGTATATCTGTGAATAAGAAGCTTTGACTTTAATTAGCAAAATAATAATAATGGGAGATTGCCACTTAGAAAATGATATCCTGGGGAAGTAGATTTCCTTTAACTTTATTGTGTGCATGTGGCTGAATATATGAGAAAACTTTTAGATGTTTTTTTTTCTAGGAAAAGCAGCAATTGTACAAAAGTAAAGAATAGAATATAAGTGGATACATATCTATAGAGTAGATAAGACAAAGAGAAAAAGCCACGATAAAGAAGCAAGATGGTATACTACAGAGACAAAGAAAATCCGTTGTGTTAAACAGCAAGTTTTTCTAATATCAGATTTATGAACGACTACTTTCAACTAAATTAACTGAGGTGGATTATTACTTGGATATGATATGGAGTTTACATGGTCTGCTGGTGCAGACATCATTGTGATTAATGTTGTTGTACTGCTCAATACATTGCAAAGGCATATGAGAGATTGTGTATTTGTTTAGATAGTGCTAATTCAGGCCAATTCTCAATGTAACAAGAAAATGAAACAATTCATTCAAGTAGAATCAATCCTTGTAAAAAGTTCAGTGTAGTGTTAGTAAATCAAACTTTAGAGGAAGTGGGGAATTTATCAGAACCCAAAGCTCTTATTTTTTCCTTCTTACGGAAATTTAAAACTGTAGTTTTTTTAAAAAAGTTGGCTATATTTAATAATCCTCCTTTATGAACCATACAGATTTATGTTTCATGAGCAGAAATCTTCCATCCTCAATCCTACAATACCATCGATCTAGACAGGATGAAGAATTCGATGGCACCATTTTTCAGGATTTTATTTTGTTTTTGGCCAAGTCTCATGCATGGCAAAGCACCAACTGCTTTCCTTTGGATCTCACTACCCTATGAAATCCTTTGATGTCTCTACACAAAATTCTATCAGTTGCCATATTTCACGTTAGCCTATGCTGCTTATTTCCTGGATGGGCACAGTGACTAAGGCAATCTGCAGGCAATCTCTCTCCACAGTGGAGAAATGCCATCTGACATAAAGATGCCTGTCACTGCCCGGTGCACTGTGTATCCAAATCATCTGTATGCAAAGATGAAAAGAGCCATGATGCTCCCATCTTTTCTTTGGAGGATTATTGACTCCAAAGGCCGTACAGGCTGCCTGTCAATGACAAGCATGGTCAGGATTATCATTAAGCATGCCACAAAACCAACACTAATTCCAGTGTCATGATTTCATTTCAAATACATCTCTGTTTCAGGCAAACCTTCAGGACTTACAGTATATTCAAAGGGAAGAAGTTTTAAAAATATGCAAGTGCGTTTGGATTAAATGGGTGGCTTAGTAGATTTGTGGGCATCTTGTAAGCTACTGCAGGCATGTGAATATTAATCCTTCTTCCATGAAAAAAAGTCAGTAACTTGATGGCTGGGTTCAAAGTGTATTTTCTTTACAGTCTAGCGTCATTCACCTACAACAATATTAACATGTTTATTGTGACTTTATGAAATGCGGCACATGCAAATTTGCACTTGCAAATTTCTGAGAAGAAGAAAACACTTTTGTGCAAAAAAATATAAAATGTCATAATTCCCTTGAGTTGAACCTGACTTCTGGGGACTTTGCTAATATATCCCTGTAATTTCTATGGCAAACCTCCCAATAAACCTATATCTACAATCTCTAGTTCTGCTTAGTAAGGCCAACTAGGAAAACATTAGTTTTTCATTAGTATAAAATTTCCATAACAATCTTCCCAGGAAGAGTGAACTGGAAATAAAATGGCAAATAAAATTCAGCATATATTATATTTTTTTTTAAAAAAACATACTCTCCCACACAGCCTTCTGAATATGCAGATTAAAACTCAATCTTAACTGGTTTACCAGGGAAGAGATTTTTGGGCATTGCTGGCCAACATAGTGTGAAGGGAACCCATCTTCACACTAATTAATTAAGAGTTTCAATTTAAAAGTGGTAACGTCTTATCATTTTTCTTTATATTAATTGAGGAAGTGTTTTGGAAAAACTTTGAATTGTTCTCATTTTACACACACACACAAACACATACACACAATGTTGTCATGGATTGGGGGGTTATATCTCCTTTGAAGTTGGATGGCTATCATAAATTTAAATTAATTAATTAAAGAAATGAATACAATTGTTCCATCTCAGAATGACTGTCGTGTTTGAAAAACTTAACCAAAGAGAAATATAAATGGGTTCAATTATGTTATCCTCCTCCCAATGAGGCTCTTTAGCTTGGATAAACATTTTTATAATAAACATGGAAAATGGACAGGAAAATATTTTTACTGTTTGTAAAGTCAGAACTGAAAGTTGGCACTTCATGGCCCAATTAGAGAAAATATATTTTATTGAATGGGTGAAAAACATGTAGCTTGTCATATTTACAGCTCTGAATTACTTATGCCTAATATATCATACCCTCTGAGTCCATTTGGCCTTAATCCTGCTGATTAGGAAAGCTTTAAAAGCTTGGCTCTTCTCATAGTTACTAGGTCAGAACTAAATGTTACATTGCTAAATATTGTGCACTTTAAATATTATGTCTTTTTCCCTGGTGAGTTTTTATTGTTATGATATTTATATTTATTTTTAACTATTTGTTGTCTTTAGTCCTCTGTAAACTCTGCAGAGATGCTTAGCAAATTGATAACTTGGAAACTGAATTAATACCTAAATAAAAGCAAATATATATATATATTTCTTAATGCTCTGATACCAGCCAGAGCATGGAAAAACTGAAAGAAGTAGAGTAAGACTGGAAGATGTGAAGAGACTTTGCCTAGACAAGTCCCTTAAGTTTTCTTGGCAAGGTTTTTCAGAAATGGTTCGTCCTTGCTTCCTTCCTAGAACTAAAAGAAAGTGACTAGTCCAAGATCATCTGCTGGCTTTGTGACTAAGGAAGGACTAGAAATCATGGTCTCCAGTCTGATGCCTTAACTATTACAATAAGCCGGCTCTGTTAGACAATGATATACCATGTGATTAATGCAACTGCTGTTAATTGCATCCTACTCTGATGTCATGGTAGAATAGAGAAATTGGAATAGGTATCCATACTATATGATATGCTGCCATAGATTTCATTGTCCACTGCAGATGCTAAGATCATTGCTGATCCATTATGCAGCGTGCTAGCTTTTGTGCTCTGTCATGACAATAATGAGGATACCAGTAGCCACTGGGATATTTTTCCCCATTATGTCCCACTGTTTCCCCTTATTTCCATTCACTCTTCCCACCCCAATTGATCAGACATAGCTGGAATCATAATTTAAGGAAAGAGTGAAAAAAATGTGAGGTCTTTAATTGCTTGATAGCTGTACAATATTAGCTATGCAGTTATTAGGCTGTTGAAACCACTTACAGAAACATTATCAACAAATCAGCTAAGTCAATGTTTCTGGATAAATGCCAGTTCAGTCCCTTTCAAGTTTCCCACATTTGGAAGTGAATAAAACAAGATATTAGAATATAGACAGTCCAATTGAATAGCTCTTTTCTCAAAAATTCCAGATGTAATGACAGATTGTGCATAATGCTCAATTTATTATTATTTTTTGCATAGCCTTTCATTGCTTATAAAGTACCCCAAATTCTTAAATTCCACTGTAGAACAGACTTAGTTTTAACTCAATGAATCAGCCCCTGCTGTTGTTTAAATTACAGGAACAATAAAACAATGCACTGCCAGATGAGAAAACAGTATTTGGAATGTCACTGGAAAGAGATGGTGCCCAGAACCTGAAGTTAAGAATATGCTGTGTTGCATGAAGTCTAAAATATACTTTATGGAAAACTTAGCAAAAGAGACAATTCTGCCATTTTGTTCTTCTGTGGAGTCTCTGATTTAGGTAGGTGGCAAACAAAGAGGGAAAGTTACTTGGGTTTCTAACAGAAAACTTTAAGAAATTTTGTTCCATCTAAAGATAAGGCCAAAGTTGAAAGCTAAGGGGAGTAAACTCCAATAATTTAGCAAGGGAAAAGTGGGAAACGTCAAAAGCATTATATGATATGGCAATATAGCTAGAAAAAAGGAACACTTAGGAGACAGTTGCAAAGTAGTTCTGAGAATAATTCAGCCACTGACTTTTTCTCCAGGAGGAGTGGTTAAGTGTTGTTAACCATTTTTCCCTCAAGCCTGAAATTCGAATAAAGGTCAGTGGAAACTCAGTGAGTGGATTTTCCTTCAATCAATTCAGGAACCCTTGATTTATTTATCTAAAAAGCTTCTATCCCATTTTTCAATGCATTAGTTTCTGGTTTACAATTTGATTTTAGAAAGAGTGATATTAAATAAAGCTTAAAGCTACCACAAACACACCACATCTAGTGTTAGAAAGATGTTCTTTTTCTGCTTTTATTTTTGAGGGAAAAAAATGCAGATTAAAATGTTTTTTTCCTTCTCTTTGTAGTAAAAGCTGCCCCCAAATTTCATTTCCTGTGGCAAGAGCTTTCAGAGAAAAACCATAGATGATGAATGTTGATATCAGCAGCTTCATAAAGGAATAGCTGGCCTTTAGATACCCAATTTCTAAGTTACTTGAGGCCTTGAAGCCAGAATAGTCATAGTCTAGTTCTCTAGATAGAGCCATATAATCTGTGTAGTGTATAAAGTGTGCAAGTTGAATCTGGGCTAAGCAAGGATTGTTCAAACTTTTCTGCTTATTTCCTACTTCAAAATTCTTATACCTTTCAAAACTGATTGTGTATTCTAGTATTAAAGGAGCTCATCACTATACAACATAAACATGGAACCCTTTTTTAGTTGAACAATTCCTCAGGGAAAAAAAAAAAAACAACTCCCAAGCCAAATCAAGGCCAGGACAGTAGGCCCCATATTGTGTCACTTCTGCATTAGACTAAGAGTTTCCAGTATAACAACCCAGGCCAATGGGTACCAGCCTAATACCAGTTTGTTATTCCTAATACTCTTTTTTTTATTTTATTTTATTTTATTTTATTATTTTTTTTATTAAAAAGTTTTATAAGTTTTACAAAAAGAACAAAACAATACAAAAACAAAAAACAACATATACAAAGAAAAAACTAAACATTACACAACAAAACCCCCCTTCCCCAACCCCCACCCAAACACCCCCCCTTCCCCCCTTGAGCTTCCCAGAGCAGAATATAGGCTTAATTAAAAAACAATTAAAAATTATGTTTATAAAAAAAGGAAAATATAACATTAAAATATATATGTATATATATAAAAATAAAAATTATGAAAAGGCTATATAATATTTTTTTATATCCAGTTTAAATTGTATAAATTTTATCCACTTATCCCAAACAGCAAGAAATTTCTCTTGCGTTTGTTCCTTTAAAAAAGCCGAAATCTTTGCCATTTCCGCCAAATAAGACACTTTAAGAAACCACTCTTGCAAGGTAGGCAAAGATTCCTTCTTCCAATATTGCCCTACTAACAGCCTTGCAGCTGTAATCAAATTTAACATCAATATAACCTCCTATGTATCACAATCAGTAACTATACCCAACAAAAATAATTGCGGAGTAAATTTTACCCTCCTTCTAAAAATTCTCTGGATATTCCACCATATCTTAATCCAAAATGCTTTTATCTCTCTGCACGACCACCAAATATGATAATAAGTAGCGTCCATACAACCACATCTCCAACATTTAGGTTGTAAGTCAGGGTACATAAGAGACATTTTTTGTGGATCAAGGTGCCATCTATAAAACATTTTATAAAAATTCTCCCTTAAGTTCTGTGCTTGTGTAAATTTGACATTTCTCACCCAGATGGTTTCCCAGGTATCCAATGGAACTGGCTCACCAAAGTTCTGCGCCCATCTGATCATACAATCTTTAATTAGTTCCGTTTCTGAATCCAATTCAACTAAAACCCCATAAATCCTCTTAATGTGGATTTGTCTTTGATCCTTCACTTGCTTAATAAAATTTTCATCTTCTCTAAGAAAACCCACCTTACAATCCACCTTCCATCTATCTACTAGTTGCCTATATTGGAACCAAGAATAAATAATATTTTCTTGTGCTAACTCTTCCCGTGATTTAAACTGCCAGTTTAGTCCATCCCATCTAAGTAGCTGTCTATAAGACACCATATCCATTTTAGCACCTCTTTTTATTCCTTCTATCGCATGCCAAGGTATAGCCCATAATGGTACTTTAAAATCACTTTTATAATATTTTCTCCAAATCCTAAGTAAAGAAATTCTTAAAATATGAGCTTTAAAGACCCAATCCATTTTTTTTATTAAATATTAAATAGGCATGCCACCCAAAAAGTAAATCCCATCCCTCTAGATGGAGTATCTATTCCTAATACTCTTCTTATAGAAACAGTTTATGATTGTGTCTTCTCTATTTCAATCTCAGGCTCTCCCATCCTAGTCTTTTATTTAATTATTTTTTTATAATTTATATTTTTATATTTCTAGCCATTTTACTCAAATGACCTCTTCCTATCTTTACCTGGATGCTTTTAATGGTCTTCCATTCTTAAAACCTCAATACCAGCAAACATATACTAGTAGATCTAAGTGTCTGTAAACTGCCTGGTTAGTTTTATGTCAGTGGCCTACTAGCTGGCTGGCTAAAATCTCTAAATATCCTATAACATTGCTGTCCTCTTCCAATGAAAAGTGGGGAGACAAGATTCGGTGGGGGGGGGGTAGGACAAATTAGAAGTTTCAGAATGTCCAGAGTGAGGAGAAATAATCAGGAACACAGCAAGAAGCTCATTTGTCTGAATAGGTCTGGGATTAAGGCTAAACAGGCCAAATATTCAAACAACACAGTAAGAATTGGAACAAGTAAGAAACAGTTGGTTGGGAAAGTACAGGTAGATGTACAAGAGTTGTTCATTTCTTTTCAGTGCTGCTTTGCCCAGTGTATGTGGCTTTCTGTCTACTTTTGTTCTCTGCCTCTCTTTGTTCAGCTTGTTTGCAGGTTAGTGACTACTAGCTTTAGTATGCCAGTCTCAGACTCTTGTAATTTGGTGCAGCTAAACCATTTTCTCAAATCCTTAGGTTGTTACATTTACTAAAATAAAAACCCTGTACTCTTTCTTCAGGGATTAGCTGTCTACTAGCACCATGTACTCTGAAATTGTTTGGACTTTGTAATTCTAGAAAAAAGGAGAAACTAGAATCATTTATATAGAAAAAGGCTTAATGTTAGAGAACAGGGAATTCCTGCTCCACCTCCTCTAAATATCCAGGTGAAGAGGGCATCCCCCACTAAAGAGAGTGGCAGTATAATTATTTATCTGGGTGAAACTCAGCTATTACCGGATACTCCAAAACTCAGGGGGGAAGTGGGTGGGTAGGTAGGTGAAGAACCCAGGAAGGAATCTAGGAGGCTTGTATGGATATTGGTGACAGGAAGCCCATCTCCTATATGCTACTGCCACTTTTCTTTCCCTCCTGATTGGTCTATTCTTTCGAACAAAGGAGTCTTTTTCATTGGATATATCTAGTCTCAATGATATGCTATTTATCATTTGATATTAGGGTTTTAAGTTCATCCTGTTAGTGTTCCATGCTGGGTATTTAATCTAGGTGTGGTGTTTTTCTGTTTGACAGTTTATTGCTTATGCCTTCCTTTCTAGCAATTAGTTCCTGAGTATTTTCTGTCTCTACTAATGTTTCTGTCATCCCATTTGTAAAGGGTTTTAGTACAGTCTTTCTGCCTCCCTTTAATCTCATTTCCATGATTGCTCTTTACTAGTTTTAACCTGGCTATCCATTTTCCTGTTTATTTTTCGCTTTTGTAAAGTATCTATTTGTGTTTTTCCCTTTATTTGTTGATCTTGATTGAGACATCTTTCATTGTTCTTTCTTGCTTGTTATTAAAACTGTGTGCAACCACTGTGCATTCCTTTGTCTGATTTCATTCTCCATTCTTCCCTCGCTGTCATGATAATTTACATTGAAAGTCATAGGACGGTTTCCTTTTGAAATTTTGGAAGTACTATTTTTGTCTTCTACATTTTCCCAATTTCTCAGATCCTCTTTCACATAATTTGTTACTAAATATGTATGGTACCTTGGACTCATTCTGACGGTATGTCCTCTAAGTGAAATCTTGATGACATACTTATTCTTTTTAAAATTAAGTTTAATCTGAAAATATAAGACTTATACTTGTTGCATGTTCTACAATCTACTCTTGGCCCAAATGGCTTTTCTGTTGAATAGCATAGGTTTTCCATAGATTTGTTGGTTCCAATATTGTTAGAAGCTTATAATGATTTAAATCTGGCAAATTGTCTTTATAGAGTGTATTCAGTAGTCCTTGACTTACAACCATTTAGCAACTATTCAAAGTTACAATGGCAATGAAAAGAATGACTTAAATGGGTCCTCGCAATGATGACAATTGTAGCATCCCCACGGTCACATGATCAGAAGTCAGGCACTTGAGAATCAGTATGTATTTACAACTGTGGCCATTTGGTGGGATCATGTGATCATCATTTTCAACCTTGTCAGCCAGCTTCCAACAACCAAAGTCAGTTTGCGGGGGGGGGGAGTCAGATTTGCTTAACAGTCATGCGATTTGCTCAACTATGGCCGAGATACTTAGTCATAAAAATCGGGTGTGATCACTTAAGGACTGTTTTGCTTAGCAATGGAAATTCTATTCCCAATTTGTAGTTGTGGTTGTAAGTTGAGGACTGCCTAATTTTAAAGCTGGGTAACAATTCAGAATTTTGTGAATGTGCTAGATCCTTTTTTTTCAATTAATATATAAACTATCATATTAACTGCTTTGTTAGCTAGGCTATTATAGAGAACATTTTCACACATAATGCACTCATTTCAGTCTGAATTTATCCAGAATAAACAAGCATTGGATAATTATGTTTATAAATAAATATTCTGGACATAGTTCAAAATTGTGGGTTGGATTCTGCTGCATTTTGGATGCTGCACTGCAAAGGCTTTCAAGAAACTTCAGATTCATTCTCTGTCTGACGAGATTGCATCCCTTCATCTTTTTATGTACTTGATTCAATTCTGTTGTTATTCACTGATGTCAAGGTGTATTAGAGACTACATACACATTGCTTCAAGCAGCTATTGGCAATGAGCTTACAATTAGATTTGCAAAATTATATTAATCTATCTCCAGGATATATCATTCAGAGTGAGAAATGGATAGCAACAGTGGTGATCTTAGCTCACTTTGGTATTTAAGATTAGAATAGGTATGAAAAGTATGTATAGGTTTGTGATATGTTTGCGTAAAGTGGAGAATAGTTGCTGGGGTTAGAGATTATTGAGGTTCAGGAAGAAAACAAGAAGCCAAATCAGCCAGTTGGTTGATTGTGTCATATGACTATATTAGATGGGTGCAGCAGTAGCAATTTCATTTAGAGATGAAGGGTGGGGGGAGTTAGCATCATAAGCAAATCAGTATTGGATTGTGCTGGATTTATTTGAAGCTACCATTCACATTTAAAGAGGCAATGGTCTATTTCCTCCTCAGGAAGCCATTGCCAGATCCCAAAATATTGGACAATTTTCATTCTGCCTTCAATGTTCCCTTTTTAGGATTATTGAGAAGATGGTTGAGCTGCAATTTTATAGGGATCTAAAGAAATGAAGGACCTAAAGAAGAGATTTTTTTTTTCCAGCTGGCTTTCACACTAGGGTATACTATAGTACTGAGACAGCACTTTGGAATAATGCTTGTCCATCCATCCTTTCCTCAATGATATTTCAGTGGCCTTTGTTCACAGTATCTTCATAGACCAGCTTGGGCGATTGAGAATGCTGGATGAGGACAACATAGTCTTATAATAGATCAGCTCTTCCTAGGGGACTGGTTCTAATCAATATTGGTAGAGGGGAGAGATGAAATTCATTTCTCTTTTAATAATTTTAACTTCTATTTGGTTCATGCTTCTCACATGCCATAAGGGGCTCCTATTTCAGTACAAAAAATCCTAGTGTTATACAGAAGTTATAGTCTAGGAACCCTTGTGTAAGGTAATTGTCACACATACCAGCTGCAAATGGAAATACAGTGATTGCCAATTTACACATGTGCAAACTTGGGCAGTTCTGTTTTGTGCATATACAAAACAGCACCCACTCTTCTTGACTCCTGTCTGTAATATCATATTTTTGTAAGTGAATTTTTACATAATCTGGAGACTGCCTGAGCTAGGACTGTCAATGAAGGACTTCCTTTGTTGCTGTTTGCTCTGGCCGCATTATCGCCTGCAGTTCTATATGAGAAGTTCAGATTGTTTCACAGTAGCTCTAGGATTATTTTTTGAACTAAAGCAGTGGTTCTCAACGTTTGTGTGACGGCAACCCTGTCACACAAACGTGCCGCGCATGTGCGGTGCGCATGTGTACCCCCCATGCGCAGCGCGCATGCGCGGAGCCGCCCCCATGCGCAGCGCGCATGTGCGGCGCCGCCCCCTGAGGGGGGGAAATGGCGGATCGCCTTCTTTGGCGACCCCCGTAAAATGGTCAATCGACCCCAAATGGGGTCGCGACCCATAGGTTGAGAACCGCTGAACTAAAGAGTTCCTTCTGCTAGGTGGATTGTTTCACCTTTCTCCCTTCAACCTTGTCAGCAAGGATGACTTTACTAGGAACATAACTTTCAGAATCATAGTAGCTACTCGGCCTTCTCTACATCGGTTGGGAGGATGAAGTAGCTTTTCTAAAATTCTCCACTTTTCTTCTTAGTGTTGGGTAAAAGATTTGTGATCCATTATTGGAGGGGTGAGAAAACTGGATTTCCAGTTATTTCTGAAGAGTAACATGTGTCATGTCTAGGCTGGCTGAAACTGATGGAAATTAAAGGCAAAAACCTAACTCTAACCCATCTTTCAACCCTCCGGAGCACCATAGGTTCCCAATTTCCACACTGTAATGATTATGAGCGCTAACCAGGAAATCACATGCTGTGGATTTCAGATTAATGGCCCCAAGATAGTTAAGTTGCAGTGAATGCTCATCTTCTAGACTCATGTTTATTCTAAAGAACTGCACATGAAATAAATTATGTGGCACATTCATTTATGTAATTCATAGTAAATATACATAAACCATTCCTTTGGAAATACTCCAACCATAGGGAACAACCCTGAGAAAACTGAAAATGTAAATGATAATTTTTAATGTTTTTTGCAAGGTGTGTATACTTGCACATAAAAATGCAGATTATATGGAAATGTCACATTTAACTTACCGAGAGAAACATCTTAAATAATCTATGAATTTGACGCTAAAAATGTTTACTCATCGATCTATGCTTCCTTTAATGAAAAACTGGGCTGTTTTTTTTTTTTTTTTAGCCAAGCACAGTATGCCAGTATACTTAGAAGAAAGAATATTTATAGGATTCTGATTTAGAGAGCATTCTATGATCAGGAAGGTGAAAGAATCATTTGAATGTCACTAGAAACAGCAAAGCAGATCAGAAACTGGTGAAGAATTGTTTGTTCCTGTGGCTATTTATTTTAGTGGTTTGAGTGTCCTAGATATTTTAAATAGCATTTTAAAATATTTAAAATCTTCAGCTTTTTATTTTGCTCAGTGCCTCTTTCAGTCATGAGAATCCTCCTTACATCTGGGCTAACTGTATCTTTTCCTCCCTCTTTCCTAGCCTCTCTCCACCCATTTCCGTTTGTTCTACCTTCCACAAATTAGCGAGAGAAAGTGCACAGGTTAAGGAGGTGCTAACAAGAACTTTCCTTCTTCTGCCGTTTCAGCAAAAGTGGGGCTTCCTCAAAAAGTGCTGCCCTAGACAGATGGCAAGACTCACAATTGCATTCAAGTAATTTCGCTTCCTTCCTTTATTTGTGTTTGGAATTTGTCTCTTTAGGTTTGTTGATAGCCAACTCTTGGAATTTGATTTCCCAAGACATTCAGGGAAAGAGAGAACAGCAACCAGAAGTGCATTTGTATAAAAAGCCTGCAGATAACACAGAAAAAGTTACTCTTTGCATATGCTTTCAGGGGGGTGGGAGTGTTTCAATTACTACGATTTCATCTTTGCCAAGAATAAGACATTGCTTTCCGTGGCTAAGCTAGACAGTTGTTAAGTGAGTTTTTGCCCCATTTTATCACCTTTCTTGCCACAACTGTTAAGTGAATCATGTAGTTGTTACATTAGTAAGATGGTAGTTAAGTGCATCCAGCTTCCCCCCTTGACTTCGCTTGTCAGAAGATCGCAAAAGGTGATCACTGCAACTGTCATAAACACAAACCAGTTTCTGAGCATCCAAATTTTGATCACATGACCATGGGGCTGCTACAATGGTTGCAACTGTGAAAAACGGTCATGAGTCACTTTTTCCAGTGCTGTTGTATCTTCAAATGGCTATTAAACAAATAGTTGTAAGTCAAGGACTACCCATAATATTTTAAAATCAATCTCTCCTGCCAGTGCTGGTAGAGCTTTATGAAATGGGCTATGTGAGGTACTGCACTTCTGTAAATATGCTGGGAGAATAACCTTGAAAGACAGAAGGGAGAACCACAGCCTAGTCCAGGGGTAGGCAACCATGGCTCTTTTATAACTCGTGGACTTCAACTCCCAGCATGGCTGGCTCAGGAGTTCTGGGAGTCATAAAAGAGCCAAGGTTGCCTACCCCTGGCCTAGTCAAAGGTTTGATTTAAAAAAAAAAATCTGAATACAAAGCATGAATGGGAGTAGACATCATCTCAAAATTAACCCTCCCTAGTTCTCTAGAACATAAAGACTGGGATGGGAAAGTACTTTCAGACTTGCAAGATTCTGTTGCTGTAAACATAAAGTAAAGGTAGTATTAGTGCCCTTGGTCTTGGTTTCCCATCTGGATAATCACACAGGCCTGATAACTTCACCTTACTGAGGTGTTTTGCATGATGAAGGTAGTGCTGTTGATCTTGTTGAGGCATAGTGTTGAGAGGACATAGCTGGCTACAGGGATCTTCTTTGATATACCCAGTAGCTGGAAGTGCCAGGAAAGGCCCAGAGACAGTACAAAGTGAAATAACATGGCAGCTTTTCTTTACTCATTAGCAGTGGGGTCCATGTTGCTTTCAAGAGCAGTTTCAAAGAGGTGTTTACTTCACATCATTGCCTAGGCAAAACATACCTTAACATTTTTTTGTGCAGGCCTCAACTGAAGCTTATCCTGTTTCTTTTAAGGAAAGGAGGCAATAGAGTCCTTTCCAAAGTATGGCTAAGCATACCTTTGGCTAATCATTACTTTTTTGTTCAGAATAGTAAGATTAATGTTCTGATTTAATTCAAATAGTTATTTTGGGCTCTTGAGGTTCTATACATTATCCTATTTATTGCGACACTGATTAAAATAGACAAAAGCAATAAAAAAACCCTTTACTGATATACAATGAAAATTTTTGGATCAATTGAATATCAATTTCATGGCTTTCCAGATTTTTTTTTAAAAAAGATCCAAACTGTAGGCATAAACTTTCTTGATGCCTCCCAGAAATTATGTTTTTGTTATGTTAGGAGCCATGCTCCATTAATTAATCAATTAGTTAACCAATGGAAAATAGAAACTTAATATAAATTACAATTAAAGTTAAACAAAATATAATCCCTTTCCACATGTTTAGTGATTTTTCCTTTTTTACTGAATTATGAACTGCAAGTTAGAAACAAATTTGGGAAGTTTTAGGGGGATACAAACAAAGCATTTGAGGGTATCTGCTGTACCAACGGACAAACTTTTGAATGTGGACAGAGTCTCATTTTGCTGTGAAAGATGGATCCTAATGGAAAAACCACCCAGAAATTTAGGAAAGTAGTATGAGGAAGATCTAAGGCAGGGGTGTCAAACTCACAACGTCATGTGACATGTCACAACTTATCGCAACTTTTTTGCCATTGCCAGCAATGAGATGGGTGCGGTTTTGCCATGACGCATCCGATCCGTGGGCTGGCAGTTTGACACCCCTGATCTAAGGGTAGTTTTTGGGCTCCTGTTTCAAAACAATGAAAAGAAACTACGAAAACCTGGTGCACTATTTGTATATTTTTAATCAACATGCTTTTTTTTCCATAGCTCCTTCCTTGCAACATTAGATACAAGTGTTCAACTAATAGTATCACACAGAAGACTTAGAGAAGATATTGTCAGCATGTTACTAAAACACTTCTGAATCCACAAGATTGCGCGGCAAGGTTAAAAGCCTAAGTTCTGCACTGCGTTTATACCGAGGGAGCTCTGAACGCTTTTCATAATGATAGGATTAAATATAGTTCCCAACTATAAACAGTTGCTTTTAGCTCCTGTAGATTCATCTGTATATTTTACACTTATTGCATATAGAGGTAATAATTTCGCAGGTCTTTGTGAGTCTCTTCAAACTCACCCATTCTGAGGAAATCATATTTTCTTGCAGGAAATGAGGCATGACCAATCACAGAAAACATGAGAAAATCCCTTGATAGGTGACCTTTGCCACATGTAAAAGAAGCTGTTCAGTGGCTGAGGTTTCATGGATTTGCAGGCATGAAAATCAGATTTTCTGGCCACCAATGCTGTTCAGTAAATAAATCATCCATCATTGTGTCAAGCAATAGAAACTAGGAGATGCTGCCATTCAGGGCTGAATAGAGGCATTCAGTTTTCAGTTCAACAGGTACTTCATGTTGCTATTCCAAGAGTTGGAATAATATTAGACATTTTTTTTTTCTTCCAAATGTCTTAAAGGCAGTCACTGGTAATAGGAAAGAAGCAATAAGAAGCAGTAATAAAGATACACAGAAGAATGGGGGAAGGCATGCCTAAAGATTTGAACCTGGTTCCCTTTACATTAGCAATGTGAAAAGAAACTTTTCAAATGATAGTTTGATAAAATTAAGTTAAAAATATGTTCAGTGGAGACCACTACAAAGTGATTGAACCTATGGCCCACTAGACTATATAACAGAACTTCAGTGCTACATTTTTCATTCAGCAGTATCTCCCATTAGTTTAAGAATATAAGGAGACTGATGCTACATCAAGGCAGAGATTTATCTTGTTAAGAATTCTGCTTTGATTAATTGAGTCATTCAAATGTTTCATTTGGACTGCATGTTTAAGTGAATCAATGTTATCAGTCTTTAAGCTTTATATTTCTACTTCTACACATTCCCATTTCATCTCAAAAGGAGATGTGGGGAGTCTACATGAAGCAACTTTTAAATTGTTGGACTAGCACCGGGGAGAAAATGGTTCAAATCCATGTGCAATGTTTAAATTAAATTTGCAGATTAGTGCAGGCCCATTGATGAGTAAACAGAGAATGGAATTAAGAGTGAAATAGAGTTGAAAAACTGTTCTATACCCATTACCCTTTAAATGCTTTAGAGAATTAACAAGTAGTTCATTAAGTCAACAACTGTACCTAATTTATACAGCTAAGCATTCCAGCTCAATTTACCTGCTAATGATGAATTTTCCTATGATTATGGATATGGGGAAAGTTTGACTTTGCTCAGAGGTGGCTAACTGGAAGCCCATGAAGCCTCAAGAGTAATCACACAACATCTCTAGGATGGAAAATAAAATAAAATGTTAAGAGTTTTTTTTTCAATTTATGGAATTTTATGAGACAATAAACTTTGCTATTAAATAATTAGACATTTAATAAGTAGACATTTTTTTAAAAAAAAATTGGTTTGTGCATGTGTGTTTGTGAGTTCAAGTCTTATCTCCTCCCTGCAGATTTCTCCACAAGATTTTCTGGTGATTTGTCCTTGTCTTCCTTCTAGATCTTAGAGCAGGGTAACTCAACCTTGGCAACTTAAAGACTTGTGGACTTCAACTCCCAGAATTCCTCAGACAGCTTTGCTGGCTGAGGAATTCTGGGAGTTGAAGTCCACAGGTCTTAAAATTGTCAAGGTTGAGGAACCTGGCTTAGAGAGAGAGAGTTAGCTGTGGAATCCTTGGTGCTCTCCGAGCGTGGCTCTTTTCTTGCAGATGTTTCATTACCCAACAAAGTAACATCATCAGTGCTAGTGAGTGTGAGGTTCACTTCCTGTTTATTAGTAGCTTGTCCTGTCAGTGTTGGTGGGGATGATGTAGTGAATACTTGACAGACTTTACTGACAGATTTTTTTTCCCAAAATAATACTTAAAAATACATTATTTTATTTCCTCTTTCTGTGCAAAATATAAAGATAATGTTGAAAATAATATGAAATATAATTTTAATGCTGTTATTTTTTTATGGATGTAGGAGCTCACAAAAGTCAAATGCCTAAGGTCCCCAAAAGTCATTATGTGACCCTGGCTCACAGTCTTTTGGTTTGTAGCCTGGTGCCCTTCACCACTATGCCAAACTGGTTCTCATAAGCAGATGTAGATATGTAGACACCATGAGGGATCAAGCCAATATTCTCATGGAAGATGAAAAAGTATTAAGTCGATAGAATTATTCCACATAAGCACAATTATTTCACATAAGCACAATTTTGTGCTTATGTGGAATAAGCACAAGTTTCACTGCACTAACATCAAAATTCAGTTTTAAGTAGGCAATATCTAATTCTTGAAAGTAAATGAGTTCAACTGATCTTTTGCATATATTTTGGAAGTGATTGTTCACTTAACTGATTTGGGCTGCCAATCTTCCTCCATATTGGTTATGATGGGCAAAAGATCATGATATACAGCAGGCATGATTTCACATGAAAACCCTTGACCCTGACCACTGGGTTACTCTGAGTTAATTGTAAAGAGCATATCAATAACAAATGTGGGAGAGCAGAAGGACAAACATTAGTGGTTAGTAGAAAACATGGTGCCCCTCAAAGGACAAGATCTTCAGTCTGGGAAATTATCTGTGAGGAGAGGGCAATTCTTAGGTGCATATGTTTTTGTGGGAGGGAGGGCTGGAGAGAGGGAGGAAGAGAAATTGGTGAAGGGAATTTGAGTGGATGGGAAAGATGTTACAAAGCAATATTTTTTCAAATTTTTTAGAACTGTTTGTCTCAATATAAATTTTAATGCTCTTATTGGCCTATTAAGTATCGACTGCATCCGGGTTGGACCTTGGCAATTCTCTAGTGAATAACTCTGCCCTAGGCAGCTTAGCAGCATTCCACTTTTAAAATATATGCATTTAGTTGCTATAAATAGTGTTGCGTAGGCTGATGCTACTGAAAAAAAAGTGTGTCTGCCTTTCTCTGTTATGGTAATATATGAGCTTGGCTTCAACTGTGGCTGCCACAATTATTCATATGGAGGAAGTTTATGATAATAAAACCTCCACACACTTACACATTGTCTAACACTCATCGGGTAGCTTTCAAGAACAGCTAGATATTTTCTTTGTAGACATTTCCTCCCAGCCTTAAGAGTTTCAGTGCAATTCAACCTTGCAGAAGATATGCTTCTGGGTATTAGTGAAATTCAAGATATTTTCAGGAAGTGTCACCTCCACTGTTATTGCGTGACTGGGAACAGTGAGTACATGATTGGTTAGGTAAACTCGGGGTAAATTCTGTACTGCAGCCTAAGCTGCTAGTTTCCCATGCTGCCCCAGCTGCTTCTTAAATTAATTTTAGAATTATTATTATTATTATTATTATTATTATTATTATTATTATTATTATTATTATTATTACTACATTTGTTTGCTACCCATCAGTTTAAACCACAATGGGTTATTCCTTGCTCCTTGACCTTCCCATCTACACAGGAAAGTAAGTCCCATTGGCTGGCTATGTGAATGAGTTGGTTAGTTCATGCCTTTTTGTTTAATTATCCCTTTCTTTTCCAGATGTTTGCACACTTTCTGTCATACAACATTATTACCTTTTCCATTAAAGCAGATCAGTTTTTCCCAATATGCTACCATCATAGCTCTGATGCCCCATTAAAGCACAGGGAAAACAATTGTTCGTTATTTGCTACATCTCTCTGTTGGTCCAAGAAAACTCTGTAAGGAAGAATTAATACTTCAGTTGAGGGTTAGACTAGAAGATCTTCAAGTTGCCTTCCACCCCTATTATTTTATGCTCTATGTTCTAGAAGCAAGGTGCAAAGAAGGGAAGAAGAAAAGGGAAGGGAAGGGAAGGGAAGGGAAGATTTTCAGTACTGTGAGTAGTGGGTGAAAAAGTAAAGGGACTAACTTTTACTCAGTCTGGACAGAATAAAAAGTTTGATAATTGAAGGAAGTTGTTAATGGCCCATTGTGATGATAGGCCAATCAGAAAGTACAGATTTGCATTAAACCAGCCAATTGTTATTTGTGTAATTTCCTGAATATCCCACCCACCCCCTTTTGAAAACAGGAGTAACATATGCTCTCCTCTGTTCTTCTGAGACCTTGCCAAGTTTCCATCAATTCTCAGAGATTACACTTATTGAAACTCCAATCATCTTCCTTACAGAATGTAATTAATCTGGCCCTAGAGACTTGAATTCATTAAAATTAGCCAGTCCTGCAGGAAAAAAATTGACGTCATGTAAGGCAACTAAATTAAATCATAAACTTTTTGAATTCTTATTTTGAAGTTTTGTGTACAAGGCTTTAAGTCAGATTAAACAATACACGTAACTGGATTTCTTCTCTATCATGTCTATATTTCTGATGAATTGACAGAGTGCACAATCCTTCCCTGCTGTTTAGAAGGTTACCCTCAGTTTAAATATCACTGTTGCCTTTTTATTTCCACCCCACACCCCCCTAAAAAAAATCATTAAATCTTTATACAGACTGAGATCACTGGTGTTGATATTACCAAGGCTGGGAGAAGCTCCGTGGTTTTGCCAACTATCATTGAATCACAAGCAATCACATACTGTAGTCAGAAAGTGTAGGACGTGGTTGAAGAAGCCACCTTATGAAAATAGCATGCAAAACACCCTGGAGGAATTGCTGCATATAATAGAACAGAGGAGTTCATGTGGATATCTGCAGGGCTGAACCTGAAGCAAATAGAACAAACACTATGGATTGAGTTGACTGTAAATAGAGTGGGATATATATTCAGCTCTGAGAATGAAGCAAGAAGATATTTGGGGCATTTTGAAGAATGCTACTCCCTGGACATGGAGCAACAGAGCCCCCCTGGGGTGACTGTCATTCATTGGCCTAGTAAGAATAGGATGCAGTGGATGAGGGGCTTTGGTAGGAGTGGTTGTTTTGATGGCCACTGGACCATTCACCACAAACTTGTGAATGAAAGTGTGGGCAATTGAATGAAAAAGAGTGGGTTCTTCTCTCTCTCTTTTTTTTTGGTTGCATGAAGTGTGCTTTGATAATTTGAGGAGTTTACTTCATTTGGAATGTTTTATATGTTGGTTGGGGGATATGGAAATTAAGGACATTACACATGTGGAAGAGCTTAATTCCATAATGGTGAGCAAAATGAGGCATGTTGGGTGATCAGGCTGGTTATTACAGGAAAAGAGAGCCAGTTTGATCTACTGGTTAAAGCTAGACTAAGGCTAGAAAATGGGTGACTATGAGTTCAAGTCCTATCTTAGCCATAAAAGCCAGCTGGGTGACTTTGGGCCAGTCATTCTCTCTCACTCCTACCCACTTCACAGGTTTGTTGTTGTGGGAAAAATAGGAGGAAGAACGTGTACTGGAAATGTTCGCTTCCTTCAATTATTTGTAAAAAATAATAAAGGTGGGAAGTAAATTAATAATATAATAAAAGTGCAACCTTCAATTTGGTTCTACTGGGTCTAATCCACAGATACATATCCATTTGCCTCAAGATGCTTTTTTTGGATAAAGAGATGGAAGATCTTATGCAGGTTACTGATATTTTTACACAATCCTCTATAGAGAACATTACTTCATCATTTGGAGTTAAAAGCCAATTGAGACTCAGAAGAATATTTTGTGAAACCACCTGAGATTATTTTTAGTTTATAGAGATTAATAAGGTACCATAAATAGGATTCTCTGTAGCACAAGCTCCAACATCTATGT
Source organism: Crotalus tigris (assembly GCF_016545835.1). Classification (NCBI taxonomy): domain Eukaryota; kingdom Metazoa; phylum Chordata; class Lepidosauria; order Squamata; family Viperidae; genus Crotalus; species Crotalus tigris. The sequence continues at coordinate 807,341 of NW_024096647.1, read as the reverse complement.
GTTAAATCCATGGCATACATGGCTCTTTCAGCTTAATTTAATCAAAAAGATTCTTTCCAAAGGTTATAGACCCCTTGAAAAAGGGAGAAGTAACATCTACCTAAGAGAAGGCAATGCTCCCACATGAAGGGGCCATGTCTCAGTTGAGTCAGGCTAGAAGTTTCTTTTTTCCTATTCTTTTTCTGGGAAAAATTATGGAGAATGTGTTAGGACCTAAACTATGAACGAACCTAGATCAAAGATTGTCTAGATCTCTTTTAGGTAGTATTCAGACTTGTATGTGTGAGAGAAGCAGCCTTGGTTGGTCTGATTGGCTACCTTTAATGTACCCTAATGTACATAGAGAGTGGAAAACTAGATATTTTATGCCATTTATGAAGCATTGATTGATTGATAAATTGATTTGTTTGTTTGTTTGTTTGTTTGTTTATTTATTTAATCTTACTTATATAGCCACCAATCTCACAAAATGTGACTCTGAATAGCATATAATTTAGAGAAACAAACATAAAATGAACAATATTTTTTTAAAATTCCACCATTAAGAAACATCTATATTTAAGGTGACCAACTTTTTTACAACAAAAAGGAGGACACGAATAAATTGAAGAAAAAAATATCGTAAATAAAAGAAACATTGTATTTATTGCAACAATAATACAGAATACACTATAATATGATAAATGCATAATAAAAACATTTGTAACAATAACATTTTATATTGTAATTATGCTTATATGCCTATTAATTATTTGAATGAGTAGTTTTCCATTGAATGAATATTTTTTGTCAATGTATCATTTTCTAACAATATATTGGAAATATTTGAACAAGAAATATATCCTTCATATTGAATTTTATGGCAAGTGGTGCAGCTAGAGAATCAACATTCAATCTTGATTTCTTACTTATCCAAAAATCTACATGGCTGGACTGCGTGGGGGTGGGCGGCGGAGGCAGGTGTTGTGAGCCAGGCGCTCCAGGATGGCCACGTAGGTGCGCAGGGTGAGGTGGTGGCAGCACAGGTCAGCACTGTGTAGACCACCATCTGGCTCGGCCCATGGAAGGTCAACTGCCCGCTGCGCCCCTGCTCACAGCTGCCCTGCAAGCACCGCTGCCCTGCCGTGGAGAGCCGGCCCCGAGGCTCGCAAAGCACTAGCTGAGCCAGCTCTGGCCCTGCAGCCACCCCCCAACACCACTGCCTACCCTGCGTATCCCCGTAGAGCTGGCCCCACGGCTCACAAAGGCAAAACACCAACCACGCCGGCTCCAGCCCTACAGCCCCCCCCCAGCCGCCCCCCAGCACCACTGCTCACCCTGCACATCCCGTAGAGCCGGCCCCATGGCTTGCAATGGCAAAGCACCAGCCACGCTGGCTCTGGCCCTGCAGCCGCCCCCCCTAGCCGCCCCCCAGCACCACTGCCCACCCTGCGCATCCCCATAGAGCTGGCCCCATGGCTTGCAATGGCAAAGCACCAGCCGCCCCAGCTCCGGCCCTGCAGCCATCCCCCCAGCCGTCCCCCAGCACCACTGCCTACCCTGCACATCCCCGTAGAGCCGGCCCCACGGCTCGCAAAGGCAAAGCACCAGCTGCCCCGGCTCTGGCCCTGCAGCTACCCCTCCAGCCGCCCCCCCAGCACCACTGTTATTAGAAGACTAAGAGAGAGCATATTTGATGTTACAGGCAGCATGGCTATTTCATTAGCTCACCATCCTCATATGTTTAAAAAGAACTTTTAGTATAGATGTCTAAGCAGAGAGAGGTGAAATTTTTCAGATTCCTTTTGAAACTGGTGTTCATGCAGCTCAAGAATCGTTTTGCTAGGCCTTGCAAATCTGTTCCCGCAGAAAACTAGCAGACTCCTTTTACACCCCTAATCAATTGCTCCATGAAGCGTAGGACATTGGCTTTCTGAGCTGAAGTTTTACATACACTCACTTTTCAAGAATCATCCCATAAATATCCCGTTTTGCGATATTCTCTTTTTGTTCAATGAACCATATTTCATATATAGTTAGAGAAATTGTTTGGAAATATTGTTTTCCAGCCCAAATGGTAAAGTATACAGCCTTGCCATTTTTATCCATAAACATAACACTCATGGTTATTTATATCCTGTTTACTGGCAGAATTGTTGGGAATTCTGTTTCTGATATTACTATTAAAGCATGAATGATTTGCAATGGTTTCAGTGATAAATAATACAGCTTAGTACTAGAGAACAAAAGAAACAGTGAACAACTTCCTTAGAATAAGTCTACTTTATGAATCTGCAATATAACAAGCAATCATTGCTTGTTATACTTTTTGACAGTTTAAGTATTAAAAAAATCAATTACTATGGAACTAGTATCCAGATTAATGTTGAAAATAAACCTGTTTCTACAGGTACCTGTTAAAAGAACATTGATTTTTTTTTATTGTTTGAGAGAGGCTAGCTATATTTAATTTCTTTTATTGATTTTTTTTCTTAAGCCCTTTATTCAATGCATGTGAGATACAACACAATTTCTTATAGGGGAGCAAAGCCCAATGCCAGATTTGTGAATTAATTTTTACATGAATGAGAACAGTGCTTAGCAATTTGATGAGTATTTCAGGGCAAAGCTCATAATTTCCTCCTTTATTACTGATAAATATTAAGAACTCCTGAATTGGGCAGACTCATATGGGTTCATATGAGAAGACTTTCCAATAATTTCTAAAACATGGCACATCAGAAATCTCACGCCTCATTCCGCACATATTGTTGCGTCCTTGGCGGGAAAACAGACACGAGAAGCAGCTGGAGTTCTCAGGTTCTTTTATTCAGCGTTCAGCTTACAGGAAGATGGCTTCAGCTCAGCCCAAACGCCTCACAGCCTCTTATATAGGCAACTCCCGGGTAAATGGGTTACTTTTCCCGCGCCAGCACCCGCGCATGCGCACGGCGCTGGCGACAGCCTGTCTGGTCCCGGGCAGCTTTGCACCTGCCCGGGACTGCCTGCAAACGCCCGAGCCGTTTGCAAGGCTCGGGACATAACACCCCTTTCCCCCGGGCTAAAACTACTATCAACATACAACATTTATTTTACACGACAATTTGCTCCCCAGTGTTCCCACTGTTTACTGGCTTTTGTCTTGCCAACAATGTTATGTAATCTTCTAGGTACTTAGGAGATTTCTTTGCTCTCTGTGACCTTCTTAGCTCTGGGTTACTGGCATAAGTCCCCTGACTGGAGGGAGGCATGAGCCTGTTCTCTCTACTGTGCCCTGGTGTCTTCCAAGGACTGTGCCCGATGCCTGGCCTGCTTGCTTGCCCACCGGGCTCGTCAGGCCAGGGCTTCTGTTGCTTTGTGACCTGGTTGTCCTACCTAGCTGTAGACCCTCAGGCCCCTTGAAGTGATAGCCACTGCTGGGCGTCTCTGTAGAAACCCCTAGGTCAGTCCAAGACCTGTCAGGAGGCTGTCTATTCCCTGAACCCCATTCTGTGTTTGGGCTCGTGTGGGTTTCTGTACTCTCCCAAAACTCAGGTGTCCCCTGATTTGTGCTAGGGGTGTTGTAGTCGGGACTTGGTTCCTCGACTAGCTCTGTGTATGTTTGACCCCCTGTAGGATTTTGGGTAAGGTCAGGCCAACCTTGGGCATTGTGTGCCAGCTCTCTTGCGGGGAATGATTTGTTGGGATGCCCCCGGGTATCCTCCGTTGCTGGAGTGCTGTGTGCTGTGTGTGGAAAGTTAGTATGCCCCCGGGGTAACTCCCTGGCTGGAGTAGGCGTGAGTGCCTGTTGTGTGGGTAAGCTCCAAGACTTCCTTTTCGGAGCAATTGCAGAACCTTGGGACGAGCCGTTTGTGGCTCCCTCAGTGGAGATGGGCAGTAGCTCTTGCCCTTCCCTTTGCTCCAAAGGGTCCCCCTCCCCCCCTGGAAAAGACCCAGGAGTTTCAGCAGAAAAGTCCCGCCTAGAGCGGAGTTGGTCGATGTGCCGACGCAGGACACGACCGTTGTCCAGGGCAACCTCGTAGGAGAGAGGACCTGTGATCCTGGACACAGAAGCGGGGACCCATGTATGACCAGGCCCGTAATTGCGAGCCCAAACCGGGGCACCCACAAGTAGTTGTCTAGGTGCCCTAGGATGTGAGGTAGATGAAGGCAGTCTGTCCGGATGCAACCGGTCAAGTCTAGTAGTAAGTTGGCGCCCCCAACGAAGTTCAGCTGGACTTCTCCCTGTAGAAGTGGACGGTGTGGTGCGATAAGAAAGGAGAAAGTCAGCCAACCTGTGATGCCAGTCCCCGTAGGTGAGTCTCTTCAAGGCGTCCTTTGCGATGCGCACCATGCGTTCAGCCATACCGTTGGTGGACGGGTGAAAGGCGCAGACGTGGCATGACGAATCAGGTTTGCCTGTAAGAAAGCTTGGAATTCGGAGGAGGTGAATTGAGGGCCGTTGTCAGACACAATGACATCTGGCAGCCCGTGTGCAGCAAAAATCCCCCTCAGTACCTGAATAGTCTTTGCAGTGGTGGACGGACAGGCGTACAACCTCAAGCCATTTTGAATGGCTGTCAACAAGGACCAAGAAGAACTGGCCCTGAAAGGGCCCAGCGTAGTCAATGTGCACCCTAGACCATGGGGACTGTGTTTCCTCCCATTTATGCACAGGAGCTTGGGGCATCTCTGGGCGAGATCGTTGGCACATGTGGCATGCGTGTACCTTAGCCTCAATATCTTTATCTAAAGCAGGCCACCACAAGTGGCTGCGTGCAAGAGCCTTCATGCGAACAATGCCAGGATGACCCTCGTGGAGGGATTCTAAGACCCTAGTCCTCATTGAGGTGGGAATGACAACTCTGTTTCCCCAAAGCAAACAACCCTGAGAAAGGGACAATTCGTTCCTTTTGGACCAGAAACTCTGAAACTCAGGACTAGGGCAGTGCTCAGGCCACCCGGACAGGACCCAGGAGCGGACACGTGAAAGTGTGTGATCTGTACCTGTTTCAGCGGTAACATCCCTGGCACTAAGAGGAAGCTCGGGCAAGGCTTGGATTGATAGAATGTTGACAGCTGGCGCGGGGTCAGCTTACTACTAGAGGCAACCACTGAGGCCATCAGCATGGCCCATTTCTTTCCCAGGCTTGTGGAGTAATGAAAAATCATATGCAGACAAAAAAAATAGACCACCTAAGCATTCTAGGGGAAATGATGTGGGGAGTCTGCTTACGTGTGGTAAACAGTCCCAGCAGAGGCTTATGGTCAGTGAAGACCGTGAAATGCCTGCCATATAGAAAATCGTGGAATTTTTTAATTCCAGCAACAACAGCCAGAGCCTCCCTGTCTATCTGAGCGTAGTTGCGCTCGGCAGAAGACAATGTTCTGGAGTAGTATGCAATAGGAACCTGAGTTCCATCAGACCTGAGGTGACTCAGGACAGCTCCAACCCCGTAGGGGGATGCATCACAAGCGATGCACACAGGAAGAGACTCGTTGAAATGTGCAAGAACACTGTTTAGAAGTGAGCAAGGCCTTGACTTCTTTAAAGCAAGCCTCATGTGCTTGTGACCACAGCCACACAGCTTGTTTGTCTAGTAGCCTGTGAAGAGGCTCAGCTACACTAGCTTTATGTGGAAGAAAAGAATTGTAGAAATTCAGGAGGCCTAAGAAGGCCTGAAGTTCGGCCTTAGACTTTGGCCTGGGTGCTTCTAAAATAGCAGTTAGTTTGGATTCAGCAGGATGAATCCCAGCAGCATCAATTTTGAATCCCAGAAATTCAGTAGAAGGCACCCCAATCTTGCATTTGTCTTTTCTGAGCTTAAGGCCTGATTTCCTGAATCTTAACAGGACAGCCCTAAGCCTTTCCGCTAGAATGTGTGTGGAGTCTCCTGCAATCAAGACATCGTCAAAGTAGGGGCAGACCCCTGGTATACCTCGTAGTGTGTTTTCCATTACGCTTTGGAAAATCCCAGGAGCGACATTCACTCCAAACTGCAGCCTTTTTACCTTAAAGGCTCCCCTGTGGGTCACAATAGTCTGAGCTATGGCAGCATCATTATCAACAGGCAGCTGTTGATATGCTTGAGCTAGGTCAAGCTTTGCAAAAACACGCCCCCCCTTGAGAGAGGCCAGGATGTGACTGACCACAGGAACAGGATAGGCATGTTGCTGCAATGCCTTATTGAGTGTGCATTTGTAATCAGCACAAATGCGAATGTCCCCATTTGCCTTTAGAGGCGTGACAATGGGGGTCTCCCATGGGCTGGAATCAACAGGTTCTAGGATTCCTTGTTGGATTAGTTTGTCTAATTCAGTGTCAATCTTACTTTTTAAAGCAAAAGGGACCCTTCTTGCTTTAATCCTAATGGGAGTGACAGTGGGGTCTAGCTTTAAGGACACAGGTGGTCCTTTGAATGTGCCCAGCTGGGGGCTGAAAACATCTGCAAATTCCTTGCAGACTTCCTGTAGGTCGAGTGTTTGTAAGCTGTTGAGTCCTGTGACGTGTATCCCCAGGGCCTCAAACCAATCGAGTCCTATGAGACTCGTTCTTTCACCCCCTACTACTAACAAGTCTAGTGGACCTTCAAAACTCTTGTATTGCACGTTAAGGGTGGCCTCCCCCTTAACACACACTCTTGAGTTCTGAAAATCAGTTAATACAATATCAGAAGGCCTTAACTTGGCCTTAGTCCCACTACTGGAACAAATCTTCCTAAATGTATGCAATGAAATGATGGAAAGGGCAGACCCTGTGTCTAGTTCCATAGATAATGGAACCCCTTGTAGCTTCACGTTGAGTGACAGCTTTTTCTTCATGGGCTTGTGTGTGCCTGTCCTACAAATGTTTCTACGCGAAGCGCAAAAACCTACCCTATTCTGGCTGGGGACTCTGGTACCCTTCAGGCGTTCTTCTTGAGGTTGTGCCTTTCGTCGGCCCAGACACACAGCTGCAATGTGCCCTAGTTTGCCGCATGCCCGGCAGGTAGCGGAGCGGAACTTGCAGTCGGTTCTCCTGTGGCGACCTCCACAGCCGATGCACTTGAGCGGAGCTGAAGAGCTTTCCTTCTGATTTTCTCCCTTCGCGGGGTGTAGACGGTCGACTTCTTCGTCCGGATCCTCCTCGGAGTTTCGTCGGACGTCTTCTTGGTGCACGGACGCACCCTCTGCACTGCTTCTGATCGGCCGCATGTTCTTGACGGCGCCGCCTGCTGCTTCTTCCGCGGTGGCTTCCCTTAAAGCGTCTTGGAAGGATAATTCTTCCTTAGCGAAAAGTCTCTGTTGTAGCTCTCGATGCCTCAACCCGCACACGAATCGGTCCCTCAGTCGTTCCTCGAGGTCCTTGAACTCGCAGGGCTTGGCGGCCTTCCGTAACGCGGCGATGTATTCCTTGGCTGACTCCCCGGACCGTTGATCCCTCTGCTCGAAGGTGTGGCGCCATGAGATAACGGACACCTTGGGGTGGAAGTGCTCTTTCAGCAGCTTCTTCAGGTCTGTGTAGCTTACAGACTCTACTGGAACAGGTGCTACAAGATTTTCTGCGATTTCGAAGGCGTCTTGGCCGCAAACGCAAAGCAGGGTGGCCGCCTTCAAGCTATCTTCCCTCACTTGATTTGCCTTGAAGTAGTTCTCCATTCTGGATACGTAGGACTCCCACCGCTCTGGATGTGAGACGTCGAATTCCGAAAGCCTTCCGATTTTCGCCATCTTCGGATCTTCAGGAGACGGGTCTATCAGCCAGCCTACCCCCGAATGCGCACTGGATTGGCGGGCAGCTGCTGAGTCAACACCGTTCCTCTTCCGCCGCTCAGGACTCCTTGGGTAAGCTTACACTTTTTCCTTTCCAGGTAGTGCAAGGCATCCCACCTTCGTCGCCAGTGTTGCGTCCTTGGCGGGAAAACAGACACGAGAAGCAGCTGGAGTTCTCAGGTTCTTTTATTCAGCGTTCAGCTTACAGGAAGATGGCTTCAGCTCAGCCCAAACGCCTCACAGCCTCTTATATAGGCAACTCCCGGGTAAATGGGTTACTTTTCCCGCGCCAGCACCCGCGCATGCGCACGGCGCTGGCGACAGCCTGTCTGGTCCCGGGCAGCTTTGCACCTGCCCGGGACTGCCTGCAAACGCCCGAGCCGTTTGCAAGGCTCGGGACATAACACATATTATAAATGGCAGTGCTTAGAATGAAAACATGCAGTGCCTCCCCTCTGCAAAACAAGTAGCTCACAGTACTTAACAATCCTTTAAAAAATAGTCAGAAACATTTCATGGAACATTGTAATTGAATTTAGAAATCTTCAACCTTAGGGTTTGAAGAGAGAAGTCTTAAAAATAAATCATGTAATATGATTTGCCTTTTGTAGTTGTTATGAGAGGAATGGCTGCAAAAATTAAAGTGTCCTTCTCCAGCAAGAAAGTCAAAGGCTTTTCATCTGAGACATTTACAATACATTAATGCTCTGATGAAAGGGAAAAGAACGACAAGTCTGAGGCACTGTGCCTAATTGTGCTTCTCCAGGGCTTCTGCAGTGTTAGTTATCATACACTAGATTGCAAACAGCTGTTCAAGCTCTGTTGGTCTCACTGGATAGGTGAAGTGGGTGTCCTTCACTGCCTGGCCCTCCTGGTTGCTTAGTCCAGGGCTCTCCAAATTTGGCAACTTTAAGACTTGTGGGCTTCAACTCCTAGAATTCCCAGCCTGCATGGGAGTTGAAGTCCACAAGTCTTAAAGTTGCCAAGTTTGGAGACCCCTGGCTTAGCTGATGTCTTGACCAGTTTTTAAAACAACACCGTATCATTGTTGGAATGGGTTTCATGAAAGCAGGAAGCCAAAACTGGTATGTAAAGATGCTGCATGAGGGCCATTTTAATCTAGGATACAGCCCATCATAGTCAAGCAAAGTAGCCTTTACTTCCACTGAAGAGGGCTTTGTAGCTTAATGAAGACATTACTGCTGTAATTGTGAGGGCTTGGTTATTTCTGAGGACTGTCTCTGAAATGGGGCAGAGGGTGGCGATGTTACTCTGCTGCTTCTCAAAGTGGCAAATCATTTTGGCAAGGAAAAGAGAAGCACTACACAAAAATTAAAAAGGCTCATTAACACAAAGATCTTCCTTGGCATCCAAGCATGTTAATAGAACAGGCGGTGATAATATCATCTCCTCTTGCATTCTCTTCTGGTTTGAAAAATGGAATGTGAAAATAGCATCAGCAGCACTGAAAATAAAGCGAAGAGCTTAGCTTGATCTATCAAGCCACACACCAGAACTTCAGAGCAGACAATATTATGTTGCATCATTTTGGCTTAGAAATAATGTGACACTTTGTCGTGATGATTTTATGTAGAAATAATATGGAAGGCTTATCCTTATGGCAGTGCCTTCAGAAATTTTACAACACAGTTCTAAGCATTAAGATTACTTGGTAGGTTTACACTATACTCTATACCGAAATATACCTACCAAGAAGTGAGCCTAACTTTCTCCTGACTTCTAAGTAAATGTGAATAAGACTGCAGCTTTGCACCAATGATTGAATCACCCAGAAGCCGTTGTTTTCATATATGTGCCATCCTTTATGGCAGAGGGAGCCATGTAAAACCTAGAAACATGTTAAGAGTAATGCTGCCTTTGCTACCAATGCCTTTCTGATATAGTGACAGAGCAGAGAAGAGGGCCAAGTCATAGGACATACCAAAAATGACCACATCAGTTATTAGGTCATGAGGATATTGTCTCTGTTTCCACAATGAGTACCCACAGCTGTTTGCTTTTTGACCTTTCTTTGGCTAAATTTGATTTGAATGGTGATGCCCTGAAGCATCCCCAGAGCATGCATATTCAATTGAAACAATTCTTTGCACTGCCATGTTAAAAATAAATTTAGTTTCATGCTATGCCCCTAACAAGAAATTCTTATACATTAGGGAGCGTGTATGTATCTCCCATCTGTTCTTGGGAAAAGCCCTGTTGTCTTCAGAGACAGAAAGTCTGCAAAGAGGGCTGCATTGATAGATAAATATATATAAATAGTACAAAACAAGCTTTTTAATAATCAGCATATACAGAATTTAGTAAATCATGCATTCCTAAATGGTGATTGGCAACACATATTTTGACAAATATTTGTAAGGGGAAACTTATTTTCCAGAAATGTTTCACATACTAATTTTAAGCATTTGAGTTAGGTTTTTTTTTTTTTTTTTTCCAGCCAGGGACCCTGCAGATACTTTGGAATTTGAATTTATAGACTTCCTGCCAATTCCAGCACATTTGGAAGCTACCAGGTTGTGGAATGCTAATATATGAATTTAAAAACAGTTTAAATAGTCTTATAAGAAGGCACTATTTGTTAAGAACATAACAAGCGCATAATAACACTACACATCTAAAAAAATATAGATTAATAATGTGGGTTTTTTTTAAAAAAGTAAACCCATTATTTTGCCAAAAAAAATCTTCTGATTTTTTTTCTTATCTAATGTTTGCGTTCAACAGTCTTTTTGATTAGCTGATCATTTAATGTAATATACCTTCTTTTGATATTGAAGACCTGGCGTATAAGGAGCTCCTCATATCTGACACAATGTTGGCAGCAGTACCTGAAAGATAGGTTCCACTGAGCAATTTTCTTTCATTAGAGGAGATCCCCTGATGTTCTGAAAATACATCTGATGGATTTGATGGACTATGCAAATAGTCCTGCTGTCTGGTAGGTGGCCATAGAATGTCTGGGAGTACACCTTGCATCAAGAAACCATATTGTATTTCATATGCATAGTTTTCAACCATGTGGAAATGAGGAGAACGTTAACAGTGGGTTCTCATGCTTATGAATAAATGGATGTATAGGTGTAGAATGCTTGTTACTCATTTGTGTGTTCCTCTATTGTGAAATAATTTTGGAAATTCTAAGAATTACAAGCATTGTTCTGACTTTCACATCACCAAATCTTCTGAAAATGGAAAGAATCAATGGTTATAGCCACTCATTCATTGATTCAAGTCAATGCACATCATTAAAAATGATAACCAGTAATCAGAGGGAAGAATAACATTAAAATGATAATACATAATACAACATGTTGCATTGGGCAAGTTCAAACATATAAACCAGCAAAAAAACAATCAAGAGAAACACCAATCTCCCAACTCAATGACTAAAAACAAAACAAAAACCCAGCTCTTTAGTGCCATTCAAAACACAGGTAAGATTGGGACCATTCAGATCTTAAAGTGAACGCTTTTCACAAGGTAGTGGCAATGGAATCCCATGGTTTTTATTAAGAGTGTGTGTGTTTGCAGACTGATGTGGAGTTTTCTCAAAACATATTTATTTAACTGTGATATTGACATCTGTATTTTTTTCAAGAATGAAACCAATGGAAAATATATATTTTTTCAAATAGTTTTCCAAACATCTGTTGCTGAGTTTGCTATATCATGTTCCCCTCAACCATGGTGTATCAGAAGAGGTTTTGCAATGCTTACAAATTGAAAAGGTTACACCTTGAAGGTCTCACCCATCTCTTTCACTTGGCCTGAAATTGTGGACTTGCCCTTGAGTTTTCTATACCTCCTACCATTTCACATTCTAAAAGGACCATTTTAGTTTGCATAATGTGGCGAGCATCTCAAGATTTCCTGGAAGACCAGATACAATAAAGATGATCATATCAAAGCCAATCCCCACCAGGTCCTTGTGTTAGAATTCACATACCAGACTATTTTTTTAATATTTTCAAATAACATCCCCATGAAATCAATAAAAGTGAAAATCTATATCCAAAAATCTACAGATTTGATTGCTAGAAAAATCAGAGTACATATTTTTCTCAAACTAGATTGCTAAGCACATTTGAATACCCAATTACTTCAAAATAGCTAGAGAAGATTTAGATCCATGTGTATCTTCTTTTATTCCAGCTTTTTTTGGCAGTTAGAGAATTGCAATCCACCTTTAAAGCAGTTTTAGATGTCATAGGCAGTCAAACTGTGGTACATATAGCTAGTATTCATTCAAAACAATCTGATAATAGGACATTGGTGCATCTCTCCCTCAAATCTGAGAGCTCAGAAGATATTCATGTATCCCTTTATGATCCTCCCATTTGGACAATCTACTTAGAAGCCATTAAGCTCTCTGAGATTCAGTGCTGTGCATTCAGCTCTCTAAAATTGAAGATTTGCTAAGATTAATGTCTTGGGTGCAATCTACCACAAACCAGTTTCTCAGTGTTCATTACTTAAATGGATGGTTTCAGCAAGGCTTCGGTACATTCACACATGAATCTGAAAAACAATCAGAATCTCTCTATCCAGGCAAAAAATCTGCCTGCTATATTTTTTTAAAAAAATATCATATTTGCTGTCAAAATAAATATAAATTGATAAATTAAGCTAAGGAGAAAACTGATGAGCAATTTGCTAAAAATGTTAATCACTCATTTAAAGGCAGGAAACCAAGAACTAGCCAAGAAGAGAATATGTCATTTAAGAGCTCAAAGTTATAGGAGGAGTATTGACAAGGACAAAAGGATTTTGCAGTTCTTTTACTCACAATCTTCAATAGGCATTACACAATTGTAAATATGGAGGGCAGTCAGGAACAATGCACTTGCATCTCCTTGCCAACTTCCCAACATTGATGAAGAAGGATTCATCAATTTCTTCTCCATCATGAAGAAGAAATTGATGAATCCTTCTTCATCATGAAGAAGAAGGGAGATTGGTGTTCATTTTGATACAGTGTCATCACTGTAACATTACATTTTTTAGCACCATCAGAATTCCTGTTGGTACAAAGCACAGATACTTGCAGATTTTCCACATCAAAATTTAGTGATTTTCACATTTTTGGGGGGGAGCATGAAAACTGTTTGTTTGTTTTTTAAAAAAATATTTTCTGGAAGCCCGGATCTGCAAAAGGGTGGCTGTGACATTATTTTGGAACAATAAACCTGCCTTTTCCATTGCACCTTAGAAGACTTGCTATGGCTATATTTTAGTAAAAGGCTGTTTGGATGTTACATTTTGATGCTCTTCATCTCTCATAGAACCTCATCAGGTTCTCTGCCTAGTTTCTGCAGAACACTGAAAATCCCTTTTTCAGTCCAAAAGATTTGGGGAAGAGAATGCCAGACAAACCATTCTACTCCATTTCTACTTTGATATTCCACATGAACAGTTTTGGGGAGGAAAACCCCTCATTAAACTCCTCTAAAATTGTGAAACAAACTCTGGCATAAGGATTTAAAACCAAAACCCAGATCCAGCAGCAATGAGGCTTAGAAAATTAAGATGGCCTGAGCTAAATGATAGAATAAGGATGTTAGGGATAGGAAGCACTCTGGATTCATCTCATGAATTTCATAGAAAGGCAAAAATTGATTTAAGACCACTTCAGCATATTATTTAAACTTATCAAGACTCCCCAGTTGTCTTATATGCCAGAAATAAGGTAGTTTCTGGTGTATAAGACGACTTTCTAGGCATGCGACTCGACATCGATCATCTTATACGCCGGAAATACCGGTAGTTTCCGGCGTATAAGACAACTTTCTAGACATGCGACTCGGCGTCGATCGTCTTGCGACTCGGCGTTGATCGTCTTGTGACCCAGCATCGAACTCAGGGGTCGTCTTATACGCCAGGTCGCCCTATACGCCGGAATATACAGTAGCTTGCTTGAAGCATCAAAAGACTTTTCAAATATTGTTGGTAAATTATAAAGTTTTAACTTGTTCAAAGGACATAATTATTAAATATTTTTAAAAATAACCATGCTAATTATACCCAGCTATATAATACTTAGAATGAAATAGAAATTACTGATTTAGAGTATCACTTAGCATACTCTATTAGTAGTAGTATATATCATCCATATTTCACAACCTTAGCAACTTATAAGATATGTGGACTTCAATTCCCAGACTTCCCAGTTCACACATCTTAAAACTGCCAAGGTTGAAAAGCACTGCATATCATTATTCAGAAGTGGAACCTTTGAGTCAATGAGATTTATTTCAGGTAAAGAAGTATAGGTATAGGTATATATGCAGCCTTAAATTCTTTAGTTACTGTTTTAAATTGAAAAGAGAAATACAAGTCTCTTTTCTAAATTCGGTACAGCAAAAGTTATCCAAGTTACTCTTTTAGTTTGTTATTTATACATCCCTTTTAATTATTAAGACATCAGCTTGTTTCATTTGTATCTTGCATTTATCTTGTGTCTTTTTTCATATTTATGAGCCTTTCACTTTTAAATCCACTTTAAAATCAGTCTGCCCTGTGCAATAAAGCCTGTTCCTCTTTCATAATATCTTTTAAAGACCATCTCTAATGGCAGACTACCTTAAAATTAACTTAAGAGTCTACTCTTCAAAAATATCCTTCAGTAGATCCAATGTTACAGTATTTTGTTCCATTCTGTATTATTGAATCAAATTTAAATGTTCTTCTCCTTTAATTGTAATCTTTGGTTCCTTCTGGTTCCCTCTAGTGTCCAGCCTTCACAGTCATAATGTAGCCTATATGGACATAAAGCTCAACAAGCCTCATTTCTTAATCACTTTTGGAAATTGTTTTTTAACAGCTTTTCAGCTATTAGGAACCTTTGGACCAACAGGTTTTATAGCACTAGGTGACTTTCCTTCAACCCTCAGTGAAAGAAATTTTAAAATTAAATATTTCTTAAATTTTTAAGGACTTAAAAACATTCTCTTTTTGGAATGAATAGCAAAGGGATGATTAGAACATTGATTTTGAAAAGTTATAAACTAAGAGTCCAATAAGATTTTGAAATTAATTATAAGAATCCTTCCATGAGAAAATGCTGTTGTTTTAAACTCTTAAAACACACACACACACACACACACACACACACACACACACGCACAAGAAATGGAGGAATTCATAATTAAGTATAGAGTCTTCAACTTTTGCCATCTTTTTGTGCTTCCAGGCAAATCCATGTCACCAGCAAGTTGCTATTATTGATTTATCATTTAAATAACTGTGAAAAGTACTATTACTAGACCAAAAGACTAGTACATGTGGCTCCAGTTGAAATATTTTTGCTTTATTATAAGCACTTTGGTGATATTTAGTTCAATGGGCATGGTGACTATATACTATGGCCTTGAACTGTATTTTTTCCAATCTAAGTGAAAGTTAAGGCATCAACACATTTTGCTCCTCACAGAGGTCTCCTCCCTGTTTTAACATATGAATAAACTGCTGCTCTTCGTTGCTTTTTCAAGCATCTCCAGCATGTACAGTAATAGAAGGGGAAAGGAATCTTCAATCAATGCTGCCTTCAAATCACCTCACAAACTGGTGTATGCATCTTTTTTTTAAAAAAAAGTTGTTCAAAATAAGCTTGTGCACACACATTCAAACAATATAGAAGTGACTTAGTTTCTGTCATCCATGGAACTGCTACAGATGGAATGAGCTCCATTCACTCATCCCATCTCTTGGGTCTGGACAATAATGTGGTAGGAGATGACTAGGCTGAGCCTGAGAAAGTGGTCAATCACATCATCAGTCATGAATCCCTGCATGCCCACAAGAGATCAAAGTCTAGCTTACTTTGAATTGCTTCTTAATTCCTTCTTAATTGCCATGCATTTCCCCTGGCTGTTAGTAGCTCAGATTCTTGTAGAGAGCTTAAGATTGCAATAAAATCTTTATACTCATTTGAACTCCGCAAATCTCCTGATTTCCCCAACTCTTGACAAATATCATGATAATTTCTTTTATTTCAGATAAAACACTTTTGAGCTCTTATACCTTGAGTTAAGTTGAGTGGGTCATAATGTTCCTGATAATTGCTCAGTATTATCAGTGCTTTTTTTCTAAAAAAAAAAAAAAAAAAAAAAGATGCCGGAACTCACACATGTCATACAAACCGCCTTGCCTACCCTACAAGGTTCCATCCCAAAAAGGTGCCAGAACTCCATTCTGGGCATTCTATGAGAAAAAAAAGCCCTGTGTATTATCATGTAGAAGTCTTTGCATATGGAAACCATACCCTCTCTCAGTCATACAATGGTTTGAATACAATGCTTGTATTCTTGTAACTTCTAGTGTAGATTACCTTCTGCTAGTGTAGAAGTTCTATTATTTGGATCAATTTCTATTAGCAGGATTACATGATTTGTAATTGGCTGTTTTAAATAATAATAATAATGATAATAATGATAATGATAATAATAATAATAATAATAATAATAATAATAATAATAATAATAATAATAATAATAAAGTTGGAAGGGACCTTGGAGGTCATCTAGTCCAACCCCCTGCTCAGGCAGGAAACCCTATACCATTTCAGACAAATGGCTCTCCAGTCTCTTCTTAAAAACTTCAGTATTGGAGCATTCACAGCTTCTGGAGGCAGGTTGTTCCACTGATTAAGTTAAATCAATCCTCCCATCTTGTCTATACCCATAGCCCCTTTTTTCCTGTTATTCATGATATCAGAACTTTTATTCTTGAAGGGTGTTTCATTCATTTACTCCTCCAGCTTGGAGAGAGAACATGATAAATCATTTGCCCCCTGAGACATTGCTCTGAGGGCCGTAGTTATTGCAGTCTTCCTTTTTTTTTAAAAAAAAAAAAAAAAAAGTACTTTTCTATTTAATGATGACAAATCACTGAAAATCATGGGCATGAACTTTCATGACCTTAGTCAGAAAAAAAGAATGGTGGCACTGCATCAATGGCCAGTGCTACCATTCCTTGTAATAAAACATGGGTTACATTTTCTATTTTTATTGCAAATTATTTCCTCCCTTGCAAAATGCCACAGGCATCCTAACAAATTAAAATAAATGCTAATATTCAACAGCAAATGAATACATTTTGCCACTAGACCACAAGGGGTACTTCCCTACTGCTTTATTATTAGGGAATTGTAGCTGGTAGCCTTAAGGAAGAGAACCTTGCATAAGGTCAGAGATGTAACTAGTGAAAAATATGTCACCCTATTTAATGATAAATAAAATATTGGTGAGAGACAAGTCATCCAACTTTCCATTGTTTTCATGGAGATTGTTTTAAATGTCTTTTGTAATCTGTGTCTTCCATATGTTTCAAGAGTTTTATGAAACAAATTGGGTGGTACACAGATGAAGAATGGCTTAAATATAATAATAATGTCTTGAACAATTAATTTGTTTGAATGCCTGATAAGATAATTTCTTAAGATTTGGGTAATTTAACATCCATAATACAAAAATGATAAATAAGATAGATCAATAATATTATCAGGGATAAAATGACAGAGGTTAAAATAAATCTCATATAAATGGAATCAATGTCAAACGTGAAAATCATTATTAGGACAGAATGGGAAATCTTTCTTTGTTATTGACAAAGTAAACATTACAAGGGCTTCAATTGCAGAAGCATTCTTAGAGGAATATCACCAAGGAAGCTTGCCTACCCTGCATCCCCAAACCTCAGGATTTAAAGATATCTAGAGGTAGATTTTGTGGATATTATATATCATATCATAAGTGGCTTCCCATTGCCTGCTTTCTTGGGCTGAGAGAAAGAGAGATTCACCCCAAGTTACCCAGCTGGCTTTATGCCTAAGGTGGGACTAAAATTCACATCTCCTGGTTTCTAGCCTAAAGCCTTAACCACTATAGCAAACTGGCTCTCATTAACTTTGGATAATGGAGTGGGTATGAATGAGAAACAGGTGTTACATCAGCCTGTTGATATTGTTCTGGAAATGAATTGAAAGCTTGTGATGATTATAAAATGTAATCCAAACTTGTGCAAGTTTTATTAATAACTTTAGGGAGCGTACAGTACATACTTTGTCATGACTCTAACCATGAAACCTGATTGCAATATGTAATTGCAGTTAAAAAAAGTTGCACACTTTTTCAGGAATAACAACAAAGCAACTTGTCCATTTCCTCCTTATGGATCCAGAGGGTACCTTTTAAAACAAATTGCCACCATTTCTATTTATATGACAGAACACAGACAATTAAATAGATCTTTTTTTCCCCCATCACATTTTCCATTTAGATCATTTAAGATCTGCAGAAAAATTGCTGGGTTATCCATGCTTCAAGATTCCACTAGAGCAGTGATGGCGAACCTTTTAGGGACCAAATGTCCAAAAACCACCCATGCCCCCCCCCACTCTACCCCCTATCTTGCTTCAAGATTTCACTAGAGCAGTGATGGCGAACCTTTTAGAGACCGAATGCCCAAAAACCACCCCTGCCCTTCTTCCCGCCCATCCGCAGAGCCACTCACTGCCTCCACGACCCGCCACAGTGCTATGGCAGTCACGCTTTCTGCCCATGCCCCACAGCATCAACTGCATGTGACGTGGCATGAGGGCAGAGTCTTGTCCCCGCTGCCCAGCTGCCATATCCTTGGCTGCGCTGCTCCATGTGGGCCACGCTCGGGGGGTGACTCTCCTCCCGCAGGACTGCTTGTGAGGAGGATACCATGGGACGATGTGGGACTGGGGTAATGGCATGCATGCCCACAGAGAGGGCTCTGAGTGCTGCCTCTGGCATGTGTGCAATAGGTTCGCCACCACTGCACTATAGCAAGGCTGTTTCTTTGGTGATCCCAGCATTGGACCTTCTGCAAAAAAAAAAAAAAATGACTCATTAAGTCAGACCTAATACTAGGTTTTGAAAAGCAGAATGCTGAGTTTCAATGGGCGATCACATATTTTTTTTCCTAGAAAGGTCAAGTTGTCTGAATATTTAATTTTACTGCTTAGAGAAATCTTGATTTTACTTGGTCAATTGCTGCTTTGAGTGCTAAATGAAATTTAAGCAAAATAAAGAAATAAAAAAATCTTGTAAAAGGCCACCCAAATAAAGCACGGAATGGTTCTTCTTTAAGGTTCAGTAAGAATATGTGGCCATTGAATATCCAAAAAATAAAACTATTTTCGTATAAAAGAGGGATGAATAAACAGTAAGAATAGAATTTTTAGGTCTGTACATTTTTTTATTATTATTAAGACATCACATCTTGAAACTTCTAATCAAGGCAACATAAGGAGACTTGAAATCATTTCATCCCACTAAGCCACGGCAGCTTGTTCACTTATCATAAAAGGAAATAGCTTTTGTTCTGTAGTTCCACACAATTGGCTTTCAATAATTACCTTTAATACTTCTTTTCCCTATCTGGTTTACAGTAAAGATCATAGTGTGTGCACAATTTAAATTTCTTTAAAATATCCAATGCCTTTACAACAGCCAGTAACTCTTTAGCTCTGTATTCGTTGCATAAGTTATAGCTTTAGTGAAGACCCTGTGCCTCTGCACTGGCTCTGTCAAGTCAATGGCTCATCTATTTGCAGCTCGGTGACTATTGTTGGCTGTTCATGTGTGAAAGCAGCAAAGTCTATTTAGATTAAATTGCTCAAGATAATCATAGATTGAGGATGGACAAATCACAACATTTCTGATGAAAGGAGACGGTTGTGGCTGTTCAACTCACAGGCAGAAAATGGCATCCGTGTCAGTATTAAGCTTCAGACGAGAATTCAAAAGTCATCTTTTTCAGCCTGGAATAAAAGCATGATGAAGATCAAAAAAGAAAAAAGATGATAAAAGAAGGAGAAAAAGTTCCATAAACATGCCTCATTCTTTTTTTAAAAAAAAATGCTTATTTTTCATAAGCATCATTGCTTGTGACACACAGAAAGGAAAATGTTAAACTGAAAAAAAAAACCTTTCTAACAATAAACAAAACACAATTTGTTAATGCATTTTGAAGTCAGTTTCCAAAATATTTTAGTCATTTCGTTTATATTAGAAAAGACCATCTAAGGCAGGGGTGTCAAACTGCCGGCCCATGGGCTGGTTTCATCATACTGAAGCCACGCCCACCCCATTGCCGGCAATGCAACAAGAGTTGCGATATGTCGGGACACGTCACGTCACGTGGCAAATTTGACGCCCATGATCTAAGGATTGAATACTAAAAAAATTATGATACATTTTGATACAATTTTATGTATACTTGGAATGGTTTCAGAAGGTTATCTGTAATCATCAGCCAATGCTAATACATAAAGAACCTGTATTTCCACATAAGAAATGAGGAGAGAAGGGAAAGAACTTTTAGTTTCATGAGATTTTTATATTTTCCTTCTTGAATTTGACTTGCAGTAAACATTATAAAATATTAATCATGTGAGGTGCCTCTAAAAATGCTGCATGGCCACCTTATTATTAATAGCAAGATTTTTTTCCCCTTTTCAGTAAAATTGTAGATTTAGGACAACTGAAATGAGGACAGAGATAAGCAAGCAATATGAAGGGGGGGACCTTGAGCAGTTGCAAATAAAAATAGCTGAAGATGTATGCTCTTTTTGCACTCTAACTTTTCCTTGGTATGACAATTAAACAAAGAGAAAATAAATAGAAAACGAGATTTATGCTTAACACTATCAACTTTCCTGTATTACCTTTAGCTTAACTATGTTAATGCAATAATATATGAATGGCTGGGTAACTTTAGACTTATGTCAGAACATTTTATTTAGCCAAAGGAATAGGGGAACAGAATATTGAAGACTAATTTGGTATTTGCTGAATTAAATCTAAGAGTGGATTTAGTGTAGTGGTTCAAGGCACCAGACAACAAGATTATTGTTCTAGTTCTGCCTTAGGGACAAAGTCAGCTGGGTGTTGCTCGGCCAGTCACTCTTTCTCAGCCCTGGGAAGACACTAAGGACAAACAGTTTCCAAGAAATGCTTCCAAGAAACCTGCAGGGACTTGTCAAGGCAACTGTCAAAAGTCCAGAGTATCTTAAAAGCACAAACAAACAACAAATCCCCAACTAAAACTATATCCCTAATTATATAGGATTAATTTAATCTGCTCTTTAGAAGGCCAGATCCTGAAGTTGAAACTCAAGTACTTTGGCCACCTAATGAGAAGGAAGGATTCACTGGAGAAGGGCCTAATGCTGGGAAAGATTGAGGGCAATAGAAGAAGGGGACGACAGAGAATGAGATGGCTGGATGGAGTCACTGAAGGCAGTAGGTGTGAACTTAAATGGACTCCAGAAGATGATAGAGGACAGGAAGACCTGGAGGAACGTTGTCCATGGGGTCGCGATGGGTCGGACACGACTTCGCAATTAACAACAATAACAAATTTACTCTGGAATGTATATGCTGCTTTTTTTAAAAAAAATGAACAAAATCACAATTAAAAACAACCATAATTCCAAACTGTTTTTAAGAAAACTACCAAAGCCTATTTTCTATTAGAAGAGAAAAATTGGGAGGGGAAGAGTAACCAGATAAAACAGAATATAAAGCTGAAAACTGTACTCTCTCTAAAAGGGAATCTTAGTGGCCATTGGAATCTCTGTTGCTCCGTTTCTCTAACTATCTGGAAACAGAAAGTTCATCATGTTCTTCTAAAATAAGTGCATACTACACTATAATTCTGTGTTAGAAGAACCAAAGAGCTTTTGTAGTGAAAGGAGCAACAGATGACCCAAAGATGCTTCTTCAGATCTGAAGCTTCTTGGATGAGAAGCGAAACGTCTTCAAATAAAAACAAGAAAGTCCAGTTGCCCCGTGAAAAAGCATCTTTGGGATAACTATGACCTGCATGACTGAGAATCATCATAGGCAATCAACAGATGACATCACCATTGCCTGGGGGACAGCCAGTTGGGGGTTCCCTTGAGTTCCATTAAGTTGCCTACTAAAGTGGTACCCATTGATCTACTTGTAGTTGCCTGCTTTTGAACTATTGGGTCAAAAGGAGCTGGAGCAAGTGATTGATGGTATAAATGAAATACATTTGGGAATATTATTATGGAGGCTCTGTTTTAATTCTATTTATCCATGGTAGGACTAGAAGCTGCTTAGCCTAGTAAATACATATTTAAATACTTATATACAAACTTATACTGAATACATACATGTTTTGAAGTGGAGCCATGACATTACTGATCATAGCAGTACATAAGCTGTGGGACACCTGTTTGTCAAGAGTGATCAGATCTCTTTGGATAGAAACAGTTCTTTAATTAAACTAGTGCTAATTTGATGTTGAAAGCACCAATGAGCCCCTTGTTTTGCTTCTCCAATTTCAATTTATTTAATGCAGTAATGTTGATTTCCTTTCTGCTCAGTTATGGAAAAGCAAAAGTGAATATTTTGGCCCATCCCAATTAGCATTCAAACATACCCACTAAAATGTTAATATTTGTTTTCCTTTGCCCCTGGATCTTACAGTTGCCAATGTAGTCTTTTGCTTGTTGTGTCGTTTTACAAATAGAAATGTCCTGAGGTTCCAGCTCTTTCAGAGACTCCACAGAGTCCCTTCGGCAATGTGATGGTAGGAGGCTTCATTTACTGATATATAATGCTTCCAGCATTTGGCATACATTTCTTTATCTCATATCTGTCTAGCAAGGAAGTGCTTTGCCCAAAGTAAATCTGTTTTTCCTGAAATATCCCTGATTCAGTCTAATGCTGAGGAAGATAATTCTCCTTTTAATATAGTTTTGCACAAATCAGTTAGGCAATGCAAATTCTTCACCTATGTTCCCTTACCTTAATTACGTCTTTGTTTTGCACCCTAACTTTCCAGCATTGGTTGCTTCATTTTCCTGCTTATTTTATTGTTACTTCACTAATTTCCTTATTTACATCTTTGCCCTTTTTTCCCATTTGATTTGATCTCAGACTTTACAATTTGCCTTTTATTTTACTTTATCGTACTTTCCATCTTTTTTTTTCTTTTTGAGAAATTTGGCCTTATTTCTATGTCATCCTGGGAATCCTATAAAGACATGCTGTTTCCTATCCTATGATCCTAGACTAGACAAAACATACTACATCCTTATATTTTGCTAAGCATGCTCATTTCTGGGCCATTTGTTCCAGACTGGGACCAGTTCTTTCTGGGAAGAAAGAACTAAGGGATTTATAAATGGGGGTACAGGTCTGGTGGCAGTTGAATCTGGGATGGTATCATTATGCCTTAATGACGATTCAATCCCAGCTGTTCTTAGAAGCAAGGAAGAAATAAAACGTAATTGTTCTGCAACAACAAATGCTATTGCAAGGGCAAAACATTTTCACCTTTGGGTATATAGGACAGTCTGTAACTTCACATGAGGACACTGTGTTCTTCAGCCATTCAACTGATCCTCAGGTTACTAACTTGGGAAAAGTGCTAATTTCTGAATTTAAACCATACCATGGTTACATGGGAAACCCAGCCAGAGCAGAGCTATACTTTTTAAATTATTCCACAGGTTCTACCAAGTGAGTAGAACAAGGCAACCCATTCCTGGTCAGCAACTGACTGTTTCGTTAATTGGTTGGCAACCGGCTGTTTTGATTGGCCAGAAATGGCAAGTGCTGATTGGCATGTCTTGTTTTATAAATAGGCCTCATTCCAGTAGCCTCAAAAAGGGTATTAAATAAACAGAACCATGGAGTGTGTGTGGGAATTGGTATTGGGGCGATTCAGGCATAGTAAACAGTGGGGTTTTTTTTAGCAGTGCCTCAAGCCTATAGAAATGTGATCACTTTAAAGCTAATTTTTCTCTCTCATTCACATGAAGATGAAGTAAGAACATATCTGAGGGAAAAAGGGGAGGAAGATCTTTAAAGAAAACTGACCTAGTTTATTGTTGTTCATTCCTGAACATTTTCTACATGCATTTGTGCTGCCAGTAAGTTAAAAAAAATGATATGGATATGTGAATATTTTCAGTAAAAAATGTTTCCTTTAGGGTCAAGGTGTTTATTTCAACAGCCACATATAATCCAAGATTCATTTTAAGAAGCTTCAAATTTGGATGACTATGTGACTAAACCATAATACTGAATATGCCAGCGTACAAGATGACCCGGTGTATAAGACGACCCCCGTCTCTGGCGCCGAGTCGCATTCCTAGAACGTTGTCTTATATGCTGGAAACTACCAGTATTTCCAGCATATAAGACAACCCCCGTCTTTGGTGCCGATTTTAACGCTTGCGGAAGTCGCCTTATACGCCGGCATATACGGTAATACCAAATGCATACCAGCAGACTTTTTTTGAATGTGAAAAACACATGATAATAGTCATGGTAAAGGTAAAGGTTTCCCCTATCCAGTAGTTTTGACCATAGTGGACAGCGCTCATCTCCATTTCTTGGCCAAAGAAGCCAGCGCTGGCTGAAGACCCTTTCTATGGTAGAAAAGGCCTACCAGATGTAACTCCTTCACAGATAGGACCTGTAGCATACCTCTTTTGCTGGACCTAACGGACTGGGCAGATGTAATCAGGTGGAGGTGGTTCCTTGGGTAACCCAGATCAAAACCAGCAGACCGAGAAGCAAACTGACAACCAATGCAGCTCATAGAGCAGAGATGTAATATATGGCATTTTAGAGGCATACCTCTATCCCCATGTCACTGCATTTTCTACCAGCTGAGACTTTTCAATACTAATGAAGGGCAGTCCCATTGCAGTGCTCTATCCAAGAGGCCCCTAGGAGCAAAAACCTAGAAATGTACCAAACATTTATAGATAGATCAACCAAGCTATGTTATTTCTTGTCAATTGCCTGCCTATCAATAGAAGTAGAGATGTGCAAATCAATCCAAGATCTTATTAAAATTTGCATTTTAGCTAAAAGAATTGAATCTATTTGTTTTGGTGATCCAAACTGGTAAATCAATCAATCCAAAGATTTGGTTAAATAGAAACATATACATATATAGACAAAAATCCATTAAATATCTAACTCAATTTGAACCCCCTGATTAGATTTGGTCTATCAAATTGATTTGTAGATTCAAGTAGAAAATTCAATTTGAAGCAATAACTTAATCTAATTGCCCTCAAACCAAATCTTGAAATTGGTTTGCACAGTTTTGCACAACCCTAATAGGTATTACTAAAGCAACTAGTCTCTATTACTAGAATTAATTGATGAAGACCTTCAAGGAATATTTCTTTTTTATTTCATTTTTCAAACAAGGATCTTAAGGTAGCATACACTGTCATCTCCTTTTTATAATGCAGATTAAGTTGCAAAATAGTCATATAAGGGACTTCATGGATTATAACCTGAATCTTCCTGGTCTTCTTTTCTTACTCAAAACTCTACATTGCACAAACTATTTATGATCTATGCTATTTTAATAGAAGATCTTGAAACTATTTACAACATTAATGAATGATACATTCATTAATGGACTAGATGTAAAGTTTCTCTGACCTTTCAAAAGCAAGTGTTTTTACAACATGTTTGTTTTGAGGTTTTTTTTTTAAAGAAGTATAAATAAAGTGACTTTCCTGAGATTGTGTTGGAAGAACAGGCAAAAGACCATTTTAATCACTAACTACTGTGATTACTGAGGAACTAATTACAAAAATCCAATTTTCCCTTGAATTAAGACAGAACATATATTGTGGAATGGATAAATAAAAATAGACCAAATCAAATATTAGAGATACTTGTCTGTTTCCATTTTCAAGTTTTCTTAGGAGTAGGGATAGATGGATTTGGAATGGAATGGAGTAGAGTAGAGTAGAGTAGAGTAGAGTAGAGTAGAGTAGAGTAGGGTAGGGTAGGGTAGGGTAGGGTAGGGTAGGGTAGGGTAGGGTAGGGTAGGGTAGGGTAGGGTAAGGTAGGGAAGGGTAGGGTAGAACAGAATAGAATAGAATAGAATAGAATAGAATAGAATAGAATAGAATAGAATAGAATAGAATATTATTTATTGGCCAAGTGTGATTGGACACACAAGGAATTCAACATTCAATTTCACTTATTTTTTTACTTTTATTTTTCCACCTTTCGTTTCACCCATTTTGTTTGACAATATTTCCCAATAATTTTTTCATGAATGTTTCTTCCAATATACACATTTCTGTACATGTTTTGTTAATAAATGATATTTTGCACTGAGTTTTCTTTAATTAAGCACATTTCACTAAAACATTTTAATTTTTTTTCGGCAGAAAACTGCATTTTCAAATGTGTAAAAAGTATAGACATGACAGGGAACCTGCATAACAACTTTCATGTTCAGAAACATGCTGGCTGGGGAACTCTGGGAGTCTGCACATCTTAAAGTTGCCAAGATTGGGAAACACTTATAGTGGGGCGCCTTTTATATGGTATGTAATATAACAGCTGCCATTTTGCTTTGGCACTTCAGATGTCGGGACAAAAAAAATGAATAAATAATGATTTGTCATCCACTTTTCAAAACAGTTATTATTCTAGTTTACTAGCATCAGGAAATCATATGGTTTTGTTGATGATGTTTGCTTCATGCCGAACAACTGTTAAACTTTAGCCATAGTTTAATGTGACATCTAAATCAACCATTAAAGAAGATCTCATAGTTGGTAATACTTAATAATGATATTAATGGCACATATGAAGAAGCAAATTCAAAATCATGATTGGCAAGGTGACCTTTTGTTTATTATAGTCACTTGAGAATCAGGCCAGAGTTTTCCCTTTGAAAAAAGAAGGGCATCACAAATTGAATGGCAAATAGCATTTAACAAGCTGAACATCATCCTTTATACATCACCCAATGTACAGTTCAGAAACACCCATGTCTGCTCTGAAGGCTAATCATATTGGTGTCTTTTGAGAAAGACACAAATGCCACCTAATCCTATTTTGCCTGGTTTTTCTCTCTGTTCCCTGAAGAGCAGAACAAATCTCCGATTATTTCATTTTACCAAAACTATTTCTAATCACGCTTATTCAGGATGAAGATGCCATCAGGTTGACTATATAAAAAAAAAACCAGAAAGCAGATGGGGATTGTAAGTTGCAAGTCAGAACAACAAACACATACAATAATCAACTGAACATATAAATGAAGAAGACCTTCTGGTTATTCAACTGGCAAATCCAGTTAAGGAGAATGAAGGAGAAATATTTTTCACCCTGGGGAAAATATTTGCTCACTGCTTTCCTATCAACAGGGACCACTAACTTTATTACCATCTTTCTGGTATTGTAATCATATCCTGAGATATTAGGGTCACTGTACCCGCTGTGAAGACATCTGAAAATGCTCAGCAGTGGCCCTTCCTATTCCTCCTCTTCCATCATTTGGTTCCCCACATATTTGCTTCCACTTTAAAAGAGAGCGAAGAATTTAAAACTGTCAACATTTGCAGAGATCTGCAAATGTATTTCCCATTTAATTGTTTACCAAGCCTACAGACAAATAAATAAATAAAATTCCCAAAAGCTGGAATAAACTATCAAGTGATAATTGACCCAGCAATGTTTTCATTAAAGTGATTTAACACCAGAAAGGACAATTTGAGAGTAGAAAGTAAAACTCCAAGCATTTTTCAGCTTTATTGGTTGATGCAGGGATTTTTTTTTTTTTGCTAAAATAGAATATAGTTTATTAGATACAGTATGTAAATGCAAAGCAATCCTTGGAAATTATATACAGTATTATATAATTTACCTAAATAATTAACAGCTATTTATAATAGTTCCACACTAAATGTTTTGAAACTTTTTGGATTTATTTTGCATAACTTTTTGTATAATTTAAGACTATGTAATTTCTTATTGACTTTTGCTATATGATTCGGGGGAATATTTTCATAGAAGGGCTATCTGTGCATTCCTATTAAAACACTTTAGATCTCTCCTACTGAAATTTGAAACCCCGCACCAAAACTCAGCTCAGATTTCTATCTATATCTATATCTATATCTATCCAAAATAGTCTTAAAAATATGAATCTCAGATATATTCATATTCAAAATCAGAAAAAAACAGATCACCAAGACTAAAAAAAATATTAAAACTTAGCTTTCGTTAGCATCTGCTGGCATCGTCAGAGTTCAAGACAGGATTGAGGGAACACATTCTTATAGTCTCTGCAAAGCCAATCATTTAGCTAACAAGTGTGTTACGGGTCTATTCAACTCCCGCCCTCCCATAATCAATTGCCCCGTTCCTGTTTCCGTCAGGCTCGTTGACAGCTGTTTGAATTCTGGGGCTCTGCTTCTGTCCACTTGCCCCGCCTGACAAGAACAAGAACAACGATAAGAACAATGATCCCAGGTATGTGCTCACATCATGGAGCACAATCACACCTTTAATTTCATGGATGCCAGGGTCATTGCTCATGATGCAACTAAGGGTGGCTAGCTGTCAAAAGAGGCATGGCTATCCAACCAGTATTCCATTAACTGGCATATTGAGCTGTTGCCAGCTTATCTGAGGCTGTGCTGGCAAGAAACATTAGACAAGAAAACTGAAAGGATGAAACAACTACAGACCCGCTTTGGCATGAACAGGCGAATGGAAGATTATAACCCTTCCCCAATTAACACAGCGTTAGAGCAAATGATGAGGAGGAGGCAGATCGCACCGAGGTGTAACAGGGAAGGGCTCATTACTAATGGGGATGGCGATGAGGACAATAAGGAAGAACAAACAGCTGAAACGGCAGCATTACACATAGGAACGTTAAAAGAGCAGTGAGATGACTGCGTGCTACCAAACACATGCTCCACATGGGTGGGGCGAGTGGAGAGAAGCAGAGGTCCAGAATTCAAACAGCTATCAATGAGCCAGACGGAAACAGGAATGGGGCAATTGATTACGGGAGAGTGGGAGGTGAACAGATCCATAACACGCTCGTTAGCTAAACAATTGGTTTTGCAGAGACTATAAGAATGTGTTCCCTCAACCCTGTCTTGAACTCTGACAATGCCAGCAGATGCTGATGAAAGCTAAGTTTTAATAAATTTTTTAGTCTTGGTGATCTGAGTTTTCTGATTTTGAATATATGTATATCTATATACAGTATCTATATCATCTATTACAGAACTTTTTTTGTTCTTAAATAGATAGATTTAAACTAAAATCAGGGCTTTTTCATTATAGAATGCCCAGAACGGAGTTCTGGCACCTTTTTTGGAGGGAACCTTGTAGGGTAGGCAAGGCAGGTTGTATAACGTGTGTGAGTTCTGGCACTTTTTTTTTTTTTTACAAAAAAAGCACTGACTAAAATTATCCTAGTTTGAACACATTATGCAAAGACTCTGGAAAAGCATGAGTACTGGGAAAACTGGAAGGAAAGGAAAGAGACTGATCAGGTGCAAGGTGGATAGACTCAGTTGCAGTGGTGATGAATGCATTGTTGGGAGACTTGAAAGAAAAGTTTAGTGACTGTTCATGGGAAAGATCTATCTATGTGGTTGCTAGAAGTCAGCAATGACTTGATGGCACATAATCAAAATCAATCAAATCAATGGGTTATCTTTGATAGAACATGTAAAAGTGACATAGATCACTGCTGTAAGCATCCAGAATCTTTGAGGATGAACTTAATAAAATCTTATAGGTAAGCATCTGTGAGTCCTGCTCATTTAATCTTTTATCAAACAAGTTTTCAAAAGGGGAAAAAAATTCTATTCCTTGGATAAGGGGATTGAAATGTTTATGAGGCCTGTATGGTTTAAAGTTGCTTTTAAATTCTTTATTCTCAGCTGATATGTCATTTTCTTCGATGCTGTGTTTTTTTTGTTACACCTATTTATATTGTTGTTTTAATTTTAAATTCTGTTGGCTGCCCAGAGTTGCTTCAGTGGAGAGGCAGCCATATAATTAAAAATAAATCTTCCTGTATTAATTAAGAAAGGTCTCACTTGTATGAATCCATTAACTTTCCAGATTGCTATAGACCTTTTTCCAGACTCCAGATTATCTGTGAGACATGACTAGTATGAGATTACTCTGATTTCCTTAAAGTGGTTTTTTTTCTGGAATTATAAATGACATGAAATAAAAATTACCTGGATTGTGCAAATTAGACCAAATGAATAATAGGAACAGATGTTCAAGAGTGGCCACTGAGACATTTGCCTTTATCCTGTAACATTTGGGAAATGTGGTTCAACCCAGTTTAAAGCTGATTTAGAAAACACATTAAGTTAAATTGCATTCGGTTTGAGCATCACCTGATTTTTCTCATAGAAATTGCATTGCCTGGGCTATGTTGAAAGAGGTGAAAACTTTTTAAATGTGAAACTTGATCCCAATTTTCTCAAACAACAGCTTTCTTATGGAGGTATGGAAATCCACTGTGCTGAAGCAGGTGACAGAATCAAGTTATGTTACCTGGTTTTGTCACAATTTTGATACTACAATACATTTTTTTAATTTCTCATTTACAGGATTGATAAAGACCATGCCATGTTTTTTCCCTAGGTAATTCACTGATATATGAAGATTTTTAAAATATAGCCAAACAAATGATAGAGGGAAAAAAATCTATCAGAAGGAATGAGATAGAAACCAAACTCATAACATAGCTTATATACTGATATGCTTAGCAACAGAAATTCTGGTCCCAGATGTGGTTGTGACTTGAGGACCTGTAGTTTAATTTATGCATTTTGTAAGATATGATGTGAGTGAATAAGTGCATGGATGTAAATAGTTTCTGAACCCATTCATTCCTATACTGAATTCATTCCTACATTAAGAAACACTTGCATTCTTTTTTTAAGTTTCCTTTGCCTATTAAGAATTAACTGAGATATTTTGTAAATTATTCCTAAACCATTCTTTTCAAAAACAATTCAAGTAAATTTCTGGGCCTACTGAAACACTCTGTTTAAAGTTCTTTGAAACCCCCTTCCATTTCCTGGAAAATCAACAGAGAAAATGCTTACGGCAGGGATAGAACTAGTAATTGTTCAATAGCTTTCCACAGCCCAAAATCATATAACTCAGCTCATTTTGCAACACAGTATCTCCAGTTTTTTTTCCTAAATTAAAATGATCAGTAACTAAAGAGACATGCCAATTGTATGCATTTTGCTTATTATGATTAGGTACAAAACAAAGGCCATTATTATTTTCTTTTGCCAAGTTGCCATCCTTTACAGAACCTAAAGCTCTAGAAATACATATGATAGAGACCCAAATCTGATAAAGTGTGAGTTATGAGTTAGACTTGTTTCTTCCTCCACTTGCAGAGATGAAAAATCTATTCCAAATTGCCTTGAAATCCAGAGTTCACCCTGGTTTGATGCACACTCAGAATGCAAGCTAATCTGCCTTCCTGAAGTGCTGTGCAGATATTGATTATTGATAATACAGCAAGAAATTCGCTCAGTATTTTTGTTTTTCAATTTTACTCGGAATATTCACTGTATATTCACAATTTGTGTTACATGTACTGGAAAGAATTCTATTTTAATCATCAATCATCCTCATAGGAGATTCTTTATTCCAAATTAACTTTATTTCTCTCACTGTCTCAGCTATTCCTTAACCATTAACACAAATCCATGATCCACTGAAACCAAAAACTATGGGAAATACATTTTAACAATAGATTATTAAACTGCACCTCTGCTAAGCTATCAACTGTCAATACCAAAACTAAGTAGCAAAAACGAGTACCTGGGTAAGAATAATTAACCAGACAAAGAATCTGTTCAGACACACTTCCCCACACCCACAAATAAGTTGCCCAAACACAGTTACATAAGTAAAGGCAAGTCAACAGACACCAGGAAAAACAAGTCACACACTAGAACCAGCATGTACACAAACCTCTGCTCCCCCTAAGCGCACACCCTCCCCCTATAAAAAAGGGGTCTCTGTATCCAATTTTCTCTTTGCTATTGGAAATAAATAGATCACCTTCTTTCCACCAGCAGCCTGCCTTGTGCCTTATTGTAATATCCCAGCTCAGAGAAGGAACCTGGCACGTTCTTTTAACAGTATTCAACTTTTTGTAATCATAAGAGAAGGATTTTGATAAATAACACAAAAACACTGGAAGCCCAAATCAACAGGCTTAAATGTCTATGGAAATTAATTGCATTCTATGCCAATAATTGTTCAAAATAGATCACAGAAGTCTGTGCTTATTTTTTTTGCTGTTTTGCTATGCTTATTTTTCCCAACGCTTTCTATTCTTTTAAGACTAAAGGTTAAAAAGTAAGTGTGTAGCTGTTTTTTTTTTAAAGGAGGGAGAAGACCATTAGCTGTAGTTTGTTTATTGAAATGGTGCCTTTGTGCTCTAATTTTCCCCTCTTGTTCATAGCTATTGGAATGCTTCTTCAAGAGCTCCTAGGTCATATGGCTGCAATCATTTGAAACACTTTATGTCCCTTCAACCATTACTTTTCTTGGGGTCTTGAGGGAAATATTCTTTTTCTTATTCCACTTCAATCCAAATTGTCAGCAGTGCCATATCGATTACAGGCATCACAAAGACTAACCATGCAGCAAAATAAGGTAAGTGCCACAGGAATACCTTTCCTGCATGCTGTATTTACTGCTTCATAGCCGAGTCAACTGAACAAAAGCATCATCCTGAAACATTCACAGCCAGGCTGAGACACTCATAACTTTTCTACCCAGCAGCCTGGAAAAAGAAAGAATTGTTGTGTCATATGTCTATCTCCTTCCCTCCCTTCCTTCCTCTCCTTTTTTTTGCCCCCTATTCCCCTCACACAAAAATCCACTGTGACTCACATGAACAGCAGGACAGAAAATATGAAGCAAGATAATATCATAATGCCAAACAACTGGGGCATGTAAAAATACAACATGCCTAGAAATTATACTTTGCAACATGTAGTTTTATTGAAAGTGCACCACTTTTCTAGATTATGGCTTTTAAGCACAGACTGATTCATAGATTGTTGATTAGGTCTAGCTGATACTGTTATCTCAGATCGCTTCCGGATTATGTCATGCTCGCTCTCTCTCTCTCTCTCTCTCTCTCTCTCTCTCTCTCTCTCTCTCTCTCTCTCTCTGTCTTTTTTTCCAAGTCTTTCCAAGAGTTTACTGCTACAAAGTACCTTTCAGGATATCCAATTGCCTTCGCTTAAGTGATAGTTCTTTTAGATCAGGGTTTCTCAAAGTGGCCAATATTGACCCCCAAGAATGGATAGTCTTGGGACTATCCAAGAGGTTGAAATTATTATTGTGGTTGGTGGCACAGTCAGCAAGATATTTAGGCTGGATTTAGGATTTTTATCTATCTATGAGTCCTTCCCAAGGACCTGGAATAGGCAGATGTCATTTGATGGTATTAAAGATATCATTGCATAATGTAAACAGTCCCAAGCAAAGCCTCCTTTTGCAACTGACTATTGCGGAGCTTGTCACTGCTGATTGTGTTCAAGTGGTGCTCCAGATGTTTTTGGATTGCGCCCAAGCCATCTATTACTATTGGTACTGTCTGTGGCTTTCTTTCTCCACAATCATTCTGCTTCTATTTGCAGGTCTTTGTATTTTGTGATTTTTTTTTCTTCCTATTCTTTCTCTTTTATTCTGCTATTTCCAGCCTATGATTATTATAATTTAAAGTTTGAATTATTAAATTGTTTTCATATAATAAATGTTTGGAGGTGAATGAACAATCTGAAACTTTATAAGATGTCAATGAGCTGAAGAATTTGAGGACCCTTACTTTAGATCAAGCACAAGGTTGGAATGAAGAAAAGTACCATGAATGCCTCTTTGCCCAGAAGGAGTGGGAAACATTTCAGCTTGGTCAGACAATGCTTTCATCCAGGCTCTTTGCCCTTTCTCAAGATCTAAGAGAATGGAATCAATCAGCTGCCAAACACACAATATTTATCCATTTATCTTTATCACGTTCTCACTGAGTCAATTTGTTCTACTTCCTTCTCCCATGGAGGATATTTATAAAACACTGTTGTTTTAAAATAAAGGTAGGACTGGATAAGTTGTGCATTAATTTCAAAAACATTAAACAATGAGGAAGGTGTAATTTAGTTTGAATAGAGATTTCTTCATTGTAATCACAACTATCAGATCTGGACTAGGCAGAGAAGAATTTTAAATTAACATGAGATGTGAAGACCAATGGCTATATTCTGAGAAATGTTCATAGTTTTATTTATTTTATTTTATTTACAACCAAAACAAAAGTATTTAATTAAATAAATTTAGTCCCTTTGCTTTATGTCTAAGATTGACATATTTGGGTGAAATGAAGCAACTGAGATGCTTTGTCAATAAGACTTTCATCAGCAGTTGGAGACTGGGTTGAGTGGCCAAAGATCACCTTCTTTGCAAAACGTGTATATTTGTGAGTGACATTTAGGTATGACTCACTGAAGTTTCATACAAAATAAAATTTGTAGACTTGGTAAGCAGCATATTATCTTGCAGTGTCAATGTCCCAACTTGTCTATTTTCCATAAAACTTGGTATACATTATTTTATTGTTTGCATGTGTGTGTGTTCTAATGCATAAGACTGCAGGGTATAATTTTAATGAACATTTGCATTCCTAATTTATTTCCCCAAGAATGAATCCACCAACGAAAATAATATAAAAATAAAATAAAATCATTTAAACCATGTCAGGTTGAATTTAGATCCATAATATTCAGCCCCTGCAACAACAATTTTTATTTCAGTTGCCTAGCATGGAATTCTCTCTACTTACACATTAGATCTAAATAAAGATACAGGGCAGAATTGCACCTCTTAAGCTATCTCCAGAATAGCCATTCATCATTTTGTACGTGAAGAAAGAGACGACATCATTCTGCTCCCAAGCCCAGGTCTTTGCAAGTCACCTGGTACCCATGCTTTCCAGTTTTGATTAAAAAAAAAATGTTTTTTGACTCAACTACCTTAGACCTTTTAACAGTCAAAATGGCTGAAATAAGGGTTGGAACGATGCAACAGCCCACTTTTATTTGCTTTTAACTGTTAAAGTAAGAGGATATACATTCATATATTCAAAAACTTGGTTTATATAGGCACATAAAGGAAAACACTGGCTAATATGATAAAAATGCATGTCCTAGCAAGTTTGGGAGAGTCTCAGAATACTTGCTTGGAGGTTTGGAGTTTAGCATATCAGTGGGGTTCATGCATTAAACTGTCGGCTTACGGAGAAAATCCATGATTAACAAATTGAAAGGATTAAGATTTCCAGCTAATGACATACTCATTTTGATCAAGCATGCTACTGAAATAAGCAATCAAAATGAAATCTATACTTTTCATTATGTTTGGGATTTTGTCATTATCAAATAGCAATTTTAAACCTTCCTACTGAGAATCTAACCATTGAGCACTCTGTTTTGTTCCTAAGAAAACATGGATAGAACTATACCTTTCTCCAGTCATGTTTTTTTAAGAGAACAATGTTCTGAAAGATTGTGCCTTTTTTTCCCTTTAAACAAAGAGATTGCATTGTTGAAGAAGGGTTGTCTACCAGCAAAATTCATCTGGTGATGCCAATCATGAGCCAAACAAGATGATGCAGTCTTCCAGGTATAAAGTAAAGAATAACAAACCATTGTTAAAAAAAACAGCATGATCTGGACTTGACATCCATTTCTCTGTTATATTTTATAGCACCATCATTTTTTAAAAGCCATACATGGATTTTCTTTCTCAAGATTGAATAGATATTTTTTTCCTGATTCTTTTTATTGTGAAATACAGGAAGTCCTCAACTTATGACCCCATTGACATTGAAACCTTTATTGCTAGGCAATGCAGTCATTAAGCAAATCACACTTGATTTTATGACCTTTTCAATGCAGTCATTATTGAATCATCACGGTCAGTCAAATCCAGCTTTTCCCATTGACTTTGTTCCTCAGAAGCCAGCTGTGAAGGGTAGTTATGTGACCTTAGGATGCCACAACCGTAATAAATACATGGCAGTTGTCAAGCACCCAAATCATTGCAATGGTTGTAAGTGCTAGGAATAGCAGCAACACATGCTAACTTTGAACAGTCATTAAACAAAGTTGAGGACCATCTGTAATGATTGTGTATCCAATGAACAGAGATTGCTAACTAGCAATGAAAAAAAAAGTATTTGTATGATATTGAAGATATGCCCTGTAAGACAGAAGGTAAATTTTAAAATGTTACAGAATGACAAGCATGACATAATATATCTCTTTCATGTTAAGCTACTTTCTTATCTGGAGAAGCATTACATTGTTGCTTATGTAAATACTGTAAATAGGCATTAAAAAGCTGGCTTGTCATTTTAAAAATGTTGAATTGTCATTTTCCCCCTTTTCAGCCACTTTGACATTTGTACAGAACTTATGGTAGTTGTTTCGTTGTACATGACTTGCTTGTCTGGAGATAGTGGTGGAGAACTTTCATTTGTGTTAATTTATTTCTACATTCCATCATTTCTACTTGCTCAGAAATAGAACTCAAAATATTAGCCTAAATAGCATCTTATCCTGTTTGATATCAAGTAGTGATATTGCCAAGGGGATATTTGCTGGAGATGCTGATTTAATGGAACCTATTGCTATGCTTTTCTGCTGGTGAATATAACTAAAACAACACTTCAACTAGGCAAATAAAATGTAATGACAAATTATTGAAGCATATAAAAAATGAATCCTTTGATTTTTCTTCTGCATTCTCCTAAATCAGAGATCTAAGAGATTAACTAACACCAATCACAGCTAGCAACCCCCTGGAACACAGCATCTATTTATGCCTTCAAATTCCTTATTACTATATATTGAATATATTCACCACTGCATTCAAAATCTATGACAGAACATACTGCTGTACTAGAAACAACATAAGCTTAAGGATATCCTGTTTTGAAGTGTAAGCTAACACGGTTCTGTGGTTTCTATCCCAAGATCTAACAGAAAGTGTATGTACACTGAGTGCTTGTGTACCAGAGACAAATTCCATGTGTGTCCAATCAGACTCGGCCAATAAAGTTATTCTATTCTATTCTATTCTATTCTATTCTATTCTATTCTATTCTATTCTATTCTATTCTTCTGTTCTGTTCTGTTCTGTTCCGTTCTGTTCTATTCTATTCCATTCCATTCCATAAATTTCCTAAATACTGCGGCAAGGAAATAATTCCATAGGCTTGTTGTCTGCTTAAAAGACAAAATATTACCTTAATATCAGAGCAGCTAAATGATTTAAGTTTGTGTGAGAGTGGACTGAAAAATTAGGACTCCTCCCAATCTTAAGCAAATAGCAATCACTGTATCTAAATCTGTGCCCAGCATCTTTTCAATGTACTCAGCAATCTGAGCTTATATCAGCTTCTGGTGGCTTTTTGGGGGTTTCATACATTCCTGATCAGCTCCCATGTCCTCTTTGGATTGTTGCCTTTACTCATAGAACATAATTATGGGGGTCACTGGATTCTGACCTTGCTTTTGTTTTGGATACTTTCTTGTTCTCTGATCTAGTGAGCACTGACTTATGACCAATGTAGATGAGACAGAATTAGGAGCATCGGGAAGGGTGTGTGAAGAAAGCTCTGTGATGATTATACTTGGAAAATAATCAGTTTTGGTTCAGGCAGCTGCCAAAGATTTGGTTCATTGCAGCTTTACTGCAGATATGCTTCACCATCCAATGTCAGCTAAACCTAGAGGGTGGGAACAGCTAATATTTCCTGTCTAGACTCTGGATGTTATTGTGCAAGGGCATTCTGTTCTGGGATCTTTCAACCATGACTCTTCTTCAATACCTGCTAAGTGTCCAAACCAATCTGAACTCAGAGACTTGAATCAACCTGAATATCCTAAGCCCATCCCCTCCCTTCCTGTATCTGTAAGCTATTTTGGCTGCTTTGAAACACAGATTTAGCACCTTTGAGAAAGAGCCCAAATTGTAGCTGACAGTCAGAAGACACTAGACAATCCAGCTGTCTGTCTCATGTACTTCATTCTGTAACACTATGTAATGGTAGGTAGGAATGACCTTGGGAGACAGGGAGAAGAGAGGCAGCCAGGAGAATGATCAGATTAAAGCAATGTAGACCACAGCAAGGATGTGGGAAGATAAAGGATTGGGAGAGAAATATACTTTAAGATTTGCAATTTTCAGTTAATACCATATAATCTTACAATAAAAAAGAATAGCTCATCTGGCCGTAGTTCCTGTCAGGTCTATCTCACAAGGTTTACACCCTAACCCCCACATTTCCATGCCTGTCAGACATTATTCCAGAATGTTAAAATAAGCCTGCCTGACAGGTGATTGGGCTAGTTGATCTTAGGGTTTGACTAGATCAGGGGTAGGCAACCCAAAACACTCAAAGAGCCACTTGGACCCGTTTCCCACCGAAAACAAAACACCGGGAGCCGCAAAACCCTTTTGATATCTAAAATGAAGATAACACTGCATATATCCTTTTTTACCTTTAGTATAGGTGTGTGTGTGTGTTTGTGTGTGTGTGTATGTATGTATGTGTGTGTGTGTGTATATATATATGTGTGTGTGTTTTCTGAGGTTTTCGCGGGTATTTGTATGTAGGTCTTTGGTTGTTCGGGTTTTCTCCCACGTAAAATTGGAAGTGTCTTGGCGACGTTTCGACGAAGTCCCATTCGTCATCTTCAGGCTGGTGTTTTCAGCTTCGTGCTTGAGCAGCAATGTGTGGTCTTAGCTGTTTCTTCCTTTTAACTGCCAGTGGGGGTATGAACTGATTGGGTGGGAGCTTGGCTGTGTTCTGATTGGGTGGAGGTGTGTTCTGAATGGTTAGGGGCTTGGCTGTGCTCTGATTGGCTGGGGGAGTGTTCTGTTTGGTTGTGCTCAGGTTAGTCTGAGTTGCAGAGGGGTTTAAGATTTTGGGCTGCCTTGCTATTTTCTGGCTTCGCGTTCGTGGTCGTGCCTCCTCTTCATGGAGGGTGTCAGTTTGCTTCATGTATGGATTGGAGGGGTTTAAAGTGGCTAATGATGCAGCTGTGGTCTGGCTTCTGGTTTGTGGTCGTGCCTCGTCATCGGTGTGGCTTTGGGTTTGTTTTTTGCGTGGATGTGTGGTGGTGACATCCTGTGTGGTTTTTGTGAGTGTGGGTCTGGTATCATTTTTTGTGTTAGGGAGTCGTTTGTCAATAAGGGCGGGTTTCCAAATGGCTGGTAGGCGGGAGGTATCATCTCGCTTGTTCATGCTGTGTGGGCGTTTTTCTATCTCGATGGCTTCTCTGATTATTCTGTTATTAAAATGTTCACTTTTGGCAATGGTTCTGGTATTTTTAAAGTCAATTTCATGTCCTGTGGCTTTAAGGTGTTGGACCAGGGAAGATGTTGGTTCCTCTTTTTTGACTGAGTTCTTATGTTCTTCAATGCGTGCACTTATTCTTCTGTTGGTTTGTCCGATGTATGTGGTGGGACAAGTGGTGCATGGGATTTCGTATACTCCTTGATTTTCTAATTCAATTTTATCTTTGGGGTTTCTAAGGATGGTGGATATTTTTCTGTTTGTGCAGAATGCTGTTTTGATGTTGTGTTTATGGAGGATCTTACTGATTCTGTCTGTGGTGCCTTTTATGTATGGGAGGAGGGCTTTGCCGTTTTCTTGTTCTTTGTCTTGGATTTTAGTGGGGGTTTCTTTTTGGATTAGGTTTGTAATCTTATTTCTATGGAATCCATTGGATGTTAGTACATTGGTGAGAGTGTGTAGTTCGGGTTTTAGGTGTTGTTCGTCAGCTAAGCGTTTTGTTCTGGAGATGAGTGTCTTGGCTACAGAGTTGATCTGTGCTGGGTGGTGGTGTGAGAGAGCGTGCAGATAGCGGTTTGTGTGTGTTTTCTTCTGGTAGATGGTGTGTCCTAGGGAGCCATTGGATTTCTTGTAGACTAAGACATCCAGGAAGGGAAGTTGGTTGTTAGTTTCTGTTTCTATGGTGAACTGTATTTTGGGTGTAGGCTGTTGAGGTGTGTGAGGAAGTTGTCCAGTTTTTCTTTCCCATGTGGCCAGATTATGAAGGTGTCATCTACATATCTGAGCCAGAGTTTGGGTTTGTGATCCGATTTTTCTAGAGCTTGGGTTTCAAAGTGTTCCATGTAGAGGTTGGCAATGACAGGTGAGAGGGGTGATCCCATGGGTGCTCCTTCTGTTTGTTTGTATTTTTGTCCATTATAGATGAAGTATGTGTTGGATAGGCAGTGGTTGGTCAGATCTAAGATGTGTTTGGGGGGGTTATATTTGTTTTGGATAGCTGTCAAGGCTTCTTTGATAGGCACTTGGGTGAAGAGGGATATGACATCGAAGCTCACTAGTAGGTCGCTGGGCTGTAAGTTTTGTTTCTTTATGATCTCTATAAACTGGAATGAGTTTTTTACGTGTGAGGTGATGGATTCTGCATAGGGCTGTAGTTGTTTGGCGAGAAATTTGGCTAGGTTTTGTAGAGGTGAGCCTATGGAGCTGACTATAGGTCTGAGTGGGGTTCCTTCTTTGTGTATCTTGGGGAGACCATAGAGTTTGGGGTATCTGGATGATTTCTCTCTGGGAATGATTCTTTGCTGGATCTCTTCGCTAATGGGGGAGGCTTTTATTTTGGATCTGGTGGTTTTTTCCGGGTAGGTGGTGGGATCTGTATTTAGGGTTTGTATGTGGAGTCTTGGAGTAGGTTGGTTAATTTGGTTTGGTAGTCAGATGTGTTCATAACCACCGTGGCGTTGCCCTTGTCTGCTGGTAGGATTATTATGCTGGTGTCTTCTTTCAGGTTACGTAGTGCTGTCTGTTCCTCTTTGGGTAAGATGCTTTTGGGTGGCTTGCTGGTGCAGAGGATGTTGGTAACCTGAGACATCCAACCTACTCCAACCTACTCCAACCTACTCCAAGACTCCACATACAAACCCCTAAATACTCAGTCTTGGAGTAGGTTGGATGTCTGGCTCAGATATGTAGATGACACCTTCATAATCTGGCCACACGGGAAAGAAAAACTGGACAACTTCCTCACACACCTCAACAGCCTACACCGCAAAATACAGTTCACCATAGAAACAGAAACTAACAACCAACTTCCCTTCCTGGATGTCTTAGTCTACAAGAAATCCAATGGCTCCCTAGGACACACCATCTACCAGAAGAAAACACACACAAACCGCTATCTGCACGCTCTCTCACACCACCACCCAGCACAGATCAACTCTGTAGCCAAGACACTCATCTCCAGAACAAAACGCTTAGCTGACGAACAACACCTAAAACCCGAACTACACACTCTCACCAATGTACTAACATCCAATGGATTCCATAGAAATAAGATTACAAACCTAATCCAAAAAGAAACCCCCACTAAAATCCAAGACAAAGAACAAGAAAACGGCAAAGCCCTCCTCCCATACATAAAAGGCACCACAGACAGAATCAGTAAGATCCTCCATAAACACAACATCAAAACAGCATTCTGCACAAACAGAAAAATATCCACCATCCTTAGAAACCCCCAAGGAGTATAAAATCCCATGCACCACTTGTCCCACCACATACATCGGACAAACCAACAGAAGAATAAGTGCACGCATTGAAGAACATAAGAACTCAGTCAAAAAAGAGGAACCAACATCTTCCCTGGTCCAACACCTTAAAGCCACAGGACATGAAATTGACTTTAAAAATACCAGAACCATTGCCAAAAGTGAACATTTTAATAACAGAATAATCAGAGAAGCCATCGAGATAGAAAAACGCCCACACAGCATGAACAAGCGAGATGATACCTCCCGCCTACCAGCCATTTGGAAACCCGCCCTTATTGACAAACGACTCCCTAACACAAAAAATGATACCAGACCCACACTCACAAAAACCACACAGGATGTCACCACCACACATCCACGCAAAAAACAAACCCAAAGCCACACCGATGATGAGGCACGACCACAAACCAGAAGCCAGACCACAGCTGCATCATTAGCCACTTTAAACCCCTCCAATCCATACATGAAGCAAACTGACACCCTCCATGAAGAGGAGCACGACCACGAACGCGAAGCCAAAAAATAGCAAGGCAGCCCAAAATCTTAAACCCCTCTGCAACTCAGACTAACCTGAGCACAACCAAACAGAACACTCCCCCAGCCAATCAGAGCACAGCCAAGCCCCTAACCATTCAGAACACACCTCCACCCAATCAGAACACAGCCAAGCTCCCACCCAATCAGTTTATACCCCCACTGGCAGTTAAAAGGAAGAAACAGCTAAGACCACACATTGCTGCTCAAAGCACGAAGCTGAAAGCACCAGCCTGAAGATGACGAATGGGATTTCGTCGAAACGTCGCCAAGACACTTCCAAATTTACGTGGGAGAAAACCCGAACAACCAAAGACCTACATATGTGTGTGTGTATATATATATATATGTATGTATGTATGTATGTATGTATGTATGTATGTATATATATACATATATACATACATACACACATACACACACAGGTAAAAAAAAGGATATATGCAGTGTTATCTTCATTTTAGATGTCAAAAGGGTCTCTCTCTCTCTGTGTCTCTATCTGCCCTTGGTCTGCCATTCCTCTTCCCCCACTCTCTTTCTCTCTCTCTCTCCTCTCTCTCTCTCTTCCTCCCTCTCTCTCTCTCTTTCTCTCTCTCTCTTTCTCTCCCCCCTCTCCTATCTTCTGCTCACCTGGCAAGCTTCAAGCTGTTGTCCAACAAGCTCAGGGATAGACAACCTCGTCTCTTTTATGACTCCTGGACTTCAACTCCCAGAATTCCTGAGTCACCCTAGCTGGGCTAGCTAGCTCTCTCCTGCCCTTCCTGCTTCCTGCAGAGACGCAGCAAAGGGAGGAGCTCCGCACACACACACACACACACACACACACACAGAGAGAGAGAGAGAGAGAGAGAGAGAGAGAGAGAAGCAGGGAAGTGCAATTGCCTCTCTCTGTCTCTGTCTCTCTCTGCAAAAGCAAAGGAGGCTGGGAGCCACCGGGGAAGGCTCAAAGAGCCGCATGCGGCTCCAGAGCCGCAGGTTGCCGACCTGTGGATTAGATGGTCTTTGTGACCCCTTTAAACACCAAGATTCTATGATCCTATGAAGCAATAGAGGGCTCTACCAAACATCCACCCTCTAATATGCCTGTCATATGTGATTTGGCTTATTGTCAAAAAGCACTAAACCATGAGAATAAAATAGCGTACAATAATGAATTTATTTATTTATTTATTGGATTTGTATCCCACTTTTGGGGGTATAGCTCAAGGTGGCATATATTATATTCTTTTTTTCCTATTTCTCCACAGCAACACCCATGTGAGTTGGGGTGGGATAGAATGCAAGAGAGACTGGTCCAAAGTCACACAGCTGACTTCCATGCCTAAGGTCAGGATCTCATGGTCTTCTGGTTTCTTGTCCCTTTCCTTAACCACTACACCAACAGTGAAAAGCAGAGGAAGATCTGATATAATATGCAGTAATCTCCACAATTGTTCCCCATATTTTTCCATGAGAAGGAGAGGTGTGGGTGTTTGTTTATTTTTCTGGCAGGTGTTCAAAAGTCAAAGCTAACATACACAAGGCATTCTGCAGGGAAGTGGGAGAAAGCATTCTGTCTGTCAGCAGTAATAACATATGTTTGCTTCTAATAAGC
This sequence comes from Crotalus tigris, assembly GCF_016545835.1. Lineage (NCBI taxonomy): Eukaryota > Metazoa > Chordata > Lepidosauria > Squamata > Viperidae > Crotalus > Crotalus tigris. The sequence continues at coordinate 763,991 of NW_024096647.1, read as the reverse complement.
CTGCTCTTCAAAGTAAAGACCTAAAGCCATGTTTAAAAGTAGTCCAACAGATGAGATAAATGGAGATAGGAGTTTGCACAATGCAGTGAGAGAGCCCCTACCTGCTTTATCATACAACCCTCCATTGTACCTGTCTCCTATTAGACAACATTGAGCCCCATCCCATATCAAAGAGATTTGAACTTTTACCTATATGTGGTGCCATATGTTGGGATGGGAAGGAAGGAAAGGAAATTCTTGAATCCCTTCCTTAACACAACCTGCATTACAAGAGAAAAGACACTTTGTCTGGTGGCAGGGTGTTTGTGGCAGGATAGGAAGAGGCAATGATGACAGCCTATTTTATTCCTTAATCATTTTCTGCCAGCTCAAAGAGGTGTGGATAGCATTTTCAATGAGTCATAAGAAAGAGGCCTCCTGCACAGTCAACACTGAGGTTCACCAGTACCCTATCTGGTGTGTAAAATCTCAAAACAGCATCAATGAGATATCCTAGATCAGTGATGGTGAGCCTTTTAGAGATCAAGTGCCCAAAAACTGGCCTCGCCCCTGCTCCACCCTCTTCCCCACCCCTGCTCCGCCCCCACCCCGTTCCCCCACCCTGCCTGTCTGCAGGGCCACTCACTGCCTCCAGGGCCCACCGCAGATAACCCAGGCAGCCCAGCAGCATCATGGCAGCCACACCCTCTACCCACGCCCCATAGCATCAACTGTGCAGGATGGGGTGTGAGAGCAGAATCTTATCTACACTGCCTGGCTGCCATGTCCTTGGCTGCGCTGCTCTGTGTGGGCCACACTTGGAGGCGACTCTCCTCCAAGGGGGCTGCTGGTGAGGAGGGGGTTGTGGGGGGAGGCGAGTCAGGTGTAATGGCACATGTGCCCACAGAGAGGGCTCTGAGTTCCGCCTTTGGCACCCGTGCCATAGGTTCGCCACCACTGTCCTAGATGCTATCATCTAGGGGCCTTTTAGATTTTTGCAGGCAGGAAAAGGTCAGCCAATGCCTAGTAGGTCTTCCTTATGGATCCCTTGTTGTTCACCAGCAGAAATTAGCTTTTCCTCAGTGTTATCTAGTAGAAACATCCAAGTGGATGCATAATTTCTTAGCAGTGATAACCCTTGTATGGTAACACCTAAGTGGTTTCTGTCAATGCTGTGACAATGGATGTCATCGCTCTGACAACTGAGAACCAGCAGCCATTTTTACTTTTGCTTTTAATGTGCCTTTCTATTCTTTTAGAGTTCAGATGTAGAAGGGAGGAATGGGGTAAATGCCTGAGGGTTTAGCTAGACATAAAAATGTAGAAGTGTGGGAACTCAAGGATGTGTTCTGATAAGATTTTGGCGGGCTGAGGGGCTGGAGAGAAAAGCTGTGTTTTGTGCTAATTGGAAAATGTGATTTATGACAGCTTTTGTGGGGTGGGAATTGCAATTTTTACTTTGTATCTGGGAGGAAGGAATCTTATTCTTGGGTTCAACTATGTAAGTGCCGATACTTTGTTTCCTAAATAAAATGTTCTTTAAGGAATAATTCTTGCCTTGAAGTTCTTTTACTGGTTTCATCTATCGGAACCATGACAGTTTTCTTGCAGTATATCCTACGATTTTATTGTATTTAGGAGATAGTCTGACTTTTTGGTCCTCAGGTACCATTCATTTTGAGCTGATACCACATGGGGCTAAAAAAAAGGTGCTATTCAGAATAAAGAGGCATCAATTGACTGAAGTCATACTGGGATTCTATTTTATAAATTACATTTCACATCTCCCATTTTAACAAGCCCATCAGTTCCAGAGCTTATGTTTCTCTGTAACTGGCTAGAATCTCCAAGATATGTAATTTCTTCATTTGAGACCAATTTTTTACATGATTGATTGGTATAATTAGATTGGAGTCTGGAGAATCGGCAGCCCTGTATGCTTCCAAGGAAGAAAAGTCTGGATGTTGAACTCTGCCTGCCAGATACATGGCTGATAATAACCTTGGGATGAAGAAGATGACTCGACTTCTCAATAAAAGAGGGGATCAGTCATTCAAAGTCCAAACAAGCTGGCCAAGTGTGGAAATTAGCTGCTGCTCAATCTCTTTTAATCAAATCAAGATAGAAACTAAGAAACCTAAAAGCTAAAGGCAATGGGGAGTAGAGATTCATCTGGTGATTATATAAGATGAACAGGCATTTATCTTGGCTGGCAAGCATCTGCATGGAAATGCATCCAAAAGGTGTTCTTATTAATATTAGCATCTGAGTTATAGGAAGCTGCAGTAGTGCTACCTTTAGCAATTGTTTCCACTTTATTTCTGGAAGGTTAAACAGAGGCAACTCAGGGGAAAGAGTTTGTAATTTTCACTGAGGTGTGCCAACCCCCCTCCCTTCAGTGTCAAGTCTTGATTAAACCATACATGATTTTAGAACCTGGATAGAAGCCCACCAGAGAATTCCACATCTGTAAGCTAGATTGGGCATTTTTTAAAAAAAGTATGTCAATAAACCCATTTCTGCAATACTGCCAAGAAAATTGGAGAGATTGAGTCATCACTAACTGAATTCAACTTAAAGGCGTCTCTATTTTTTGAAACGCTTGTCCTACTTCATCACAGGGTAGAAAGCTTGGATCTCTTCTAAAATAATAACCCAGCAAAAAGTGGATTAAAAACTGTAATCAACCTAGCCTACCTTTGCAAAAATGAATTCTAATCCATTTTTTTTGTTTTACACATAGATGTAAATGCAAACATACACACTACATATGGATTAAATGCTTTCTTTTTTTTCTTTTTCTTTTTCTTTTGGTTCTATCAAAGTCATTTCAGGGGTGAGTTCCCTGCAGCTCTTGTGCTATATGATACCCTCAATTCAATTTCAAAATTCCCTGCAAGCAATCACACACACACCTATACACCAAGATAAATCACTCTGTTTTTCAGTAGTTCCTTGCAATTCTCTTGTACGATGTGAATAAGGGACAGCTTAACTTAGCAATTTACCATACTTTATTATTAAATCATGTACACCCTGAAGCAGAAAACAACTATATGTTACCTGGGTAAAGACTCTGTGTGTTTATTTTTGAGTTGGTGGATTAGAGGGCACTACTTCTAATAAAAAGTTGCAGTTGTCCAAAGACATAAAATATTTCCTCCTAGTGTGGATTAATATTGTGCGAATATCTGTCCTCCATTACCTGAACTTTCTTCAACTAAGAAAGAAGCTTCTTGAGGTATCTAGTAAATATTATTTGCTCAATTTTCTCTTTCTGGTCAGAACCACCTGTTTCAAAAAAGGTTCTTATGAGAAGATCCTTGTGGTTGCTGATAATACGTTATCCAGTATATGTTTAAACTGATCATTCAAAATCTCATTCTATTAGTTCTGGAAATGATGTACTGCCAAACAATTAGCCAATTTTAGTAGCATAAATAGCATATGTCTTTTTTTCCCCTTAGGTTTTGGCAAAGTCCATGAGTTCATTGTAGAAGAAAAGATAGGAAGCTACATTTCACTGAGTCAGAGCACAGGAATTGTTGAAACTGATTGACAGTGAATCTCCAAGGTTTTAAACAGAATTTTATTGAGCCTGATTTAAAAATGCCAGAAATTCATTCTATGATCTTCTCTATAAAAACATATGCACCACCACTCATTTTCCAAAATTCAGTGTCCGTTGAATATGTGCCAGTTAAGAGGAGAATCTCTGGTGCCTTCATCCTTTGGTCCTCAACGGAGAAAGATTTTTACAAGACTGTCATTATTTAATTGTAAGAAGTTCATACTTACCCTTACATGTATGCAACTGAATATAATGTGAGATGGAATTAACATGGTATTTGTTTCAAACAGGAGATATGCAAAGCTATTTTTCCATATATCAGCCTCTGAATATGTGAAACAACTTTCTGAATAGTTAGTTAATTAGTTAAACAATATTTTTATCCTGCCTAACTTCCCTTGACTCACTATATAATAATAAAATACAATAAAAGTTACAAAATCAATCTATGCCCATTATCATCCTAAAAATGTACTAAGATATAGAATGTACAGTTCTTACATTAAAAAGTAAAAAAAAGAGATTACTTTGTTAGCCATAAATCTGCAGGTATAGACTAAATTCTATTTGTATGAATCAAAGATTAATTATGCTTTTCCTGGTCAATTTCCCGACTCTACATCCCAAAAAGGAAAGGGAAAGGGAAAGGAAAGATTTGGGAACTTTGGACAAAAAAGGCTGTGTGATATTACTGATTAGCTGGAGCTTATGATGTCATTAATAAATCTCTACTCACTTCTTGCAGCTGATTTATGAAAAAACAAACACCCCCCCCCCAAAAAAAAATAATGTAAGTAATTACATGATGCAATGTGAATGAAACATTGTGTTGCCACTATTTTTCATTAAAAGGTGGATATTTCTTTTGTAACATGGGGAAAAACATGATTGACAACTAGCCAATGTTCATTGGTATATGCATCTGCTCATAGCTTATTCCACAACTGAGTAATATGCGGTAAACTCTGCCTTCCACCCACTTCTTGCTGAAAAATGCTGATGGAAATATTCTGAAAGACATATAATCATTTAAAAAAAGATAAACTAATGTGGCATCTTTATTAAATGTATTGGCCCTCAGAAATTAATATATTGGGTACAGTGACATTACAGTAAAAGCAAAACAACAACAGTAACAAACTTTATCCTTGTTTTGGCCAGAAATACCTATATTACAGTAGTCCAGAGAGCATAACAAAGAAGAGTATTAACAATGTCCAGATGCACAGAAATCTATTGGGATGCCTCTTGCTAGCAAAAATGAAAGGGATGACAGTGCCAATCATAGCTAATAGACTATGTTAATACTTTTCAAACAGTTCTTTCACACTCGAAACTGATGCTCATTAATAATGTATGATCTAGTCAGAAGGAGATGGAACATTTGCCTCAGGAACTACAGTAAAGTGGCACATTCTTCCTTGCCAGATTGTTGCGAAACAATACAATCCCATTTCTGAATGACAATTTATCTTTTGTCATTAGGATTCCACAGAAAACAATGTCAAACCTATTATACCAATGGCCCCTTTATTTTGTAGGCACATATTGCAAATTTTGCCTATTTCAGAGCTATTCTCCTTCCCCTAGTCACCTCCCCACTTCCTCTGACAAATCAATACTATATGAGTAACCTTGAAAATTGTCTGGTCAGTGATAACTAGTGGAAAGGAGTCAATCAAGTCCTGACTATTGTATGTTGGATATAATAGATAGAGATAGTTGAGAGATAGAAAGAGATAGTTGATAGATAGATAGATAGATAGATAGATAGATAGATAGATAGATAGATAGATAGATAGATAGATGGATGGATGGATGGATGGATGGATGGATGGATGGATGGATGGATGGATGGATGGATAGATAGATAGATAGATAGATGGATGGATGATGGATGGAAGGAAGGATGGAGGGATGGATGGATGGAGGGATGGATGGATGGATGAATAGTTGTAGTTGATAGACAGAGAAGCCTTCAGTGAATAATTGTGACATTGAGTGTGACATACAATGATTCTGTTCTGCAGGGGGCAATGTGGATGAAAACATTCCATTGCTGAAAGGGACATCCCTCCTTTTTCTCTCTGATTTTTTTTAAAGCAGCACTACATTCAGAATCCTAAAAGAAATGAAGGATTTATCTGTCAAATTTCATGCTGACTGAAGCAGGATCCCAGCTCTTAGAATTTTTGTAGTCAAGTAAACACAAGTACAGCTCTCCTTAGATCTTTGGGCCACCAGCTGAGGACAGTAAGTAAGATATAACAGTAAGATGAAACATATGTGCCTCATCCCTTATTTCTGACTTCGTATGCATTTGTACAAACCCCTGAAGAAGAATCCAGGAAGCATTTCAAAAGAGGCAGTCTCTGTATAAATAATTGTGTACTGTTGTAAGCACGTGGGACCTTTTAAACAAATAAATGGAAAACCACAGCCCTTTATATTTATATGTACAGAATAAAGCAACTTCACTCCCATGTGTCACTCTGAAAGTGAGATAGGCGGTCTCTAAATGAGATAGATAGATAGATAGATAGATAGATAGATAGATAGATAGATAGATAGACAGACAGACAGACAGACAGACAGACAGACAGACAGACAGACAGACAGACATAATTGGTAGGCAGAGATAGTTGATTGATTGATTTAAATAAGGAGAAAGAGAGAGAGAGATAGGTAGGTAGAGTTAGATGATGTGTGTGCATGTGTGTGAGAGAGAGAGACAGAGTGAGAAAGAGAAAGAGAAAGAGAGAGAGATTAAAAGCTCATTCACGTGAGGGAAATGAAAGAATTAGAATTTTAAGGGATTATTATCCCACTGGTTCCTCTGCCATGGAGAATAATTAACATTTTATTGAAAAGCTGCTAATAATCTCAGACAAAGTCCATGCTACATCCAAGAAATTAATATTTCTTTCAGTGGCACATAGGAAGGAAATTTGATGGGAAATAATGATTGGAAAGAAAACATCTCACTCTGTGAATTGATAAGCAAAAGGACAGAGTGTAGTCATAATATTCATATTGCCTCAGACGTGTCACTTGAGTCATTTGGAAATGAAAGTTTTGTTGTGAGGCCTGGATTGTTTGAATAAGTGAACAGAGCAAACAGCAATGACCACAGTGACATACTGGGTTCATTCCAGTTATTTATTCTATTATTTCTCTCCCATAGACCCATAATTCAGCCAGTGCAACAAATGGAGCAGGAATAAGCAATAGACACACAAATTTACTGTTCCATTTATCAGCAGAGATGTTGGCAAAAGTTGGCAGGAAGAAAACATTGAATATTCTGTTCAATATTCAATTGAATATTTTATTTGGGTCATATATATTTTCTTTCCCAGCATGGAAGAAATAGGATGTTAGTCATCTCTTCCATTGAGAATACAACGTTATTCACTTTCAGTCACTGCTCCAAGGGCCACCTGCATTCTCTCATTGAGAGTTTCAGGTAATTCATTTCATCAGGAGAAATGGGTCATGGATGCCAGTTCAGACTCTCAACGGGATCTAAATAACTAACATTTGGGATAAATCAGGTACCAAATATTGCAAAACATTCTGAGTCCAAAGGAAATAAATTATAGTCTAGGCACTTACATAGCCGTTCAGAGTCACCTCTTGGTGAGATGGGTGGCAAACAAATTTAATAATAAATAAAAATAAAATAGACCCATGTTGTCTGTGTGATTCAGTATCTGCTGAGAGATGATAAAGTCTGGTAGAAATAGTATAAATTGAGGGAAAGCAGAGACCATCTATGCTGATTGCCCTCCACAATTGTAGCCAAAAGACACTGTAAGAATAATATGTAGACATTCTGATAATGGACTATTATAATCAGACACTGGTTGCTTACATAACATCATAAAAATCACTTATTCTGTGAGGTGGGATGCTATATAAATTAGATAAATAAATAAAAATGAACCTGTGCATAAGTCCTTGTACAAAAAGATTATTGAGCCTGTGCAGAGTTTTAGAATCAAGCTTTGCTTTCCTCTTTTTTATTTCTGCACACAACTGTCAGTTACACAAGACTAAGATTAAATTCCCACAATTTTTTCTCATTCTTTTGTAAAACTGCTATCCACTAGTCTTTAGAGATAGATTCTTGATAGAGATGCCAACCTGAAATAATTAGCAGTAATTGTCATATAATCTCCACATTTTTTAAAAGACAAGTTAGAAATATCAAACAACTTCAGAAGTATTTTTTTTCTGTTTTTAATTTGGGCCTAATTTAAATATTATGCTTTCTATCAAGAAAGAATTCATTTTAGATGGGAAGTGTACGCCTAGCCAAGATTTACAGGTTGACTAAATACCTGTAAATCTATGTTATCTGTTTACAGCAGTGGTTCTCAACCTGTGGGTCGGAACCCCATTTGGGGTTGAACGACCATTTCACGGGGGTCGCCAAACAATGCAGTCCGCCATTTTTTCCCCTTTTACCTTAGCTGTGCTACTCCCTTTTATTCTACTGGCTTTTGAAAGCCAATAGAATAGACTCTTTTGAGTAGAGTCTAATTCTATTGGCTTTCAAAAGCCAATGGGAATTGTCCAGGCTGTCTCTGCCCTGCTGAGCCTGCCAAAAGTCCCATTCTGCAAATGATGCTGCACCACTTGAATAGTCCTCGACTTACGACCAGTTGAGTAGTCCTTGACTTACGACCGGTTGGGGGTCGTGGCATTAAAAAGGTTGAGAACCACTGGTTTAGAGGATAAATGCAAATACCCTAGGATTTTCTTGTTACCAAGGCTGGTCTATTATTTGATCTTCAGTCAACTTTAAATGAGGTGAAAAAAATATATATAACACCTAAAACTGTCTCATAAACCTTCAAACAAAAATTCAATATGACTGCAAGAAATGAGATTCAGTTTTTAGAAACATATTGCCATTGAGATACAATACATGAATTTATTTAATGTTATTAATTTATCATGAGTAGCATTATTGAATCCACACTGATAAGCACACCCAGGGGTGTTATACAGGGGCAATTCAGAAATAAACTTCCGTTTGGTTATCAATGACACTTGTGGATATAGAACTTTTATTATATATATTAGAAAACTACAACATTACATTACTTTTTGACATGATCACCATTCAAATTGAGGCACTTGTCATAATGTCTTACAAGGTTTGAAATTCCTTAGTAGTAGTCGCTATGTGTGTGTGTGTGTGAGTGTGTGATCAAAAACATCCCAACAGAACTGCTTCAAAAGTTCTTGGGTGCATCTAGCGGTGTACGGGCAAGCATTATTGGGAACCAACAGCACAATGGAAGTGGTGCCATAGAAAATCTGGCAAATGTAAAGATACCAAAGGAGTAATGGTAGTGAAGTTCTTGGAGCATGGTTCAACCATCAATTCAGAAGTCTACTGTGAAACGTTATGAAAATTCAGACAAGCCATTCATAACAAGCGTCAGTGTGGTGTTGGTTCACGATGATGCTCTCCCGCACACCGCTAGATGCACCCAAGAACTTTTGAAGCAGTTCTGTTGGGATGTTTTTGATCACCACCACCCCATAGCCCAGATTTGGCACTGAGCGACTACTACTAAAGAATTTCAAACCTTGTAAGACATTATGACAAGTGCCTCAATTTGAATGGCGATTATGTCAAAAAGTAATGTAATGTTGTAGTTTTCTAATCTGTATAATAACAGTTCTGAATCTGTGTGTGTCTATCATTGATAACCAAACAGAGGTTTATTTCCGAATTGCCCTTGTAGTTTTAGGCAAATACATTTTTACAAGAATTGTATGACACCATTTCTGTGAGAATTTATATCTGCAGGTACTAATGATACCTAAATATGGAATATGGAACAGAATGCCCTGGAAAATAGTGATTCTGATCATTCTTTGTGATTGTTTATTTCAATGAAAATAAACGAATGTATATTTAAAAGGGTATGGAAAAAAACAAAGAAAAGTTTCTCATCATCAGACTCAAGATTTCTTCATCAATAATTTAATCTTGAATTTAATATTTGAAAGAATAATGTACATACCCAAGCTAAGTATATTTAGTAAACAGCACAACAATTTAAATTTAAAGATCATGCAGAAGTTTTAATTAGGGTTAAGTTTAAGATAAAGTAACACAAATTGTGGCACTTGCAGCATCCCCATAGTCATGTAGTCAAAATGCAGATGCTTGGCAACTGACTCATATTTATGACCTGAGGTCATGTGATCACATTTTGCAACTTTCTGACAAAGAAAGTCAAATGGGGAAGCCAGATTCACTTAATAACCATGTTACTAACTTGAGAACTGCAGTGATTCACTTAACAACTGCAACAAGAAAGGTCATAAAATAGGACAAAACTCATTTAACAAATGTCTCATTTAGCAACAGAAATTTTGGGCTCAGTTGTGATCGTAGATCAAGGAGTACCTGTATTATTTTTAAGTTTTCCTATGAAATAAGTATATACAGTAATAATAAAAATATTTACTTTTACATCGACTTTTCTGCTATCTCAATATTTTATGTGGAAGAACTGTGCAGCATTTCTCATCAGCAATTCATACAGATAAGCTAATGTAGTGAGAGAAATAACTTATTCAGACAAATTGCAAAGATCAAGAAAGAAATAACAAAGACATAACTAAAAGAAACAAAGGACCCTATAAGGGTTATTTTTAAAGTAGGTACGGATGCATTCCTTGAATAATATACATTCTGGTTTTTTTGTATAAGTGTGTTTGTGTGTGTTTCAGATGGACTTTAAGAGTCCACTATACATAAAAATATTAAACCAATAAAAAGGGAAAGATGCCTTCACATTAAGCTTAACTCTTGTTGCCAATATGGATACAATCACGACATTTTCTTGGCAATGATGCGGAAATGGTTTGAGGTTACTTTCTTTGAGAAGTTTTGCAACTTCCAAAACTTGATTATAGTCTAGTATTGCAGTATTCCATCTAAGTATTAACCAGGTTTGATTTTTAGACTGGTTTGATTTTTAAATTATTGAACTATACAGTCTTAACAAAATGCATAACATATGTGAACAATACGTGGAGAAGGGTGGCTTGGGATAATAGGATGCTGTGTTCTTGTATAAATGCTGTGATTCTGGTGCCAGATCAGGCATTTCACATGATAGCAGGGCACGTGACTGACCATTTCAAGCAAGTTATTTGTGGGCTCCAGCTAAGGAATTCTCTTTCTTCAGAACTCACCCTTGAAACCACACACCACACATTTTCTCTCATTTTTCCCCTGCTATTACTAAGCCTATGTGCTTTATAAACAAAACCCAAATAACTATTATTTCAGCTGCCTAGTGGCAACTTCTTGTAATAACTTTCAATAAGTAGCCTGATTAGAATTGCTGATTTACAGATGTACTGCATCAGACAAGCAAATTGTATTTGCAGTAATGAAAACCTGGCAGAACATTATTTTAATTTTATTTTTAATTTGCATTCCTTTGAATATTAATAAGCTTGCATCAGGTCTGGTTCCATGCCACACTGTGATTTCTGAGTTTTTAAACAAAAGGCTTTCACAGACTTACATGAAGTATATTTTCCTTAGTTGGTTCAACTGGAAAGAAATTCTACAAGACGCAATATTTTTTTTCTCTAAGGATTCATAGATATTTATTTTCCAAGTTCTATGACTGCATGAAACTGGATGGACATAAGCAGGTATGAGCCAGTCAGTGCCAATATTTTCTACTAATCATAGTTACATCTAGCAATAAGCAGACTATACAGTTGTATTTAATGTCTCCTCTCCAAAGAACAGTTTAATTTTCTTGTGGAAGAATGGATTGTTCTATTTAAAGAGTAAAAGAAAAGTAGAAGTTTAAACGCTTTCTGACAAATTGCTGGAAAAGATCTAGGGCAACTAACCTAACATATCTAACTCCTTGATTGATTGCAGTGATGAAGAGAATCATGTCAAACTGAAGCCAAGACTTCATTTTCAAACATTCTGTTCTTCTTATATTAAAGCTCCTTCATTAAAAGGTATAATAGACGCATACAGTTAAAAGGAGATATTTAGGTGATGTCCAACTCTCTGCTCAAATGTAAAACTAAAGATTCTCTGGAGTTGAACTTAATTCCTGGTTTCTTGACAAGAAGAAAGTGGCTTGTATTTGCTTCTTCCAACATTGTTTGTTTGTTTATTCAAACTCTAACCTACAGACTGGGATTACCTGGTGATCTGTCATCCAAGTACTGACTAGGTTCAAACTTGCTTGAGCCCCCTGGACAGGGAATAATGATGACTCATTATGTATCTTTCACAGTGTATTAGAAATTGCAACATTGTTTGCAATTAAAATATAAAATATAGTGAAATCACAGTTCATCACAACTCTGTGAAATGGAACTTGCATGCATTTTACCAGTTTTCTACACCAATTAATTCTCTTTGTGTAATGGAATCTTTATGAACAAAATGTCATTTCTGTTGAGTTGCCTAATTCGTATAATGTATAAACTATAATAAAAATAGCATCTAAATAACATATTAAGAAGTGAAAGGGGGGAAAAAATCCAAAGAAATAGTAAACATTCCTGAAGATTTTATAAGAAAAAAGATAAGAAGTTTCCAATTAATTCAACTTCATCTTGTGGTCCTTGGGACATGAAGGAAGACATCACAAGATAATCTAAGCAGCTATCTCAATATAATGGCAAAAGCAATCTACTCTCTTATTTAAAATACAACATAAAAAACAACTATGTCAAATTACAATATATTCAAATTCCAAAACTATTTACCATCCAAGTTCTTAGCCCAATTTTCAGGGAGGGGAAAAAGCAGTTTCTAGAGAGTTATGAAAGGCCAACAGAGTCAAGGACATCCAAATATCATGAGAGCATGCTGTTCCAAATATAATAAAAAAGGCATGCTTTCTTGGTCCCATAAATAGCTTCATAGAGGATGGGCTACACTATGCCCATCCTATCAGAACTCGTGGGATGTACAGAGAAAAATCAGAGACAATTGGTCCTACATATAACCTAGTCCTATGCCATGAAGGGCTTTAGAAGTGATAAAAATTATCACTTGGTTGGCACCCAGAAGCTGATAAGAAGGCAGTGCAGCTCACAAAATGATGGTGTTATATGGGTAAACAATGGCATGCCCATATTAATGCACACTGTTGCATTCTGAAACAATTGTAGTTTCCAAATGTTCATGGATAGTCCCTTGAAAATCATGTTATAATGGTCCAAGCAGGAGGTGACCAATGCATAAAGGATTCTGAGCAAGGCCCCAAGAACCAGGAAGAGAAGCAATTAGCAGAAGATTCAATTATCCAAAGGTCGTCTTGGCCACAGTTTTCACTTGCTTCAAGCAGGAGTTATGAGTCCAAAAGAATCCCCAAATTGTACACTAGTTGTTCCTAGGGAAGTACAAAGTACGATGCCATCTAGAACTAAAGATGGAAAAATCTTCAGGAGATATTACTTAATCTTGGGCTGAGTTAAATTATGGTCTTCTCTTTACTGGATTCTTTATACAGTATTTCTAAATAGAAAGATTCTGTTTCTAAGTTGAAACACACTTTTTACCAGCAACAACTTCATTTAATATAGATAAATGTCAACTTCACTTGGCCTTTTAAAGTTGAACAATGAACATTATTTTATTTCTGGTTTCTAAACATTACACCTTTGACTGAGGGTATCTATATTCTCCCCACTTTTAAATAACTTCTAAGAGAAGACTTTATTTCAGTAACAACTGAGAAACTTGGTGGTGGTTAGGGAAATTATGGAACTCTGTAGAGGAATATGTATATAATCAGGTCTTAAGGAATACAAAAACAATCTATGGGCTCCAGTAGATTTTCTGTAATGAAAGCATTAGGCATCACAATTGGGTTCAACAGTAAATCACCAATCTGCAGATACTTCACCTATATCTAAACTGCTTAATTTAGCAAATGGTTCACAGACAGAGGATGTCAAGATTAGAGTCTTTATTGTACACATGAATGAGGCCACAGACAAATAACTGCTGGCTACCAATTACAGTGCAAAGATATCAGCATCTTTTTTATGTTCTGAAGGATTAAAATGTTAGGTCTTTTCTTCCTGTATCTCTGAATGAGGGATATTTGGCATGTTTTTAGTACCTTGAAGATGGGCAGTTGTATACGTCCATAATCCATAATCTGTTCTGGGCCCAGTACTCTTCAACATCTTCATCAACGATTTGGATGACGGGATAGATGGGGAATTCATCAAATTTGCAGACGACACCAAGCTGGCAGGAATAGCCAACACTCCAGAAGACAGGCTTCAGATACAGAAGGATCTGGACACTGGGCACTAACTAACAAAATGAAATTCAATGGTGAAAAAAGCAAGGTTCTACATTTAGGCAAGAAAAACCAAATGCACAAGTACAGCATAGGTGGCACCATGCTCAATAGTAGTAACTGTGAGAGGGACCTCGGAGTCCTAGTAGACAATCACTTAAATATGAGCCAGCAGTGTGCTGCAGCTGCCAAAAAGGCCAACACAGTGCTAGGCTGCATTAACAGAGGGATAGAATCAAGATCACGTGAAGTATTAATACCACTCTTCAATGCCTTGGTAAGGCCACACTTGGAATACTGCATCCAGTTTTGGTCACCACGATGTAAAAAAGATGTTGAGACTCTAGAAAGAGTACAGAGAAGAGCAACAAAGATGATTAGGGGACTGGAGGCTAAAACATATAAGGAACGGTTGCTAGAATTGGGTATGTCTAGTTTAACGAAGAGAAGGACAAGGGGGGACATGATAGCAGTATTCCAATATCTCAGGGGCTGCCATAAAGAAGAGGGAATTAAGCTATTTTCCAAAGCACCTGAAGGCAGGACAAGAAGCAACGGGTGGAAACTAATCAAGGAGAGAAGCAACCTAGAACTAAGGAGAAACTTCCTGACAGTGAGAACAATTAATCAGTGGAACAGCTTGCCTCCAGAAGCAGTAAATGCTCCAACACTGGAAGTTTTTAAGAAGAGACTGGACAGCCATTTGTCTGAAATGGTGTAGGGTTTCCTGCCCGAGCAGGGGGTTGGACTAGATGACCGCCAAGGTCCCTTCCAACTTTACTACTACTACTACTACTACTACTATTATTATTATTATTATTATTATTATTATTATTATTATTATTATTATCTCTAGTGTAGAATTGGTTAAGTCTAAAAATATCAGAAGCTTCTTCCCCTCATGCGTCTGGTTGTGGGCAGCTGAAGGGCATAGCCCCCTTAATTCTGTTTTCATTATTTGTTCATCAGGAATTCCCTCAGTGTCCAAACTATTAGCTTTTCTTTGTGTTTATAGGGTTCAGGTATCAGTCAGTAATCAAGCAAAGAGCTATCCTTTTCTCTCATAGTAAGGTAGGAACACTGATGAGAGAGGAGGAGTGATAGATAAAAACTTTTTGTAAATTTTTATCAATCAATATACTTCTTTAGGTGTTAACAATAGCTAACGGAGATCTTGCAGGACTAAAATTGATTGTTCAGCTACAAAACCTGTGAGGATCATGGCTTGTGCTTCTCCTTTTCCAAACATGCCAGAAAGTAGAAAAGTGTTCATGCTGAATGGTGGTAAGTATTAGTTACTGAGACTCCACAGGCCATGGATTCTGAATCCCAGGGAATCAAATCTGATGTCATATGGCCCTGATGAACATAAATATTATTAGTATATAAGCTGGCTATTCTCAGGATTATTTGAAAAGTAACATAGAAGCTAAATAAAAGTAAAGTAAATACAAGTAAAACTCTCAATGAATACTACTGGAGAGTTGTCAGGGTTCTCAATGATGAGCATAAGACCCAGCCATGAGTAGTTTTAATACTAATAGGAGGTTGAACAGCAAGAGTGGGGAGAGCATATTTTTGTTTCATGAAGGATTTAGTGAAAGATGTAGTGAAGACTTGCTATCGAATTTTTGCCCACATGGCAAAGATGAAGTTGCTCTCCCCTGAATGTGAAGGTATTTCATAAGTGAAAAAATCATTATATACACATCTGCAAGAATAGTTACACAAAAGCAGTAAATATAAATAAGGGGACAGCATGTGAATATTCCTTATGAAAATCAGAAAAGAAAAATATAGTTCAACCTAAAAGCCTGCCATGGTTCAGGAAATTTAAATCTAAATAATATTTTCACTTGCAATAGTGGTGAATATTTTCGTTAGTTAAAAATAAGCATTTGAGAAAGATACCTAAAACAGATAAAATGCTATACATCCATAGGATCAGTGCAGAATTCCCATAAATAGACTAAACTCAGGTACAGTATACGTAAGTCAATGGAGTATGAATCTGTGACATTTTCATGGGCTACCAAAGTAATGCATATATAAAGATCTTACATGATTTACATTTTTCTGCCTATTGGTCCAGCCAAAAGGACTTTGGAATATGACAACTAGATTGTCAGCAGTATAATAGCAAATACTAACTATAATCCCATAGAAGGAGTTCCAGCAATTCTTTTAATGCAAAACAACCCTAACCCTAATTCTCTAACGTTCATATCCTGTCTCAAGCACAGTATTTAATGGAATGAAAATGAATAATTCAATAATCAGATATTTTAATGTCTCCAACTCAATCTATTATTATTTATATTTATGTGAAAAGTAGCAGAGCATTCTAAATAAATGTGATTTCCAGGAACATTTGGTTATATGGTTAAGTAAGGCTACTACTTAACTGTTTTGGTATGGGATTCCACTGTAGTTCTATAAAGGTTTACCAATCAAACCCAACAAGGAAAGCTATAACATGTGTGTTGTTGTTTCTGAATGAAGTTGGACTAGGTAAATAGATAGTGGGAGCACAATTACAGATTAGCAATTAAATAGACCTTTCTGAAGATTTGTATATCTAAAGGACTTTGTAATACATTTTCTATAGTCCTTCACCAATCCTTGGTTATAGGCTTTAGTATTAGGTATCTGACTTTAGTCCAAAAAGTTTATTATAGTTAGATTTACACTGAAATCAACAGGACCACAACTAAGCAAGTGGCCACCACAAATCAAGCGTTTGCAGAAGGCTCTATTTTTACTTCCAGAAAAACCTCATCTTGCTTATTTCTGATTTTTCAGATCTCTTGGTATGAAGGTTAGGTCAATGCACATACAACAAACAGTTTAGGTAGCATGGGTTTCTATTATACAAGGGCTATCAAGTTTTCAGCCTTGTCAGTGTGGAGATTAAAAGAGTTCCTTAGAATTCATCATGTTAGATTGTACCTAGGAGATATATATATATATATATATATATATATATATATATATATATATATATATATATATATATAAATAAAATGAACACCAGGGTAGTAAAACTATAAAAGTTTAATTAAAAAGCGCCAAGCTTTCGCCATCCCTGCCGGCATCATCAGGGCTAGAGCGCCAGAAAGTGAGAGAGTCTTTTATAGGCATGTCAGAGTCTGCGCCTGGCTCCTCGATCTCGTCACCGGGCCTAATTGATTCAACTGCGCTTGACTGGTTTGTTTCTTCCTATTCCTCTTAGTTACATGTGTGTCATCGTCTCTCTTCCTTTCTTTAGATTCTGGGATGGGTGGGGTAAATCCCCTACTGTTCAGATTATCTCTATTCCTCAACTCATCTTCCCCATCAGGTTTGAGTGGTAAGGCACTTCCCCTTCCTTTCCCAATCATCGTCCGCCCGGTTGTTCTTTTTGCGATAGCCTTCTCTTTTGGCTTTAGTACTTTCCCTTCCTATCCAACTGTCATCTGGGTAATCCTGTAAGTTGTTCTGAGTTGGCTGCGATGTGATGGTGATCCGGGACGGGTTGATGGATTGTTTGTCTACTGGGAGGGCGGCCCCCTGGCTGTAGTTACGGACGGGTTGATGGATTGTTTGTCTACTGGGAGGGCGGCCCCCTGGCTGTAGTTACGGACGGGTTGATGGATTGTTTGTCTACTGGGAGGGCGGCCCCCTGGCTGTAGTTACATCCAGCTGTCTTACTTCTCCTCCCCCTTTCCTGAATATCCTGCGTTCCTTTTGCACGCGTTGTAACTCGGAGGTTCGGTCTGGGAGAGGTAGTGGGATTACGATCTTCTCGGGTGTCGCAGTGCTTTTCTTTCGCTCTCCTCTCCCTTCTAACGCTGCTCGTGTTTGTGTGCGTATCGTGGGGGTCTTCGGAGTCTATGGGTGGAAGGCGTAATGGTTCGATCTCGTGGATCCCACCCTCTCGCGTACTCTTCCATCCCAATTCACTCCTCTCCCTACTCCCTAAAGCGTCCGTGAGTCCATCATTGACTTCGCTCCGCACTTCACACACCCTCAATCCAGCCGCCCCAGCCGAGTGGAGGGGTCGTCTCTTCCTCTCCAGGTCGGCTGCCTCGCTTCTTTCCAGGTGCAAGCAAGTTGCCAGGTTTAACGATCTCCCCCCACCTCTGTCCGTCACGTCCTCCTGTATATCGGTTACAATGTCTCTGATACCCGTGATGTGGGAAATCCGGGTCTTAGTTTCTGTCATCCTCCTGTTCCTTTGGGTCCGTGCCAGCGTTGTAAGAGTGGTAGGAATGCTCCGCAATTGCTCTTCCTCATCTAAACTACACCGAGCCAGTTGGGGGGTTGGCACGTTCTCTTTGATATTGCTGGAGTCATTATTAGGTCGTCGGTAATGAGGCAGCTGGTTGGTCGCACTCCACGATCTTAACGCCACATATGCTGGGCACAGGTCAACGTGCCGATTAATAGAACTGCTATTAGAGAGCCAGCCTCCCTAAGTAAGCGGCCTCCCTTGGTATTGTCACTTGCCAACACGCTAACTTCACTGAAATTGAATCTATGGCCCAATTCTGCCATGTGAGCCCATATCTGGGAATATTGGTCCCCCCTTCTTACTGCCAATTTATGCTCGTGGACCCTGGTCTTTACTCGTTTGGCAGTCTCCCCAACATAGTTACATGGGCAGTCCATACAATCAATCTTGTATATGGCTGCCGATCTTTCCATGCTGGGGAGAGGGTCCTTGGGGCGCATAACGGCTGCTCGTAGCGTTTGATTTGGTTTATGCGCTACTTGTATGTTGTATGGTGCCAAGATTCTTGCTGTAGCCTCTGAAATATTATGGATATAGGGGAGGGTAACCCGTATAGTTGTCTGAGGTGTAGGTTCTTGGGGTGCGGGGTTACTCCGGGGTTCTGGTGGTTTACTAAACCGGTTAACAAATTTTGCCGGATACCCGTTGCGCTTACATATTTGGAAAAGGTGGTTTCTCTCTTCCCTCTTTGCTTTGGCAGTGCTGCAATGTGACTCCACACGCTTGAATAAGGTTCTAACACAGCTGGCTTTATGGGGCTGTCGGATGGTTGCTCTCAAAATGGAGAATCCTATCCGTACACGTCGGTTTTCGGTATACCTTGGTGGTCAAACATCCATCCAGTTGGCGCTGCACCAGTACATCCAAGAATGCTAATGTGCCCTGATTTTCTTCCTCCATGGTGAACTGGATGTCTGGGTATACCAAATTCAAAATGCCCAGGTTCGAATCTCAGAAGAGTAAGTCTGGCTGAAGAGAGTTAACGGAACTCGAAATAGCTATACCAGTTCTCTCTTTATTCTTTGTTGGCAACCTCGATCTCCGGGAAGAGTATACTCCAGTTATTTATTGTTAAAACCACATTTAAAACAATAAAAACAGTTATATACAAAAATTAAAACAACTTAGCTTTCGCTGGTCCTCTACCAGCGTCCTCAGAGTGGGGCTTAGGGGGTGGGAAGTTCTTTTTATCCCCTTGCTGATCCAATTGCCTACTCATTGCCCTCGTGACAGGGCCACTCTTCCTGATTGCCCGTGACTGCCTCAACTGTTCCGCCCTCTCTTTTTTGCACTCTAACATTGTATTTTCCTGCTTTGTCATCCTTGTGCTGTCTCCCCCTCCCTGTGCTGTTATCAGTAGCACACTCCTGGGCTGCTGATCTGCCTGCCGTTTTTGCATACCATTGCCAGTTCCTATTACAACTCCCTCCTCCAACTCCCCTCCTCTCCCAGCCTGCCGATTCATACACCCTTTGTTGTCCATTCCTGTCATCCTTCCCCCCTCTTCCTTCAACCCTCCCACCTGTTGATTAACATGTTGCTCCTGCCTTTCATCAACCATACTTATTGATGTTCTCTTCCTCAATATCTTGTCCTTCCTGATCCGCTGCTCTACCTGCTGTTCCTGTTTACCCTCCTCCCCCACTGTCCATCTTCCCCTCTCCAATGTCCTCCCCATCATCTGCTGACTTGCCTGTTCATCCATTTCTGTACATCCTCTCTTTTCTAGCATTCCTCCTCCTCTGACCTGCCATCCTACATGCTGTTCCCACATGCCAACATCCATTCCTGTTAAACTCTCCTTCTTAAGCTTTCTTTCCCCCCAATCTGCCGTCCTGCCTTCTATTCTTATCTGCCCTTCTCCTTTCCTGTCCGTCCCCCCCTCTCCTGTTTCCTCCCCCCCTCTCCAATCCATTGCTCTGTTTGCTGTTGCTTCCAGCATTCTTCCTTCCCTTGCTTGCTGTCCTACATACTGTTCCCATCTACTGACCTGCGTTCCTATTGGACTCTCCTTCCCAAACTTTCCCCCCCAAAAAAACTGCTTTCCTGCCTATTATTCCTGCCTGCCCTTTTCCTTTTTATGATCCTCAAGTGCTCTTTTTGAGCATGTGCAAGCACTTGGAGGATGGCTGTCAATCCATCCCTGCGCCCAATCCCCCTCCCTCCTAGGGCCATTATCCTCCCCCACCCCCAAGGCTGTTGTCATAATTCCTCCGCCCCGGTCCTGCAACAAGCAGCTGTTCTGGCATTCCTGCTCTCTGTCTTCCCCCTCCCTCCCCCTCCTTCCAGATCACCTCAGCGTTTCCATCCCTGGCTTAAGGCCATTTGGTCCATCATCTCGGTCCATGTGAGTCGTGGTCATCCCATCTATAGAGCCATTGTCCCAATTATGTAAAACACTGTCATCTTCTTCCTTGGAGATCGTGCCTGTCTCATCCATCATTCTACCACCCCAATCCTGCCAAGAAAGAGTTAAATGTCTTCTCAGTAGGCCGTGGTGCTGTTGTTCCCATCTCCTACAAAGCAATGGTGGGATTCAGCCAGTTTGCAATGTTTCGGCAAACCGGTAGCTAATTTTTTGTTGCCCAGGCCCAGAATGGACTTCCAGAAGAGGCATCCACACAGAGAACCAGTTGTTTACATATTTGAATTCCATCACTGCTACATAGATATGGGCAACAGCAACTGCAATACAATGCTACCATTAAGGCCATGCAAAGCATTAAAAAGAGGGACTTCACAAACAGCATTGGCATGAAAACGTTAAAAACTCCGTTCTGGGCGTTCTATGAGAAAAAAAAGCCCTGATAGTAATAGTAGTAACTGTGAAAGGGATCTCAGAGTCCTAGTCGACAATCACTTAAATATGGGCCAGCAGTTTGCTGCAGCTGCCAAAAAAGCCAACACAGTGCTAGGCTGCATTAACAGAGGGATAGAATCAAGACCATGTGAAGTGTTAATTCCACTTGACAATGCCTTGGTAAGGCCACACTTGGAATGTAGCAGTGATGGTGAACCTTTTAGAGACCAAGTGCCCAAACTGCAACCCAAAACCCATTTATTTATTGCCGGGTGCTGGGTGGGTGGGCTTGGCTGCAGTGGGCGTGGCTGTGTGGTCACGGCAGACTGGGTGGGCATGGCTACCTCAATGTTGCTCATGGGGAGGGATGCTTGTGGGGGCTGGGCAGGGTTGGGGGAGATCCAGGGGGTTTCTGGTGGGTCGGGCAGTGGGCAGGAGGCTTGTCCTGCAGGGTGAGGTGAGGCAGGGGGCACGACAGGGATACCATTGCTGCAAGGCAAGGAAAGGTGAGGCAGGGGCGGGTGCAGCGGCTGCCTAACACCATCACCCCCCCCCCACAGAGGCTAGTGAGCACATGGAGGCTGACAGTGTCTGTCAGTAGCCACAGCCTGCTGGCCCCTCGACTCTGGGGCTACAAAGCCCACTGCAAATACCAGGCCAGCCCTCCAGCAGCAGGTGGAGTAGGGGAGAGGGGAGGCATGTGATGCAGACTGCCAGACGCTCTTACTCCATCTCATCTGCTTTTGCTTGTGGTTGGAAGCAGGTCCTTGCTTGTGGTTGGAAGCAGGTCCTTGGCCCCCTCACAGATGTTGCCCTTGACCTGCACATGGATCCCCTCACACACCCAATGCACCTTAGCCCTGCCTCAGGTCGCTGCCATCAGCAGCTCGTGCAGGTCCATTAGGTTGCCATCACCACCTCCTGCCCAGCCCTGTGCATTGTCCAGGTGCTGCTGCCCCACAAGGCTGGGCAGCCGGTATGCAAACTCTGCTGCCTCATGGGGCCAGCAAGCAGCTAAGGCAGCTCCAGACACCCATCCTCCTCCTCTGCTGCTTGCCTGGATGGCTTGACAATGAGAGCGCGTTTCCACAAATGGAAAGACAAGACTCAGGCACAGCTGAGTTTCAATTGTTATGGGACAGGGGCTCGGCTCAGCTTTGGACCCCTGCGGCCACCAGGGGGGATGTGGAGAGTTGAGGAGGAACTCTCTGATCCCTGGCCTCATCATGCGAGGCAGCTCAAGGTTTTGAACTGCTACCCAGGAGGACATCTCGGGTACTCAGCCCACATGCTGGGGAGGGAAACTGGTAGTGCAGAAAGAGGCTGACCCTCAAGCGCAGCAACCACGACGACGCAGGCCCGGGCCTTGCCTGGGCAGTGTGCTGGCCATGCTCGGGATGCCTAGAGTGAAGACTGGCCACGGCAGCAACCCACCTTCCCCCTTCAGGGCTGTGGAAGTTTCCCTTTGATCGGTCTGATGCACCAAAATGGGAGAGGGGCAGGAGCTGGACCCATCCACCAGGCCAGCTCTCGGTCACGAAGAGGGATGGAAGGATGGACAATGGCAAATTTGTCAATGCCATTTATTATTGTTGTTATTGTTGTTGTTGTTAAAACATATCAGGCCAATCCAATTTTATTTCATTCTTTGATAAAATGACTATATTGGTAGACCCAAAAAATGTGGTGGACATAATATATATAGATTTCAGAAAGGCATTTGACAAAGTAGACCACAACCTAGAACTTGTACATATATTTTTATTTATTTATGATTTATAAGTATGCTGAACTCAACATTTTGGTGAAAAAGAGATAAAACACTTCACCATTATCTATTTTGATACCTAGATTAAACAAACAAACAAACAAATGCTGTGAATATAATTTACTTGGATTTCAGTAAAGCATTTACTTGAAAAAAGTAGATCATAACCTACTTCTTCGTAAGCTAAAAAAAATGTGGTATAGACTGCATCACCACCAGATGAATTTGTAATTGGCTGAAAAACCATACTCAACAAGTACTTCTTAATGGTGCTACATCTATGTGGAAGGAAGAAAGCAGTGGGATAATATAAGGTTCTGTCTTAGGCTCAGTACTCTTCAATATCTTCCTAAATGACTTAGATGAGGGAATAGAAGAGGGACTCATCAAATTTGCAGATGACATTAAGCTGGCAGGAATAGCCAACACCCCAGAAGACAAGATCAGGATCCAAAAACATCTTGGCAGACTAGAACAATGGACTCTATTCAACAACATGAAATTTAATGTGGAGAAAAGCAAGTTTTTACACTTAGGCAGGAAAAGCCAAAGGTACAAGTACAGATTAAGTGAAACCTGGCTCAAAAACAGTAACTGTGAGAGGGACCTTGGAATCCTAGTGGACAATCACATAAATATGAGCCAACATGTGTGGCAGCAGCTAAAAAACCCAATACAATCCTTAGTTGTATAAACAGAGACACAGAATTAAAATCATATAAAGTATTAGTACCACTTTATAAAATCTTAGTAAGACCACACTTGGTATACTGTGTTCAGTTTTGGTCACATTACAAAAAAGATGTTGAGACTTTGGAAAAGGTGCAGAGAAGAGCAACTAAGATGATTAAAGATCTGGAGACTAAAACTTATGAAGAACAGTTGCAGGATTTGGGTATGGCTAGTCAAGATAAAAGAAGGACTAGGGGAGACATGATAGCAGTATTCCAGTATTTGAGGGGCTGCCACCAAGAAGAGGGGGTCATCTTATATTTTCCAAAGCACCAGAGGGCAGGACAAGAAACAATGGATGAAAACTAATCAAGTAGAGAAGCAACCTGAAATTAAGGAGAAACTTCCTAACAGTGAGAATTAACCAGTGGAACAGCCTGCCTTCAGAAGTTGTGGGTGCTTCATCACTGGGGGTTTTTAAGAAGAGATTGGTCAGCTATGTCTGAAATGGTGTAGGGTCTCCTGCTTGAGCAAAGGGTTGGACTAGAAGACCTCCAATGTCCCTTCCAGCTCTATTCTGAATTGACATACACTAACAGAGATAGCTGAGAAGAATGTTTTCAAGGAGAAACCATGACATGAGAAGTAGCTTGGCTTAGTAAAATGGTTTCAGCTTGCTTAAAATCACAAACCTGTTCAAAGAAGAACAAATACAGGAACATCTTCTGCAACATGCTAAAGCAGAAATGGGGTTTCAAGGAACAATTGCTAGAGCAGGCCACATTTATGGCATCAGTTGCTTCCCTGCCTTTGCCAAATAGGCAGGGCCTTGTATTCCCCCCCCCCCTGCACATTTACAATAAACTTGGTTCAAAGCAGAACATGTGATCTTCACACTAAAGAGAATAATGGGATATTTTGTTGCTTTCAAATCTATGGGAGCTTTCTAAAAAACCATCTTCTTTAATACTTTGAAGAAGAGGGTTTCACTCGTGCTAACATACTTTATGAAGTCTTTCTTGGACATCTTTGTATAGAGCTAACTATAGTAGCATGAAGTTCCTAATAGTTCTCTGCAAGAAAATTTTGTGTGTCTCTGCATATGCATTTCCAGTCATTGCTGTTAGAAAATAAAGTGATTCACAAGAGGAAAAGGTTGTTTGGGAGCATTGTGTGTGTGTGTGCTTATGCCATTTCAGTATACTGAATGTTATGCTGCTTCAGTGTAGATAAATCTGTAAGTGATTGTTGCTTTGAGAATGCAGGCTAAGCACCAGGTACCTTCTTCTAACACCCCTACAATTGCAAGACATCTGCAGGGTAATGACAAAGGAAAGAGCAAATGTAGGTTTCTGTTTAAATGACCTTCTTCTGTTCACCAATTGCTGCTGTTATGGAAGCACTTAAAGCCCAAACTAGGCCAAAATTGGTACATAATAAGGGTAATGAAATGCAATGGTCTCTTCTACTTGGCTCCTGTTGACTAAGCCAGCTGATTTTATATCTACCAGCTGAGCTGAATGCAAGAGGCATTTACAGACATAATTTCTTCTTATGTAGTATACAAAGGAATGGCATTTAGAAACCCAATCGCCAAGAAAACATACCCGGGGAATTTAATAGGAAAAGCTGTTTACACTATTACTATTCTGCTATACCTAACAGGAAGATAATTAAGTTGAAATCATCAGCTTTTTAACATAATGAAAAAGACATTGAGTGGGCTCTGAACCAAAGAGGTACTTCTATTTTAATTCATACCTAGCTGCAATAGCTTCCATAAATATATACATTAGGAGAAAAGGACTTTCAGAAAATGTTGCCTTAGAATTATATTTGGAAATGTTTATTATTGTTATCTTGAGAATTTTTTCCTCCTTCATCCACTAGAAGGTAGATTAGAACATGAAAGATATACTTCACAAAAATATATTCACAAAATATACTACGATCTTTGCTACGATCCCAAATGACACAATAAAATAATTGCAATAAACAAAGAAGGCAACTGTGAATTCTTGCGTGACTCCTGAGACTCAAGACGAGAAGCCCTCATGCTTTCCAGCAAATTTTGACAAAGCACAAATCTTTGGCCTGCTGGAACGGGCAACAGAACTAATGAATCATTGTCGACACCAGCTAGAAGGAAGAGGTTTACAAAAGAATTTACTGGAAAGCTATGGCCCTTTCAAAGGATTGAAAATATTCATGCAACATGTGTAAAATAATGACACAATAGTTCAAAAATTCTATTGAATCAAGATAGTCAGGAAAGAATTAATATCCCATCCAAGAAGGGAAGATGTGCAGGCAAATGGTGAAACTACCATCACACCATCGCAAAGCAAAATTTATACATGGCTTGTGACATCATCACAGGAATGCGCAAAAGTGGTGGAACTTGCATTGCATTACTTTCCTCAGTTTCACAAAAGCTTCCAGTCCTGCAGATGTCTTTTAGTGCCCTGATAAGCGGTTATCTAATTCTGATGCTACGGAGGTCTGTGAAAGATGGGCTGATTCAGAAACTCCTTTAAGAAAAAGAGGGTGAAAAAGCTTAAGAGCGTCAAATGCTTTCAAGATGTATTGAATACATTGAAAAACCTCTTTGCCTCTCTATATGAAAAGTTCTTGACTCTTCATTTTGTTGAAGAGGATAAATATAACCTTGTTATTTATTTTGTTCAATATTATGACACAAATGGAAAACACACTGTTTTTGATATATTGAAACCCAAAGGTTTTAATGGTTAGGTCTTATTTTTCTAGATCTCCTTTACCTCTGGGGAAAGTAACCATTAGTCAATATGGGGTAATGGTTAAGGTATCAGGCTGAAAACTAGGAGACCAGGAGTTCTAATCTTATTTTATGTACAAATCCAGCTAGGTTACCCTGGCTAGTCACTCTGTCTCAGCCCTAGGAAGCAAGCAAGGACAAATCACTTTTGAAATCTTGCCAAGAAGACTACAGGGATTTGTCCAGGCAGTTGCCAGGAATTAACACTGACTCAAAGGTACAAAAAACAAAAATATCCTGAAGAAAAAGAAAATGGAAAATGCAACAGAATTACATACGAGAGGATCTCAGCAGGGAGGTTGACTGGTGGTAAAACTCAGGGCATGACATGGCAAGACCACTACTTTTAACACCAGGTTGATTTTACTCAGACAGCTCACATGTAGTATTTAATGTTCCCACAGACTCCTTTGCAGATATTTTTGGGTTTCATAAATGTTGCTTTGGTACAACCCAACAATTCCTTTCCAGCTGTTTGTTTTCATAAATCGTTTTGTGTCCTTCCAAACAAAGGTCGAATACGGCACAAACTGTATTGTTTTAATTCAAATAGTCTTTACTTTAAAAAGTGTCAGTTCCAGTACTAACAAAACATAGATGCATGTCAAGGAGTTAAGTGAATTTATTTTATTTTGATTTGGAAGCTACTCAATCTCTCAAGTGAATCTGGGTGGTTTACATGGTTTAAAAAAATAAAAGACAATTAAAAAAGAAAAGAACATGCACTGCTGGACAAAATAACACATTGTAATATAAATGAAAACCTCCAGAAACTCAATAAATAACCAAACCCCCGGTCTAAGAGCAAAGCCACATTTTCAAAGATTTACAGAAACCATCCAGGGTGGGAGCCATGTGAATCTCCAGGATGGAGTAATCTGTTAATCTGTTCCAGATTTAAGATTTATTCTTAAAGAGAGGTGCTTCAGTGAATAATTGTGACATTGAGTGTGACATACAATGATTCTGTTCTGCAGGGGGCAATGCAGATGAAAACATTCCATTGCTGAAAGAGACATCCCTCCTTTTTCCTCTCTGATTTTTTTTTTAAAGCAGCACTACATTCAGAATCCTAAAAGAAATGAAGGATTTATCTGTCAAATTTCATGCTGACTGAAGCAGGATCCCAGCTCTTAGAATTTTTGTAGTCAAGTAAACACAAGTACAGCTCTCCTTAGATCTTTGGGCCACCAGCTGAGGACAGTAAGTAAGATATAACAGTAAGATGAAACATATGTGCCTCATCCCTTATTTCTGACTTCTTATGCATTTGTACAAACCCCTGAAGAAGGAAGAAGAATCCAGGAAGCATTTCAAAAGCGGCAGTCTCTGAATAAATAATTGTGTACTGTTGTAAGCACGTGGGACCTTTTAAACAAATAAATGGAAAACCACAGCCCTTTATATTTATATGCACAGAATAAAGCAACTTCACTCCCATGAGTCACTCTGAAAGTGAGATAGCCAGTCTCTAAATTAGATAGATAGATAGATAGATAGATAGATAGATAGATAGATAGATAGATAGATAGATAGATAGATTTAAATGATCTGTCCAATCAAAAAAAAATTTCTCAAAAGACTATTTGATAGAAATCTATCTAGAAGAAAAAAACAATTAAAAAGGAAAGAAATTTATACATTTATTTTTTATCAACATCCCCCATCAAGGCAGAATAGAATGCATGTACGGAACTGGGGAAGTGAGTTTCCTGGTGCCTGTTAGGACTGGTAATTAATATTTCTCCTTCCTATAGATATCATTGAAGCCTCATGACCCATTTGAGGCAAAGATGGAAGAACCGGACAGTGAATTCACTTGGCTCTGTTCTGACCAAATGTTTTTTCCCCCTTACTCCAGGATGTATGAATTATTGTTTGAGATGTGAGCCAAAGAGCAATGATAGTTAGTCCTGAAGTAAACTGTCTATGGCAGTTCACTGAAAGAACCTCAGAACTGACAGAGAGAGATATAAAAAATTTCTCTGCCATAAACAAAAGCAACAGCTAAATGACTAGTGGCTGAATTTGTAGGACAATCTCAAGAAACAGATTTGATTTAGTCAAATGGCTATTTTGTGTTTACCATATTATTTTAGCAATGGTGAAATAGGCCAACATTGGCACCAGTAGTTTGTTGAATCATCTCACAGCTGCCTTATTTTTCATTTTGCCGTCTACTTATTGTGACTTTAAAAAATATTGTTAGGTCCATGAAATGTCCTGATCTACTTATACTGAAATTAATTGTTTATTATTAGATTTTTATCCCACCTTTATTTATTATGTATTAATTTTTTATGCTGAGCATCTCCCCTACAAGGTGACTCTAGCAGGCTTACAAGTAAAAATAATTAAAATATTAACACATTAAAATTACATTCATTATAATATTTATAAGCAGTAAACATATATAATACTCCTTCTGCTTAGTTTCCTGATAACAACAACCCAGTGAGATGAGTTGGGTTAAGAAGACAGTGCCTGGCCCAAAATCATCCAGCTGGCTTTCATGCCTAAGACAGGACTAGAACTCACAGTCTCCTGGTTTCCAGTCCAGAACCTTAACCCTTACACCAGAGGTCGTCAAACTTGGCCCTTTTATGACTTGTGGACTTCAACTCCCAGAATTCCCCAGCCAGGCATGCTGGGTGAGGAATTCTGGGAGTTGAAATCTGCAAGTCATAAAAGGGCCACGTTTGAAGACCCCTGCCCTACACCAAACTATCTGAGATAAGAGTACAATGAAGATATAAAGCTTTAAAAGGATGAGGAACATCTTTTTTTCTACCTCTCATTCTTTGTCCACTGTTGTCTTTAATCTATCTAGTTGCTTTGTTGATTGTGTATATCTAGGACCAGGTTGGCTGCCTTCACTGAATTTAAAAATAATACCATAATCATATAATCAAACCAAGTCAGGCATTAACAGGAAACAAATCTGGTGATAAAGCCTCATGATGTCACATTATCCTATAATTAGGTGCAAGTCTAAATCAAAGTAAAATTTGTCTGATCAGCAGCTTTGATCTCATCCCATCTGCATTATTGTTGAATACAAGGCACCAAAAAATATAAAGCTTTTTTTTTAAAAAAAGAGATCATTAGGAAACCCTTGATTCAGCAGATCAACTTTTCTTTAATGCAGGAAAGAAAGGGAAGTTTCATAGCAGTATTTTAGCACACAGTATCTAAATTATGAGTTAGTACTGTATGCAGCCTACAACTTTGTATTCTTTACAGCAAAATGAATGAATGAAAATTCTACCAATTAGTTAAGCAAATGTTCTCTTTTATTCATTGCCAGTGCTTGTACACTACTTCACTCAAAAAGCAAATCTAAGTGGCTTATGAAAAATGGTATATAATAAATTATGCAGCACATCATTAATAAACTTCAATATAAAATCACAGTCATGATCAGAAAAGTAATACAGGAACTTTTGAGAGACAACAAGAGCAGATTGTCAACTGCTAGCTTTCTAATAAGTATGTGATTAAGGAGTTTCTGGGCAATCCTATTATCTCCAGTGGTTAAATCATATTATCTCTTAAATGAAATGGTTCTCACAACTCACAACTGGCGCAGCCTACGCAAGACCAGAATCGCTGTCCCGTGCAACAGCAAAGAATAATGACCGGCAAAAGGTGAAATCCCCAGCACAATTCATACAGGAGCCAATGATGGGAGGCGGGGTTCCACACTCACAACAGGGGGTGGCCACAGGACAGGAGGCATTGGGGGACCATCCTATAGTAACGTATACCCAGATATGTCCAAAGCGGGCAAAGAGAGTGACAAACCTAGCAGACAACTTTGTTTGCCAAAAAGAGAAGAGAACTTGGGGATCAGCCACATTGGACCTAATTCTCACTAACAGATATGAAATGATAGAAGGTGTTGAAGCCACAGAAACCTTGGAGGAAGGTGATCATGCAATATTGGAATTCAGCAATACAACAGAGTCAAACTAGATTCTTGGACTTTAAGAGAGCTAATTTCAATAAACTTAGAGAGAGCTTGGGAAGGATTCCATGGATGACAATCCTCAAGAGGAAAGCAACTCAAAAAGCTTGGGAAATTTTGAAAAGTGAGATTATAAAAGCCCAGTCTAGCACAATACCAATGAAGAAGAAAAATAACAGCTCTCAAAAGAAACCAGCATGGCTGCATAAAGAACTCTCTGATAAATTGAAAGACAAAAAGGAGAAGTATAAAAAGTGGGAAAAGGGACACATAACTAAGGCAGATTATCAACAAATAGCCCAAGCCTGCAACGATGAAGTGAGGAAAGCTAAGGCTCAAAATGAACTAAGGCTTGAGACAAAAGTCAAAAATAACAAAAAAAGCTTCTTTCAACATGCAAAAAATAAGAAAAAAGTTAAGGAAATGATTGGTCCATTAGTGAGAGAAAGTGGCAAGAAGGTGACAAGCAACAGTAAGAAAGCAGAACTATTTAACTCATTTTTTGCATCCATCTTTATACAAAGAGAAAAAAAAAGTTCAATCTATCAAAAACAGTACTGTAAAAAAAAACAGATTAGAAACACAAGTTAAGATAGGCAAAAAAAAATGGTAAGTGAGCACCTGTCCACCCTAGACAAATTTAAATCACCAAGATCAGATGGATTACACCCCAAGGTTCTGAAGTAACTAGCAGATGTAATCTCAGAACCACCGAACTATATCTTTCAAAGATCCTGGAGCACTGGGGAACTACCAGGAGACTGGAAAAGAGCCTTTTTTTTTCTTCAAAAAATGAGAAAAAATGTATTCACGAAACTATAGACCTATCAGCCTGATCTCAACACCTGGGAAGATTCCGGAAAAGATAATCAAGTGAATCAGCGAGCACCTAGAGGCAAACAAAGTCATTACCAAAAGCCAACATGGGTTTGTCAAAAACAGATCATGGCAGACAAATCTTATTGCATTCTTTAACCAAGTGACAAAATTAGTGGACCAGAGGAATTCTGTGGATATAATTTACTTGGACTTCAGTAAGGCATTTGATAAAGTAGACCACAACCTACTACTTGACAAGATAGAAAAATGTGAGTTAGATAGCATCACCACCAGATGGATTCGAGCTGGCTGACTGGCCATACTCAGTGTATGGTCCTCAATGAAACTGATCTATATGGAGGGAAGTGTGTAGTGGGATGCCCCAGGGCTCTGTTCTGAGCCCAGTGCTCTTCAATATCTTCATCAGTGATTTGGATGAGGGGACAGATGGGGAACTTATCAAATTTGCAGATGACAGAATAGAGGCTTAAGATACTGAACAAGCTTGACAGACTTGGACATTGGGCACTAACAAAATGAAATTCAATGGTGAAAAAAGTAAGGTTCTACTTTTAGGCAAGAAAAACAAAATGCACAGGTATAGTATAGGTTATATCTTGCTCAATAGTAGTAACTGTGAGAGGATCTCGGAGTCCTAGTGGACAATCACTTACAGTAAATATGAGCCAGCAGTGTGCTGCAGCTTCCAAAAAAGCCAACATAGTGCTAGGCTGCATTAACATAGGGATAGAATCAAGATGACATGAGGTGTTAATACTACTTTACAATGTCTTGGTAAGGTCATACTTGGAATACTGCATCCAGTTTTGATCACCACAGTGTAAAAAAGATGTTGAGACTCTAGAAAGAGTGCAGAGAAGAGCAAAAAAGATGATTATGGGATTGGAGGCTAAAACATATAAGGAACGGTTGAGTATGTCTAGTTTAATGAAGAGAAGGACGAGGGATGACATGATAGCAGTGTTCCAATATCTCAGGGGTTGCCACAAAGAAGAGGGAGTCAAGCTATTCTTCAAAACACCTGAAGGCAGGACAAAAAGCAATAGATGGAAACTAATCAAGGAGAGAAGCAACCTAGAACTAAGGAGAAACTTCCTGACAGTTATAACAATTAGAGGAACAACCTGTCTTCAGAAGCTGTGAATGCTCCAACACTGGAAGTTTTTAAGAAGAGACTGGACAGCCATTTGTCTGAAATGGTATAGGGTTTCCTGCCTGAGCATGCGGTTGGACTAAATAACCTCCAAGGTCCCTTCAAACTTTATTATTATTATTATGGATCATCACACAGTCAGCCAGATGTTCAGACTGGATTTGGCATTTTGTTTACCTATCGAGTCCTTACCCAGGACCTGGGATAGGCAGATGTGGATGTTTGATGGTATTACAGATATCGTCACAGGATGGAAGCAGTTCCTAGTAAGGCCGCCTTTTGCAATTGATTAATAGCGAATTTGTCAATGCCAATGGTGTTCAAGTGGTGCTCCAGTTGTTTTGGGATTGCACCCAAGGAGTCTATCACTATTGTACTACCCTTGCTTGCTTTTGCCACAGTCTTTCTATTTCTTTTTGTAGGTCTTTGTATTTTATTATCTTCTCCAGTTCTTTCTCTTCTATTCTGCTATTTCCAGGCACTGCCACGTCCACTATCCAGATTTTTTTGTCTTTCTTATCTACAATTGTTAAGTCTGGGGTATTATGTTGCAGGTGCTTGTCTGTTTGAATTCTGAAGTCCCAGAGCAGTTTAATTTCATCATCATCACCGTCATCATCATCATTATCATCATCATCATCTATTATTATTATTATTATTATTATTATTATTATTATTATTTGGTATATTTATCGTCTTTTTCTTCATAATGTCTTATTTTATTTTGAAATACATTTATAAGTATAGAAAGACAAATGAATTACAAAATCATTAATGAAATTAAGAAGCAGAGAGAACATTGGAATGACTTCTGGGTAAAGCTAAGTGAAATGATAGATGTTGTTGACATTTCACTACTCATGCTACTAACTTCTTGAGACCAGATCTCAAACAATGTGACAAATGTCATGTCTCATATAGTGCCTGTGTCCAATGAAGACAAATCCCTACAAACAATCACTAACTACCATACTGTATAGAAGACAGCGTATAGTCTTCCTATCTCTTAAAGTATTTGGGAATTTGTGTCTAAATTTCTTTGAAATATCAATTACATTATGCCAGTGTGTTAAAGTTCTCCAGATCTTTTTGAAATTTGATTCTTGTGATTGTTAATTGGCTAGTGGTGGCTATTCTATATTTTTAAAACTAATGTCCCTTTCTTTAATTCTGTACTGTAATCTAATCTTTACTGGAGAGCAGCATTTGTCTATCTTCCCAAATCTTATTTCTATTCGTTTCTTCCCCAATATTTATCATCCTGTCAGTACACTTGAGATGTACAGAAGATTTGCATACTATTTATATCCTTTCTTGGTTGTTCTGATATTTTTCTTGCTCTAGTTACATCGTTTATTGTGCACACTTTACTTAAAAAGGCATTGTATAGCAGCTTAATTTGTTTTGTGTCCTAATTATATCACCCATTTTATCAGCCCTATTCATTGGTGACCCTCTCCCATGTAGCAGTCTCTGTTTATCTCTTTTTTGCATACTACACAACTCCAAAGTCAGATCTGAGATCTCTCTAACCTTATAATTAACCATTTTATAATAGAAAACAAGTTTGGCTGGATGTTGGTGTAGTGGCTGTTTTTGCTCCTGGGTCTAAGAATGGGTGTATAATATTCTATTCTTATATTGCAGAATTAAAGGAATGGACAATTGGAAGGACAATTAGGGCCAAATTGTGATATAGATCTGGAGAACATCAACATATTGACATAAAGTTATTTGAGGGAC
The DNA here is from genome assembly GCF_016545835.1 of Crotalus tigris. Lineage (NCBI taxonomy): Eukaryota > Metazoa > Chordata > Lepidosauria > Squamata > Viperidae > Crotalus > Crotalus tigris. Next base: position 730,094 of record NW_024096647.1, on the reverse strand, counting down.
CACCTCTCCCCAACTATATCTATCTGGCCCACCAGAACCAGAAGGCAGTCCATGTTGTGGTCACAACTATCAAGGAAGTAAATTTAATGGAACCTAGGAAAAGGGCCTTTCCTGTGGTGCTTCCGTCCTTTTGGGAAATCATTTCCATAGGGATAAGATTGGTCCCCACTTTGTTGTTTTTCCACAAGGCCTTGAAAACATGGATTTGTCGGCAAGCCTGGGAACCCCATGATCATGTCTGATTCTGCTGTTTCAGCAATGGGCTGTGTGTGGGGAGTTAAACTGAATTTTTTACTGTGGATTTTTAATATTGTATGCTACCTAGAGTTACTGTGTGTAAAGAAAGAAAGAAAGAAAGAAAGAAAGAAAGAAAGAAAGAAAGAAAGAAAGAAAGAAAGAAAGAAAGAAAGAAAGAAAGAAAGAGAAAGAAAGAAGGAAGGAAGGAAGGAAGGAAGGAAGGAAGGAAGGAAGGAAGGAAGGAAGGAAGGAAGGAAGGAAGGAAGGAAGGGCAATCAGCCAAGAAATGAATTTATATATTTATTGTTTTAATGTTCACATTATACCATGTGTGTTTGGTATTTAACAGCCCCCATACTCTGAACTTCCATTTGTCATATAGACAGAAATACTGTATTCAAATATATGAGAAATTATAACGATGAATGGAAAATATAAGGGGGAAAAAACCTCTTCTCACTTTGTCATTCAGATCTTTTGAGAGAGAAGAGGAAATAGGACTTGAAGGGTCAAAGTAGTGTACTCGTAGCTAATGAACCATGATATGGAAATATGTTATATTTATTCTGCATTGTATATTTCTATTGCAAAATGAAGGAGAGGGGAGAATGCATTCTGCAGAACTCAGTATATTTCAAGGAGACTGCTGTCATCAGCCATCTCTTTAATATTTTCACTTGTTCCAATGACATACTTTCGTGCTGTATTTTAAACACCTCTTCTCCTTCACTGTTAGAAGAAGGGGAAATTCACCATATTGCATCACACCCTGCATTATATCACACAACTATTGATATACTGAAAGCAGATGGTTACACCACACAGGTGTAAGATAATTCTGAAAGCTAGTAAATGATGGTGTTTTTGGGGGGGATGCAGTTGGGTAAACATCTGTTCTGCCCACAGTTTGTGTGAGTGAGTGTGAATATTCAGTGGAGTTGCTACCAGCTGTCTCAAAATCCATTGAATAAAATTGTTAAAAATAGTTGGTTGATACCATTTTAAGAAACAAGCTTCAAATTTTCCTACAAAAAGGTAAATTTTGAATGAAAGCTTGAGCAAACTACATTAAAAGCACCTAATATAATTCTGCTAAACCCAAAGAATGCTGAATTAATGACAGCTCATTCTGAGAATACCCAGTTGTCCTTTTGAGGCACTTTATATAATCTTTCACTACTTGTAGGCCTTGGCTTACGATAGCTATTAAGCAAATCTGGTTTCCTCCAATGATTTTCCTTGTTGGAAGCCACCTGGGAAGATTGCAAATGCAGTGGTAGGATTCAGCTGGTTTGCACCGGTTTGGCAGAACCAGTAGCTAAATTTTGCTGAGTTCAGAGAACCGGTTAAATACACACACTGCTTCCGGAAGAACAGCCTGCTGGAAATCCATGGATGCCACTTCCATAAGTCCATTCTAGGCCTGGGAAGCCTGGAGGAGGCCTCCCAGGCCTAGAACAGCCCACCGGAAGTTCATGGATGCCACTTCCAGAAATCCTCAGAGGCCTAGGCCTGCATCTAATAAGAGAACCGGTTGTTTAGGTATTCCAATCCCACCACTGCACAAATGACAATCACACATCAGTTGCCAAGCCCCTGCTTTTTGATCACGCGACCATGAGGCTGCTGTGATAACTGTAATAGCATAAGAATAAGAATGAGGACTGTTCATAATTCATTTTTCTCAGTGTTGTTGTAACTTTAAACAATCATTAAAGAACAGTTCTGAGTCAAGGACTACCTATATAGATATCACTCTTTCTTCTCCAGTACATAAGAGGTGGATTTTTTTTTTGTTTGTTTTGATAAATCTGCATTCTCTCAAGAATAACTTATGGGGTACAACGTGGTGCATAGAGCTGAAGCAAATAATGGATAGAACCAAGACACACAATTTCTGCATGACCCTCTCTTTCTGACACATTCTCCCTTCTCTTTAAATAAATAGAGCAAATATTTTGCACAAGAGATATCAGCTGCTCTGTTGTATAAGTGCTGTAGAAATCCAGTACTACATGCAATCCTCACTGCTATGCATTGAAGCTCATTCTCTTCTTCCTTCCTCTTTTTCTCTGGGTTTCAAAAGTCTGCAGGTTCATATTGTAGTTATTTTCTATCTTTGCTGTGCAGCTTGTTCTGTTCTTGTTCCCAGCATCATTACAGGACTCTTTCATTCTGTTCAACCCATAAACATCCCTGTGTATTGCTCACCGAAACCATGTATATCACAACAATGTCATACTTTAAGCCTGAAATGTCATCCTCCAAAAGGGAAATTGAGAATCTCCTATTGAAAATTTCCATTATGAAACTGGTGCTTCTTTTGGAGGAATGTAGTCATCTATATGTGAGATATAGGTCCGCTTGTTGACATGTAGTTCCATAGTCAAGTCCTATGGAAATCAGGATTTTAAATGCTCAATTCTGCACAGAATCCTTCTGAATAAATTTTGACCATAGGTATGTTGATAATCAGAATTTGTCAGGATCACTCTAATGAAGTCAGCTTATTTCTTGCCCCTAACATCTGCATCTCTTTTTCTAGCTAATTTTATATTTATTTCAAAGCAAGAATCATTCAGTTCAATGTCTTGAAATTCTTGAAAACTCCTTACACCAAATTCTGAATAGCCAATTTATTTAGAAGAGCAGCTAGCTTTGGTAAACTGTATGGCATTCCCCCTTCCCCCAGCTAAGGTTAAACCTTAAGAAAATAAAAGTTACACAAATTTTAGTTGCAAGGATACGAGACAGGAAACAAAATGAAATGTTTCTCTTTGAATTGTCTTTGTGCTTTCAGGACAATGCCTTAAAAGTCCACCTGCTGAATGTTGGGTGGCTGATATAAAGGGATGTCATGGTAATTTGGAAAAATTCTAAGGGCAGAAAAGAGATTTTTTTTTTTTTTTTGCCCCCAGGTTACCCCACTGGTTTGTCTAGCTCATTACATGCCAAAACATTTGATTGATGCACTCAAACCAGTCTTGGATAATCTTAACTCTTAGTTTAAATATGCTCTTGCTTCTGCTCTGTTACAATTAATTGTATGGGACAAATCAGAATTCAAGCTTGGTTTATACTGGCTTGACCTAGATGCCAGAGAGTGCCTTTGTTTCACACTGTGTAGGAGGCAAGCCAATATTTCAATTCCTTTTAACCCATGGGGTCTTTCCTTTTCTTAATTGTATAGATATTTCTGTGTGATAAATAGCTTTTTACTGCAACCAATGTAGTCTTTCTGTATGCTTAGAAGTGCTTAGAAATACAGTTAAAAAGCCTCCTAGATAAATGTTCCTTTGAAATGTAGTGGTTTGCAATAAATTAATATTATAAAAATATCTGCCCTTGCTTAGTTCGCAATGGCCAGACACAAGAATTCATAAATATTTTTGACCTCCTTGCCACTTGAATCTACCATGCTGGGCTTTCAAAACTTATGGCACATTAAAATCTATTGGAGTCTGTTTAAAAATGCTCTATTCAGATGTTGCTATTTCCATGTGCATAAGAACTCATGGTAAAATACTGGTTGGGTCTTTCTATGCTGTTGCAACCATTGATTTGCACTTGGTTTTAGCAGGTAGTCTTTTGGTGTTCCTCCCATGATTAGGAAACATATAAGGACAGCAATGCTTCCAAAAGCCTGCAAGAATCTAATAGGATCCCCATTTATAGACAGGTCCCTATAACTGTTGTAGGCTAGAGAATTCTGGGAGTTGAAGTACACTTATTTTAAAGCTACTAAAGTTGAGAAACTTTGCCCTACACTTTGAATGAGCAGCTTGTGATCACAGGCCAGATATAGACTTCTGGCTTCTTTGAGTCTATCCCCTATAGATCCTCACAGGATAGTTACAGGCCATTGTGATGGAATGTTGAATGTGCCTAGCTGGCCATATTCTTCGCTTGCCAGAATATTGATACTCAAAAAAGTGCTGTATGATGTGAGGTTTCTCAGAGGAAAAGTGGAAGTGGGGTAGACCATGCAAAACTTGGCATCAAATGTTTAAAGATGACTTACGGACCATGGGCATCAAAGGGGAAGATGCCAAAGACTCTGCCACAGACAGGATTCATTGAAAGAATTTTGATTACTGTCCTCACATGTTGCTTCCTTATGTACTTCATGTGAAAGGAGCCAATGATGATAACAGAATAACAGAGGTCCTCTAGTCCAACTCCTGTCCAACCCCTATACCAGGCAAATGGTTGTCCAATCTCTTCTTAAAAGCTTCCAGCATTTGGAACATTCACAATTTCTGAAGGCAAGTTATTCCACCGATTCTAATTGTCAGGAAGTTTCTCCTTAGTTCTAAGTTGCTTCTTATTCTTCCTTCAAATGCTTTGGAGAATAGGTTGACCCCTTCTTCTTTGTGGCAGCCCCTTAGATATTGAAACACTGCTGCTGTTGGTGATGATGATGATGATGATGATAGATCCCCACCAAAATTCAACAGAAAAATATGGTAAGTCAATAATCATAATGATAATAAGCAAAGCAAGACCTGAAAATTTGAATTTTTTAAGAAGAGGTGTCTCTGATATAGAAACATCACCAATCCCTGGCATATAGTATGTTGGCATAAAGGCAAGAGTCTCTGTACTTGAAGACCTATTCAGACTTCTTTGAGAGGCTAGAGAAAAAAAAAAGCACTGCTGTTTTAAGGAGTTCACACATTGAAGTTAAAATGACATTGCAAGCTGGAGCGCATTTTTCAGGTTTTAAGAGATAGCAGAAGTTGCTGCATGCTCTGTTGTGCAAGGCCCAAAGCACTTCTAAATCCTTTTTGATGCACTTACAGCCCTTATATCAGCTTGTTCCTTCTTTCACTACCTGCTATCTTAACTCCATGCACAGAGTACTAAATAAGGAAGCTTGAGGGAACCATCCAATGAAATAAAAGAGGTGAATTATTCTTCTTAACAGTCCCTTAAGCTAAAGCAGGAATAAATTAAACAAAGATGCACTGGTAGATCTTTAAATGATTTTTCAATAGACCACCAGGAATTTCTGACTTTCCATTGTTTAATAACAGGGAGAAGTCCCACTTTCAATTAGGCTGCTGAGAAGAAGAATACTTGAGGAAGAACAAAGTATTTTTTATTTATTCCTTTAATTAGCAGACCTAATTCTATTTCTAATTTTTATTTATTTAATTGGTTAATTCCAGTTTTTTAAAATAAGTAAATGAATTTGTTCATTTTTACTTTAAATGATGATTAATGAAATCAAGATGAGAGCATTCTGATATATCAATACAGTACACAGTAGAAAAAAAGACAATATCAATTCACTAGCTTCATTTCAGAGTCTGCATATAATTTAAGTTAGGATTTGCCCACAGAAAAATAACAACAGAAGAAAGAAGCTTGATATCAAGGTTCTGACTGATGGAACCAAATAAATCGGAACTCCGAGGTTTGAGATTTCCTCAAAGAATATGTTTATTAGATACATAGTGTTGGCATAGTGAAAAGTGAAACCAACTCTAAAATCCCCCCCCCCACAGGGATTCAATATGATAAAATGTCACAATTCCCTCCCCTCTGCTATGCTGTTGATCACATTATCAAATGAGACTAATTGGCAGGCATCTTGACAGATCTTCCCTCTGCCTTCCAGGTTGGTAAGAATGACCTTGGTTTCCATATGACCATGCTATGTTTAGTCTAGCACAGGGGTCAGCAACCTTAAACACTCAAAGAGCCACTTGGACCCATTTCCTAGAGAAAAGAAAACACTGGGAGCCGCAAAACCTGTGTGCACCGTGTGCATGCACATGCGCATGAGGGGGGGGAGCTTGATTGAAGAGTTTAATTAAAAAGAAATAGAGGCTGTTATGCATGAGTTCTCTCTCTCTCTCTCTCTCTCTCTCTCTCTCTCTCTCTCTCTCCCTCTCTCTCCCTCCCTCTCTTTGTCTCCCTCCCTCTCTCCCCCCCTCTCCCTCTCTCCGATCTTCTGCTCACCTGGCAGGCTGGCTTCATGTTGTTCTCTGACAAGCTGACACACATTCTTATTGGGCTGGCACACACAGAGACACAGACACATAAACACACAAACACACATACACACACACACACACACAGAGAGAGAGAGAGAGAGAGAGAGAGAAGGGAAGCGCAACTGCCCCCCCCTTTCTCTCCAAATAGCGGAGGAGGCTGGGCAGCTGGGAGCTGCCGGAGAAGGCTCAAAGAACCACATGTGGCTCCGCAGCCACGGGTTGCTGACCCGTGGTCTAGCAGAAGCAAACCCTCCCCCCTTTCTCTGGCAACTTAAAATGACAAAGATGGCTGCAGCCAAGTTTCTTTGAGAAGTTGACACTTGTTGATCTTTTACACGATTTGTGTTTTTATGTATACTTACAGTATGTGTGGGTGCCTGAATATGAGTAAATTATACAAGTTACAGTACATAAAGATTCTTCTAAAGTTACTTGTGACATATTGCCTAGATATTAATAATTTTAATCATATATATTGGAATCATAGAAGAACTTTAATTCTTCTTATACATCTTTTGTACTATTAATTGACCTTGGGTTCATATAGTAATCTGAAATATGTGAAGCCAGTCACTACTGTTTGTAAAACAGAAGTTATGATTTTGATTTTATTCAGGCTAAAATGTAATTGGGTCAGTAGTTTGCTTGCAAATTAGCCAACATGAACTTTATTTCCAATGGATGGGGAACCTTTGGGGAATTTCAGGACTATTGATTAATTGGGAAGTTGAAAAAAAAACATGCTGAAGGAAAGCAATAGCAAATTGTTTCCATAATGCTTCCAATAAAACTGCAAGGATATAAGCAACTGGGAACTGGTTGCTTCAAGGACCTATTTGTTTTTATAGTAGTTGGTGTATGATTTAATGCATTTTGTACATCTAGAAAATTGAGTTAATTGAGTAAGCATGGTTAAAATAGCATTAAGAAAACAATCACAACTTTCAAACAGATTATGAACAACTGATATGTTCCACTGTAATTTAGCAAGTGTTTTCTAATTCTTTTCCCCAGGACAGAATAATTTGTATTAGAAATTAAATTATAAGGATTTTTGTGATTGTGACTGATTAAAAAGTTACTCAGGCTGAGCCCCAGGAAATCAACATGTTGAATATCCATGTAGGTATATATTTCTTGTAAAATACCAAATTTAGTTCTTCAAGGTCAGAAATGCATGTGAGGGTATAGTTTGTCAACTAAAAACATACTTTATTTACAAAAATGTAAATGAAATCTCTCAATGGTTCCTTACTGTCACAGGAAGCTGTTCCTAATAGGGATGAACAACAAACACTAGAAGTATGGCAGGAGTCTATAATCGCAGTAGGGTCACCCAAGGCATGAAGATTATCCTAACTGCCCAGCTAAAAGAGACAGATGTATATAATACTGGGCAGCAGTGATAGATGCTGGAGGCAGACTCTTCTTTTAGTGACAACAACCATATTGTTTCATATTGCATGGGAAAAGGCAATGGTAAACCATTCTTGTATTTTATCAAGCAAACCACAATAGATAATATAAGATGATTGACAATATAATGCCAGATGATGGACTTCATCAGGTCAACATGGTACTGAAGAATAGCTAGGCATCCTTCAGAGCACTTATGGTGTTTATGATGAAGGCAGATTAAAGCTTTTAAGACATCCAGTTGATGGTCTTGCCAAGCAAGAGAATAAATCCAGAGACTTCCGGTTTTGTGCCATAGTGCACGACTGAGGGATTGTGGAGCTCTGTACTTCACAGCTAGTTTTGCCCGGCCAGGGGATCCTAAATAGGTCTAAAGGTGCCCTGGAGAGGTGAAAAAGAAAGAGGGCCACCCCGATGATGGTGGAATGATGGCAGTCATCCTGCTTGATTTGGGGGAAACCCTCTAACCCAACAGGAAAAAGGCCGGCCACACCTTGGCCAGCTTTTGGCTGCTACTTGCAGCCAAAGTTCAAAGGCACCAACCAGAACAACGGTGAACAGCGTGCTTGAAACTGGGTGAGGATTTTGATCTTCTCTCTCCTATTTTGTATCTAATTTCCTGGAAAAGATTCCCAAGGAGCAAAAATCCTCCCAAAGTGAGAAGGGAGGAGACTACACCCCCACCCTCCCATAGACAGAAGCAGCGAATTAAACTCTTATGTGGAAAAAAAAATATTGAAATGAGATTAAAAATACTACTGTCTGGATAAATTTGAAAACTAAGAAAACGTAAAATTCCATATTTGATGAAATTATATAAATAATAATAATAATAACTCTTTGCTGACATCTAGTGGAGGATTAGAGAAAACTATAGCTGCATTGACTCAGAATTTGCAAGACACCCAGAAACAGCAAAAAACAGCTGGGAAAAAAAGCACTGGGCTATCTACTACAGTAGACATGTCAAACTTGCGACATCACGTGACATTGCACAATGTATAGGGACAGTTTTGCCATTGCCGGCAATGGGGTGGGTGCAGCTTCTGCGTGGGCTGATAGTTTGACACTCCTGTACTACAGAGTGAAAATGTATAGATTTACAAACTGCTGACTTTCTGGGATTATAAACACACTGAGCTGCATTTTTAAGATTAAGAACTGTTTTCAGAGAAAGAAAAACCTTGGCCTTTGGCTAATCATCTAAAGGGGAAGTTACTGAAAGTTTTTAGCTGATTAAACACTTTGGACTGAAATCTTGGCTGTCTGATAATCATAAGACCCCTGAAAATAAGAACTGTTACAAAATACTGTTTTCAGTGGTGCTTTGATAATTGGAAATGTATTGGATTACAAAAACCATTAATTATTATTATTATTATTATTATTATTATTATTATTATTATTATTATTATTATTTAAAAAATTGGAAGGGACCTTGGAGGTCATCTAGTCCAACCCCCTGCTCAGGCAAGAAACCCTATACTATTTCAGACAAATGGCTGTCCAATCTCTTCTTAAAAACTTCCAGTTTTGGACCAGTCACAACTTCTGGAGGCAGGTTGTTCCATTGATTAATTGTTCTAACTGTCAGAAAATTTCTCCTTAGTTCTAGGTTGCTTCTTTCTTTGATTAGTTTCCATCCATTGCTTCTTGTCTTACTAGGTGCTTTGGAGAATAGCTTGACTCCCTCTTCTTTCTGGCAGCCCCTTATCTAAAGATAAGAACTACATAAGATTTGGTTGTTTGAATTTTAAGATGGGTTGGTTTGATAAAGCTTATTAAAGATACTATGGTACCAGTGAAAAACTACTTAGAGGAGGGAGACAAAATGAATGTTGTATATTTATCAAAAAGTGACAGAAAACCACACCTAATACCTCCTCCTGAAGACCCCAGTTTGGAAAATTATAGATCTGCAGGAACAATGACTCAAGACAAAGCAAATACATTCCAGGAGAAAATATATGCAATGCTGTAACTGATTCAGATGACAATTGTCTCAAATAATGATGAGATTAATAACAACTTTGATAACATAAATGAACATATCTCTAACCAAAACTCACAATTAAACAACACTCAAAAAATGATCATAAAGAATGAAATGATGATGATGATGATGATGATGATGATGATGATAATGGAAGGGACTTTGGAAGTCTTCTAGTCCAAACCCCTGGCAGGAAACCCTATACCATTTCAGACAAATGGCTGTCCAGTCTCTTCTTCAAAGCTTCCAGTTTTGGAGCATTCACAGCTTTTGGAGGCAGGTTGTTCCACTGATTAATTGTTCTAACTGTCAAGAAATTTCTCCTTCCTTCTAGGTTGCTTCACTGTTTGATTAATTTCCATCTGTTGCTTCTTGTCCTGCCTTCAGGTACTTTGGAGAATAGCTTGTCTCCCTCTTCTTGTGGCAGCCCCTCAGATATTAGAACACTGCTATCATGTCACCCTTAGTCCATCTCTTTGTTAAACTAGACATACCCAATTCCAGCAACCGTCCCTTATATGTTTTAGCCTCCAGTCCCCTAATCATCTTTGTTGCTCTTCTTTGTACTCTTTCTAGAGTCTCAACATATTTTTTACATTGTGGTGACCAAAACTGGATAAAGTATTCCAGTGTGGCCTTACGAAGGCATTGTAAAGTGGTATTAATACTTCATGAAATCTTGATTCTATCCCTCTGTTAATGCAGCCCAGCACTGTGTTGGCTTTTTTGGCAGCTGCAGCACACTGCTGGCTCATATTTAAGTGATTGTCCACTAGGACTCTGAGGTCCCCCTTATAGTTACTACTATTGAACAAGGTACCCCCTATACTATACCTGTACATTTGGTTTTTCTTGCCTAAATGTAGAACCTTACTTTTTTGACCATTGAATTTCATCTTGTTAGATAGTGCCCAGTGTTCGAGTCTGTCCAGTTCCTCCTGTATCTTAAGCCTGTCTTCTAGAATGTTGGCTATTCATGCCAGCTTGGTGTCATCTGCAAATTTGAAGAGTTACCCTTCTATCCCCTTGTCCAAATCGTTGATGAAGATGTTGAAGAGCACTAGGCCCAGAACAGAGCCCTGGGGCACCCCACTACACACTTCCCTCCATGTAGATGCAGTTCCATTGAGGACCAGACGCTGAGTATGGCCGGTCAGCCAGCTACGAATCCATCTGGTGGTGATGCTGTCTAACCCACATTTTTCTATCTTATCAAGTAGTAGGTTGTGGTCTACTTTATTAAATGCCTTACTGAAGTCCAAGTAAATTATATCCTCTAGTCCACTAATTTTGTCACTTGGTCAAAGAATGCAATAAGATTTGTCTGGCATGATCTGTTTTTGACAAACCCATGTTGGCTTTTGGTAATGACTTTTTTTGCCTCTAGGTATTCGCTGATTCATTGCTTATCTTTTCCAAGATCTTCCCAGGTATTGAGGTCAGGCTAATAGGTCTGTAATTTCCTGGATCCATTTTTTTTCCTTTTTTGAAGATGGGAACTACATCAGCTCTTTTCCAGTCCTCTGATAGTTTCCCAGTGCTCCAAGATCTTTGAAAAATATAGTTCAGTGGTTCTGAGATTACATCTATTAGTTCCTTCAGAACCTTGGGGTGTAATCCATCTGGTGCTGGTGATTTGAACTCGCCTAGGCTGGACAGGTGCTAACTTACCATTTTCTTGCCTATCAGACAACACAATACAAACCAGAGGAAAATGATTTAAATATGAAAGCTACAAATGAAGAGAACTACAACTTAATACAAACAAAAGAAAATCCGCAAAATTTTGCTATAACAAAGGACTTTCAGGTCTTCAAAATGAACTTGAGGACAAAAAAGAAGATTTAATAAAGTGGATTAAAGAGCTGTCAGGAGAATCATTGAAGTATGGGAGACAAAAAACAAGTATTTTACTTAATTTGTCTTTTTTATCCCCAACAAAAACATAATCTGGCAAGCTAAACCTGATTTGGAAAGCAACCTGGCAAAAGAAGAAGATTAGAATTAGATTTAAGAGATGTGATTTAACCTATCAGATGGAATACTATATGATTAAACACCTGTTTGAATAAGATTAAAAAAATATAAAGTTTGGATATAAAGAGGCCCTATGGTAAGATTGATAGATGGTGTACTACATGATTAAATACTTGTTTGAACATGGTCAAAAGAATAGACAAAGCTTGGACATAAAAGGGTTCTATAGTAAGAGGGATAAGATATATAAACACTATAATACTTTTATAATATCTGAAATATAAAAATATTGAGATGGCATATTTGAATGAAAAGTTTGGATATTCAAAGGTAATGAATTTTGAGAAAATTATGACTGATAAGAGTGGTTTCAATACTGAGGGGAAATTCAGCTTAAATAAGAATTTTGAAAGCAGAACATCTAATGACTTAATAAGATGACTTCTATAAATACAATTGAAACATAAGCTGCTTAGAAAAGATGTTATATGTTGATGTTATTGTTATATGTACAAATACTAGAAAAATGTTTATACCCAAATTTGTATGTATTGAAAGTATTAAGAATTATATTTGTTTAATGTAGACAAAAGGGGAATATTATTGGAAGAAGAGAAGATCAAGGAAATATCAACTAACATATTGATCAATTATAAAAATAAATTATTATTGATTGTTTTTAAATATATGAACCCAGACAACACATTGTTCACTAAGCATTAAAGACCGTTATTGTAAAAATTAATAAAATATATTAAAAAAGAGAGAGAGAGAATAAATCCAAACTTGCAAAGGAAGAATTACAATGGGGACATGGAACATAAGAAGCATGAGCATGGGAAAGCCCAGGAGAGTGGAAAAGTAAATGAATCAACTTCATATTAACATTTTAGGCATCAGTGAATAGACTGGAATTGAATACTAAATACTGAAGACTGCACTGTTTACTATTCAGAACACAAAAAAATACAAAAGCTATGTTGTATCAGAAATGATATAGTAAAAACAGTACTTCGCTACAACGCAGTCAAGGATCAAATAATATCAATTAGACTTTACAGACAACCCTTTAATATGATGGTTATCCATATTTATGTTCCAACAACTAATGAAGAAGACAAGGTTGCTGTGTTTTATGATCAAGTTCAAAATTGTCAGAATCCTTAAATAAGCTGCTTGTGGTTGGAGACTGGAATGCCAAAGTTGTAAATAATACGGAGGAAAAAGTAGCAACAGAACTGTATAGCCTAGGAAACTGAAATAAAGGAAAATGACATATGAGTTGTTGTTAATGCAATGATTTCTTCATTGCTAGCACAATTTCTAAACAATCAAAACAGTGGCAATATAAATGGACATCACCAGAATGGATCCACAGAAATCAAATTTACTGCAGTATATAATTGATACAAGGAGGTAGAAAAGCTCAGTTATAAGAGCAAACATATGTCAATGTAAGTTCAAAGTCATACTAAAAAGGAAGAGTAAAGCCAATACAGGCTTCATTGATTATAGAAACCTCCTTGATTGTGTCAACCATACCAAGCTGTGGAATGTACTCAGAAAAATGGGAATCCCTGAACATTTCATTATCCTCCTGATAAATCTATACAAAGGTCAGGAAGCTACACTATGGATGGAACTTAGTGGAAAGGATTAGTTGCAGGTCAGCAAAGGAATGAAACAATGCTGTATACTCTCCCTTTATTTATTCAATCTATATAGTGAAGGCATATGGAGGAAAGCGGGAGAAAACAAGATCAGTATGGTTTTAAAACTGGAGGATGTAACATCAATAAGCAGTACCACATTTGATAACACTACTCTGATAGCTGAAAATTCAAAAGATCTGCAAGCTCTAGCAATGGAAGTCAAGGAGCAGAGTGAAAAATTAGGGCCATGATTAATTATAAAGAAGACTAAATTAATGACAATGGCACAGTGGGCAGCCTTAGACTTGACAATGAAGATATTGATGTAGTAGATAGATGATGCCTTTTAGGATCAGCCAACCACAGTAAAAGAATCAGTCAAGACATATAAGTAGTCCTCACTTTACGACCATTCATTCAGCAACTGCTTGAAATTACAATGATGCTGAAGAAAGGAACTTACGACCTGTATTCAAAGTTATGGCTGTTACAGTGCCCCCACAGTCACACGATTACAATTTGAGCATTTGACAATCTGCTTGTCCTTACAACTGACTGCAGGAATGCTTTCAACTGTCACCATCCACCTATCTTTCCCCCCATGCCAACCTGCTGGTCCCTTGAGCCTACTTTCTGTCTAGCTAGGTTCCCATAGGCCTTGGGCCTCCCCTTCCCATGCCTTGCTCCTCTTACTTCTTCCCAAGATTTCCTTTCTAAAAAGAATGTCCAGCCAATACAACAGATTTGAAAAATGGCGCCCTCTGAGAGATTACATGAAACAAAGATATTTCTGAAGCCATACCTAACAGGAGCCTTTCTAATTTCCAAATTATTCCAATCTATCTAGGCAGCAATCTGGACCAAAAAAGAAAAAAGAAAGATTTAAATATTCCAACTCAGTCTGATTAATAAGAGGAGGAGTGTTATTTTTTTTTTTCATTTAATTGTGTCCTATTCTCTGAGATTGCCTGGATAAGACCCTGAAGTTTTCTTGAAAAGGTTTTTTAGAAGTGGTTTGCCATTGCCTCCATCCTAGGCCCAATAGTGGTGACTGGCTCAAGGTCATCTAGCTATCTTTGTGCCTAAGGCAAGACTAGAACTCATGGTCTCCCAGGTTCTATGCCCTAACCATTACACTAAACTAGCTCTAATAAGAGTTACTTGGTAGTTATTTTTTTGTCCACCTGATGGGATTAGTCAAGGCAGATTTCATATGACCTTATTTGATATATTCCCATATACATACACACTGATGTATTCCTTTATAAGTATGTATACTATAATTAGTATAACACTTTTATTTACAAGTCAACATTGCTTTACTAACATTTTGAAAACACTGAAATCTCATTTGTGAAACTCGGCTACTAAATATAGAATTAGATAAACCGAGATTTGCAGCTTTAAAAAATAGTATTTGAGAGGCTTATCCATCTACCCATTCATCCATCCTCTCTCTGTGTGTGAGTCTGTGTACTGTATAGGTGTATATTTCGATATAGATACACAAATACCTACCTACATACACACTTCCCAAGGATAGTTCTATGTATTGAAGCTGCTTAATTAAGCCATCATGGGCAAAGAATACTACAGTAAGCATTCAATTAGAACACTTCTTGACAAAGCTCCCTTCTCTGTTTCAATTTACTCTGCTTGCTTCCTTATTATAGTGGTGAAAATAACAGGGAAAATAATGTGTGAGAAACCATGACAGTCTCCCCTGCATGAAGCACGGTTTGACATTTATTTCCTTTCTTTGAAAGAACTGGAACTATCCCATACAATTTTCTCTTTGAGCAGCCCACACCATTTGCCTTTCCAGCTTCTTTGCAGATTGTAGACAAAGTTGGAAAAGAAAATGCTGGATATGAGGTTTTTCTCTAGTTGTGAAATGTTTGACAGGTAAAGAAAGATCTCCTGCCTGGGAAACTGGTTGAAGTTTTTTTCTAATCTTCCAAGGCCACAAATTAAATATTTACTATTCACAGGTACATGAGATATATTGTAATTATCATGAGCTTGTTAAGCTATGGTATTGGAGCTAATAACTGGCTTATATTTTTATAATTTCTTGAAACAGCAACAGTGAAAGAGAACAATCTGGAGAAGCATGAGTAGGTATAGAATGTATTTAAAACTAATTATTTTGCTAAGATTTTAAAAAATGCAATACCCAGAGAATATAGCTGGGGTTTAAAATAATTGTGTTTCCACTTCCAAATCAAGGGAAATGAAATTCTTCAAAATGGGAGTGCTCCCATCTTATTCTTTAGGGTAATTAAAGACAATATGTATTGCTTGATTTTTTTTATAAGCATACAGTGTTCTTGTGTAAGAAACAGTAAACATTTAAGAATGTTAGCTTGATACATGATTGATCTTCAAGTGATTTGAAATGCCAGCTATATAATAGATTTTTTTTCCCTATAGGATTCAGTCCAAGCAATTAAAACTGCATCTTCATTATATACTTTGTACCCCTTCCAGCCTCAAACTAGTTTTAGTGATCCCATGCCTGCATAACACATAAAAAACCCAAAATAAAATGTTTTCTTATTTGCTCCCAAATGGTTACAAATGCTCATACCAATTTCAAGTTAAGTTAGCAGTACAACAGAAAGTGTGTGTGTGTGTGTGTGTGTGTTTGTGTGTGTGTATGTCTGTGTTGTGTGTGTATGTGTATACACACACATATATGTGTATATATATATGTGTGTGTGTGTGTGTGTGTGTGTGTGTGTGTGTGTATACATGTATGTGTGTATATGAAGTGTAAGAAAGAAGGTGAGGATTTTGAAAGATATTAAGGGCAAGCAACCTAGGTGAATACATAGCCAATTTCAAGAAATACATATTACACATTACACATATGATGACACATTATTCTCTTTAGTTAAAAGAAAAAAAACTATTATTCATCCTGCCTGATTCTAGGATGTTGGGTGGTTGGGAGCAGTGTTTTGTTTTGCTTTATCCTTACTAATTAGTTACTTTTTTTCTGTTGTGGGATTTCACTTCTACAGAGCTTCAAAAGAAGTTGACGAAATTTGTATATACAGTATTTATTCTGGAAGGCAATGTGTGATGCTATGAATTACAGCTAAAGGAAGAACAGCACTCAGGGATATACATACATTTTACATACCGAAGGTTCCAGCCCTAGAGCTCTCCCTTAGAGGACTGCTGAATCTGAACACGAGGGCCTTCCCCTTTAAAATTATGAATCTCATTATGCAGTTTTGGGTAAGGTAAGGAAACCCTTTTTTGAATTGTTCGATTCAGTTTGGAAAATTGATCGGATTGAGTTTGAATGTTAGAATCAAATAACTGAATTAGATTGATTCACTCTGATTTTTATTTGGTTTGAAATGGTAATTCAATTCAATTACTTTCTAATTATAATCCTGAATCAAATTTCTGCACAGGTCTAATTTTATTTGCAATTTCTTGATTGATATACCTAAAGAATGCGTTGCATTGGAGTGTGTCCATTTTCAATGTGTTTAAAATGAAGAAAAATATTACAAAGCCATAAACTATAAAGCGTACTTTAAAAGATGAATACTTCAAAGTATTTTTTTTTAATTATAATAGCAATACCATTAGATTTTGTCAAAAGTTAAAATAGCAATTAATAACATTCAAAGCACATTCCAGGTGAGAAAATATGAGGAATAAAAGTAAATTACTGCCAATGACAACACTATATGAAGACAAGGGACAATCCTTAAACTACATATCCTGTTCTTTCAAGAGAAATATTCTTCTATCCATTACAGAATTATATAGCTCTATCAGATATTATAAGCTAGGAGTACATAATTTTTGGTTCCAGAGATATATTCCTCTGCCTTGCAGGGACAAATCGTTAAAAACACGTGGAGCAATAATATTTTAATTCTGATCCATTAAATTTCATTAATTATATTAAAACTGCATTCAGTCAGATGTGTACCTATATATTTGGAGGGAATGTAGTATCAACAACCCACTGAAAAGACTAATGGAGCTTCTGTTTCAAAATATTCATTTTTTTTTTCTTTTAAGCTCTGTCACTACAAGCAGAATTTTAACCTACAGAAAATAGAGTAAAAGAGCTAATAATGGATTAGCTCTTTTGAAAAGAATCTGGGCATTATATATTCAATAATAATTATTTTGTTTAGAAGCTACTTCACTTTTCTTTATTTTACCAGTATATTTGCAAATTACTCTCAGGATCCATGTCCCACATTATAGGAAACATTTTAGCTGCTCTCTCTTTGTTATTTAATTCTTGTTAATACATCGATGACCCCCAAATCTCTCCTTTTCACATGTATTTGGGGAAAATGGAAAAACATTAATTTGGAATGAACTTGCCTCCAGAAGCAGTAAATGCTCTAACACTGGAAGTTTTTAAGAAGAGACTGGACAGCCATTTGTCCAAAATGGTGTAGGGTTTCCTGCCCGAGCAGGGGGTTGGACTAGATGACCTCCAAGGTCCCTTCCAACTTTACTACTATTACTATTACATATTCATGATGCCTAATTCACAGTTGTTGGCTTTCTAAGACATGGTAAAAGGTAATAAATATCCCAGAACCATATAAATCAAGGGTTTCTATCCAATACTGACTTGTATACGTTTTGTACATGAAGTGCAAAATCGAAATGACACCATGCGCTGAGATCAGAGGCAGGAAAACGCTTCCCCTCTGAAATCAATTCTGTCAAGCAGGCTATTTTGGTTTGCTAGCTCCCTGTTAAGTCCATTCCTGCCTTTGTCTACACCATAGATATAAAGTAACATTCCTTTACTTAAAGAAGAAAGCTTTCATATTTTATTGCAAACAAAGTAAAGTACCCCGTCCATTTTACCTGGGAAACACAGCAGGACTTTTACTTTAATAACAATAGTCAAGATGATGGGTCAGAGTTGATCTCCAATTTAACCTCATTCTAACCCTTCACCTTCTAAATCTTCATCTCACTAAATTGTTTGCCTGGAATTCCTCATTAAAATGACCCGAAACAGAATGCCAAATCCTGCTTGACAGTGTATTCAATAAATGCACCTGTGGCAGCCATGTAATAACTTAACAGTGAATAATAATTGAGGCAAGAGGTTCTGAAGCCTTCCTTTTGTAAGAAATAGTCCAATAAAAATAGGAGAGATCATCCAAAGCTAAATTGTAGTATATGAAGGGGAAAATCCATCCATCCATCTAGACCAAGGGTTCCTAACTGGGGGTGCGAGTTGATATTCCAGGGGGTGCAAAAACTTTGGTTTAGAAGTTTCAAATGCCTAATTTGTTATTTTGAACTTTTGTAAGGGGTGTGTGGATATATACCAGAAGTGTTCTAGGGCTGCGGGGTATAGAAAAGGTTGGAAGCCACAGATCTAGACAGTCATCCACACAGAGAAGATTAATAAGAAGAAGAACACTACACTAATAATATATTAGTTAACAATTGTATTCAGTGCACACATAAGCGTAACTCATCTAAGAAAATGTAATCCATACTGATACGGCATTTTGTAGTAGTTCATTTCAAATTTTAATAGTACATCCTTGAGAAACACTTTATGTTTATTTTCTCCTTGTAGTGTATTAAAAAAAATAGTGATGAAGTTAGTCATCATTAAAGTCTTTCTTTCAATAAATTGCTTTGTAGCAACTGAAGAAAAGATCATTTCTTTCCTCTTCCCTCCAACTCTGTTCCATTTGTCTTTGAAGTTTACTCTTCTGCCTTTAATTACCTTTGATGGAGTGGTAAGAGTCTTTCCCCAGAACACTTTATATACTTAGGCTGATATATCATAAATGAGAAACCTTGCGCTTCAAGCAGCACTTTAAACTGTAAGGACACGTCACATTGACATACACTCAATAATAACATTTCGCAGCTTTTAACTAAGCTAGTAAGAGCTTTCCCCCCCCCCCCGAGACAGATGCCCCTTACTGCCCGTATACTTTTTTTTTTTTTTGCTGATAGAGTGATGTCTTTATTTAGGAAGTTAGAAAAAAAATGCTTGAAGTCATCAGCAGTTTCAAGAACTCACTGCAGAAAGAGGGATAAAGCTTATTCAAAGGATGGATGACAGCTTCTCATTGGGGATTGCTATAAAATGCTATTTCCCCATATAAAAAGAGTTGCTGAAATACAGAATAATCACACATTACTAAAAAAAACAACCCTTCCTTCCTTCCTTCCTTCCTTCCTTCCTTCCTTCCTTCCTTCCTTCCTTCCTTCCTTCCTTCCTTCCTTCCATTAAATAAATTGAAAACTATTAGGTCATCCAGCAATTTCCACTGTGACAAATTGAAATTTCATTTTGTTTAAAGCAACTGAAAGGAAAGACAGCTACTATAAGATTAGGATTTTTCAAGGAAAATCTCTAAAGAGCACTACATTTGTATGAATTGATTTTAAAAAGCACTGTTCATAAAGTGTGACATTTAGAATGGTGTTTAACAGTGGATTTTCTTGAGCATGAATATTGGAATTGATGGAGAAAAAGGAATATGTTTACTGTCATTATACATAAGCCATTTGTAATCCACTGAACAAATGATTGAACATTTAATGGCAGTAATTTACTTATAGCTTGTTTTTTTTTTAAAAAAAAAAACTGGTTTGCAATGAAGCGTTCTTTGGCTCTGTCAAAGTTAAGTTATTACAGGTACTTAACGCAGCCCTATAATTGTTTACTGTCAGTATAATAGAATGCTTAATGCAGTGGACTAGGACAGGGGTAGGCAACCTTGGCTCTTTTATGACTCATGGACTTCAACTCCCAGAATTCCTGAGCCAAGGAAAGGCAGTTTAAGCTTTTGGTAGTTTAATAAAAGATAGGAAACAATTATTAGGGTATTTGCAAGAGAATGGCAGGAGATACCATCAACCTACATGACACAGATTTCATTACGGTGGAGAATTTGGCTTTGTATGTCCTTCCAAATGGAAGTGGGTCTGCAAAAAGGCATCACAATAAAAAGAAATATCATGATATCTTCATGTTGATTGGCACAGTAAAAGCACTCAGTTCCTCATCTCCCTATACAGTATTTCTTGCTGTTTGACCAGAAGCCAGTTTTTTTCCACCCATTCATGTGAAACACAATTTGTCACAAATATTTTCCCTTTTACTGCTGTAAACCTCTAACTGCTTATAGAGGTAGCAAAATCGGTGTAAACGTATTAATGACAATGACAACAACAATCAAAACAATCTCACGTCTTCCACCAGGTTATATTGTTTTTCATGTAGTTCTGGTGATTTTTCTTCCTTTGGTTCTAGTATTGCTAAATGGTTCTTTTTTTAAAAAAAAAAAAAAAAACCAGGACTGAAAGCATGTAGCTTTACCATTTGGCACTGAATCATATAAAAAAAAAAATCCCCCACTCATTCTTGGTGGAAGGGTTTGATGAATATATTTTGAATGGTGAGTTATGATTTATGGATATGTCCACCTGTTAGAGATTAAAGTTCCAGTTATAATTCTTCTCCAATTGATGAAAACTTATATCATGATTAGCTGATACATTTCAGTAACATAGTTTGAGGACAATTTTTGTGGCCAGAAAAAGTGGACCTGGTGTCGCAGGGAGCCTGTAATTTTTATATCAGTTTTTCACTTCTGGCCACTGCATGTGCACAGTTTGGCAGGCTTATGTTGTCAGCTGGGATATAATAAGAAATAAAACATTCCTCTTCCTAAAAATTTCTTTGGCTCTTGAATTCTGATTTGCAATCTTTCAGCAATTTTCTTCTTGAGGAACGAAGTGGGGGGAATCCTCAGTGACTAATGTCAGAGCATAAACCATTTGTTACCATTACTCTTGATGCATTGCTTGTCGCAATTCAGTCTTCAGATACATAAAATAACTTGTGTTGCCTCTCACAACAAGGAAAATCAACTCCAGATAACAATGTTGTAGAGGATATGATAAATTCATATGGTAACGAACAGCTGGGATGTAGCAGTGACTCACTTGCAAACTAAGATACAATCCCCAGGATTCAAACTTATTTTTCTGCACTTGCAGGATAATCTATGTTGATTGTATTAGGAGGTAGACTTCAGAACATTCACAAGCTGCTCCAGAACATCAGAAAAATCTGTCCAATAGCTGAAAAACAATTATGAAGATCTGAGCTTTAATGCTACTAACAAATGTAAGCTAAACATTCACTTTCTCCAGGGCTATAATTCTCTACCTCTGCTGCCTGATTCAACTGTTCAAGTAGCACAAGTTGAGACATCTGCTATGGAGGAGTCTCTTTGGAATTGTTTGATTCCTTGGCCCCTCTGCAGATAAAATTTCTCTGAGTGAGCCCTGCAAATTTGGGAACATTTTCACCCCTCTCGCCCTCCCCCCATCTCTAACTGATTAAGATGCTCAACCATTGGCTTTTGGGATCACACTTTCCTACGATGTGAGAGGATTCCCTCCCAATCAATTCAGGTCTTGGGTTGCACCAATAATCTCTCAGGACACTGGCTAAATTCAGTTCAGAGAAAACACTGATAAACACTTTAGAACAGAAAGGAACACAGTGTACTTAATTCATAGGGTTTACAATGAGGCACAAGGCCGAACACATTAAATAGCCTCATGCACCCTTTATTTGAAGGAAGTGAAAGATATATTTTTTTTCTTCCTGGCTAGGAATATCAATATTCTGGGGTTTCATTTTCTCTTTCACATGTAAATATATGTCTGTTTCAGACAGAAGAGAATATTTATGGCTCACTGCATGTGCACTGATTTTTCTTTTTATCTCTGCTGAAATGAATGAGTCCACAAAACATAAGGACATAGTTGATTGAGAATAGCAAGTTCTTAGGACATAAGAGCTCCTGTGTATACAACTGTGTCATTTACAATAGTGTGTAATTAGACTACTTTTGTGGGTTATCTTGCTTCTAAAGAGACAGGTGGAAGTTCCAAAAAGTACAGCATGACACATACTTTGGTGATTTTTGTATAAGATTAATGAAGTTAGCTTTAAGGCTCTGATCATTTCTGTCAAGAAATTCATACAAAATGTATACTGCCTGGCATCCCATAAAAAAGCTGCTGATTGGTGCTATTAAAGCATCACATAACAAAATCTGCCTCCCCCTCCAAAAAAAAATCCAATAAAATTCTTTCTCAAATCCCAGTGAGGAAGGATATGCGTGACACATTTGAAGTGAAAAGGATCAAGTCCAAAAAGGAACCTGAATTGACAAATTAGTCCATCTTGATGGAAGGATTCCTTTAATGATGAAGCTTAACAATATTCAGGCTCTAGAGGAGGAAAGATATATTATGGAAGTATTTTATTTATATAAGGTTTTTTATTCATTTTTTCCATACATACAATAGTAATTTTTCAACCAATGTGCTGTCTGAGTTTACATGCTAATACATATTTAATTTCTAATCCTTTCTTCTTTCCTCCATCCAATGGTAAAATAAATTCCAGGTTTGATAATAGTCCGTTTCTTCTTTTTCTTTCGGTCTCATAGTCAATCTGTCCATCTCTGCACATTCTAGTATTTTTTTAATTATTTCTTCGTCTGATGGTATTCCTTCATTTTTCCAGTGTTGCGCAAATAAAATTCTTGCCGCTGTTGTGACATGCAAAGTCAAATATAAGCTTTGTTTATTAGTCTTTTCTGGCATTATACCTAATAAAAAAAAGTTCAGGTTTAAAATCAACATGTTCTCCTAACATCTGTTCTAGCCAAGTATGTATCTTTTTCCAATACTTCTTTACTTTATCACATGTCCACCAAACACGATAATACTATTTTATGGAAGTCTTACCTTGATAGATCTGTAATGTTGCTAGTAATGCATTCACGTTTATTCTAAATAGGTATAATTTAGAAGGAAATATGTTTTATTTATTTTGTAAAAAGTGCTGGTTTCCAGTGTCCTGACTTTCTTTACGTTAAAGACATTTTTGGAGGAAGATATATATTTTAATTGTAGTCGTACAATGAATATTTGATAAACTATATTCATAGGATAATCATGGAAAAAGGAATTCTAACCCTAAATAAGATGTTGAATAATAATTAAAAGTACTGAAGACTTGCTTAACAATGTTAAGAGATTAGAAATGAGAATTAAAGAAGGCCATGAGCCCTGGGGTAAAATCAAAGATTTCAAACATCTTTTCAAAAATTATGGTTTTTAAAAAGATTAAGAAAATTATTGGTCTAGGGATTTCCTTCTAGGAAATAATCTGTGAAAAAGATGTTAAAAATGTCATAATGAAGTTTTCCAAATCTATGAATGAAAAACTATATCTACATGAATTTGAATCTCTGTATAGAAGTTGAATTAACTGAAGTTTAAATTGTTTACTGGTCTGTGTCAGTCTCTGAATACAAAGTTACCGTATATGCCGCCGTATTAGGTGACCTGGCATATAAGACGACCCCCGTCTTTATAGCCGGGCCACATTCCTAGAACGTCGTCTTATACGCCGGAAACTACCAGTATTTCCGGCGTATAAGACGACTCGGCGTATAAGACGACCCCCGTCTTTGGCGCCGATTTCAGCGCTCGCAGAAGTCGTCTTATACGCCGGCATTTACTGTATGTATGTGGATTCAGAATTAGTAAACAGTAGGTCTCAGATTTGTTTATTTTTTTAAAAAAAAAATAGGGTTTTTAATATTTTGGTCACTTTGTAATTGAAAAAAAATGACATTATCTTTCTCTTTATTATATACTAGTACATTGCTGGTTGTTCTACCACAAGATTGGCAAGGAGGAATTGAATAGTAGTGTATACTTCTTTATCTTAGGTACATGGTACCTAGCAATAGCAATAGCACTTAGACTTATATACCATTCCACAGTGTTTTACAGCACTCTCTGAGCTGTTTACAGAGTCAGTATATTGCCCCAAACAATTTGGATTTCCATTTTACAAATCTTGGAAGGATGAAAGGTTGAGTCAATCTTGGATCAGTCAAAATCAAACTCCTAGCAGTGGGCAGAGTTAGCCTTCAGTACTACATTCTAACCAGTGGTGGGATTCAGCTGGTTCTCATCACTTCGGCAGAACCAGTAGCTAATTTTTTGTTGCCCAGGCCCAGAATGGACTTCCAGAAGTGGCATCCATGCAGAGAACCAGTTATTCACATATTTTAATCCCACCACTGATTCTAACCACTACACCACAACAGCTACATAGGACTCTTTCTAACTTATTGGATAAAACCTCAGACCAAACATCACCAAATGTTTTCTTTGATTTGATGGGCAATTTAAGGCTTGTGAAAATATGGAGAGAGAGAAATGGCAGTTCAAGAAAGCACACTTACTTTTCTGAAACACATAGATCCTTTTCTAGAATAGATAAGAATTTGGCTATTAAGGTTTCTAAAGTAGTGATAGTACCAAAACATTTTTCCAATCCTAATTTTGTGAGTTTGGTCTGTACAAGGAAATCCAGTTCTTTTAGATGGAGACTGAATAAAATGTTGATATAGAAGGAAGCAATTGTGGACGGTTGTAAAAAGAAAATTTTAAATAATGTCAAGGAATGTACTGATTTAAGAATGATTTGAAAGCATTTGGGATACAAATAAAGCTTTTATTTTATATGTATTTTATCAGAGGTTTTATACAACATAATTAGAAAAGAAGTGGCAAGAGAAAACACAAGCTATTTTGGCTTAGATAAAGAGAAAAAAGAACTAAATTTCTCAACAAATTAAGCTTACAACAACAGTTATCTATGTTAACATTAAGAGAAATAGAAATAAAAATGAACTATATAAAGCAAAAAAAAAGCTTTGAGTTTGCAAACAAAATAAGGAAATAGTGGGCATATAAATTATGAAAAAAATCATATTGAAACTACAAGAGAGAGATATTGTGTTAATCGATAGCACGTGCATGCAAAAAGCATTTTATCAATATTGATCTAACTTATATAAAGCAAGTGACATCTCCCTGGAGAAAATAGATGAATACCTAAAGAAACAAAATTAACCAGGGATTACAGAGTAACAGAAAGAGATTATGAATGGACCTATACAAATAAAGGATGTTTTTAAAGCTATAAAAAGGATTAAACCAGGAAAGGGCTATATGGATTATCATGTTCTTTTGTTTTGAGGATGAACTCTTACAGTCTTTACAAAATATAGTGAACTCTATCTGACAGGAAGGAAAGGTGCCAGAGACTTGGAAAGAGGCCAATATAGCACTAATACCTAAAGAAGGGCAAGGTTTAACTTTAACAATAAACTATAGACCAATGTCATTACTGAAAAGAATAACTACAAGTTCTTTACTACAATACTGACTGATAGAAAGAAAGTAATTTTGGAAGAATTAATTCATGACACTCAATATGGCTCTTTACCTAAATCTTAGAAATGTGTTAGACATTTTGGAATATTTGGAGCAACATAATGAAAAAGAAGCCTTATCGATATTCCTTAGATGTGGAGAAAGCCTTTGACAATTTGAATTGGGTCTTCTCTTCAAAGTTTTGGAGCGAACTTTAAGATTGATTTTTACTACACAAAAAGCACAAATAATTGTGAATGGAGGTTTAACAAATCCTTGTGAGATACCAACAGGAACAAGACAGAGATACTGTTTCTTTTCTTGTTTATTTGGATTCTTGAAATACTAAACAGATATAAGAAGAAGACTTGTGGGAGTAAAAATTTTAAAAAGAAACTTATAAATTAAGGGCTTTTTTAGATGATGGTATTTTCAGAAGTTCCTTTAAAGCAGTGGTTCTCAACCTTTCTGATGCCGCGACCCCATAATACAGTTCCCCATGTTGTGGTGACCCCCAACCACTTATACATCACCGGGTTCCAGGGGCGTGGCCAAAGAAAAGGGGGAAAAAATGGCGGAGAGCTTTGTTTGGCGACCCCCGTGAAATGGTCATTCGACCCCAAATGGGGTCCCAACCCACAGGTTGAGAACCACTGCTTTAAAGGGAACAGAAACATAGGGAATCTGAAAAATATTGATGCATTAGCGGGTTTGAAGATTAACAAGCAGAAGATGATGGTAACAAAGGACATGAAAATAGAAGTTAAAACAGAATTGATGAAGTATGTGGATTTTAAGACAGAGTAGAAAGTAATCTGGGTATCACAAGGACAAATACGAAATAATGTTAAGACATGGAATGAAGTTTTATAAAGATATGTGTTTTGATGAAACATACAGTTGTCATTGCTGGGAGAATTTCTGTCACAAAAATGAATGTCCTCACTAGAATGAAGTTTGTTCCAGACAACACCTGTTTGGACAATTGAGGTACTACTTAAACAATGGGAAAAGGATATACCTACATTGTGTGCCATGGGAGAAAAAACTTGAGTTAAATATGAGGTGTAACTATAAGGAAAGAGAAAGACAGGATTTACTTGATTTTATAATTGTACATTGCTGTTTGCTGTTTGATTTTGATGAAAGAGTGGATGTAGTAAGTAATAGAAGACTTTTGAAGTTAAAAGGATACTGCCTGAGATACAGGTATTATGTTATACGGCTCAGTATTCCTGTATGTTCTTTGATTGCTATTCATGGTATGTTGTGTTATTTTCTTATACTGCCATACATTGTACATGTTGTATCTTTCCTCTCCCCTTTTAAAATGCATGTTAGCATTCAAATTCCTAAATAAACTTATGGCTGGAGTTAACTGCATCAAGGGCTCGTTGACAAAACAACCCAAGTATACTTTATCTTGCTTGTTATTTCCAGTTTCCTGCTTGTCCATTGTAAATGCCTTCAGTGGAGGCCCTCCTCTATCCATCTATGCTCTGATTAAATTGAGACTCCTAGCAAATAAATCTTCTCACTCCCCGATGAATGTGAAAAAGGTCCAACATCAATAGATGGTCTATGAACAATATAGGAAGGGAAAAACTGCACTTGTATTGGCTATAGCCAATCTTTTGCTGTAAGCAGGGATATGTGCATCCATATCTATTCGTTATTTTAACTTGGAGTGCAGAAAAATAGCAATAGCTGTTGCTGTACTTTATGCTTCTTCCTTATGTAAAGTACACTATTGTAGCCCAGTTTTCTTAGTAGTTCTGTGATACCAGGAATCAAGAAAGATAAAAAGAAAGATACAAAAGATATAATTAAAATCTTTATCTTTCTTTGTATTTAACTTCAAAGAGGTACTTTAAAACATGAAGAGCAACTTTTAAAGATGTGGCTGCTTTAAAACACTGCTGATAGGTGCTATGTTTGTGCTACCATACACCCAAAACTAATGCTTCTTAATTATTATCTAAGTGCTACATAACCTTAGTTGTACCTTCATACTCTCTCTCTCTCTCTCTCTCTCTCTCACACACACACACACACACACACACACACACACACACAAATTATTTGGAGACAAACCGAGGGATGCTATCGAAGGAACATTTAGTTGTAAACTGTAGGTAATTATTTCATTGCAGAAAGCAGTTTCTAAACAACTGTAATTTAAAACTCAAAAATAAAATTTAACTGAGCCTTGCAATCAGCTGAGATTCCTGGCATTGTGACTGAAAAAGAATTATTCAAGCATCCTTATGGCAGCACCTGAAATCTCTACTCAACAGAGGTCTTTTAAAAAAATCTTTTAAAATTATAGATTTATCATTTCTTCTCATTTTATTTAAAAAAACCACGTGCTTGACTATATTAGTTTTGTAATTACTTTGGGTTCTTTTTCCTGTGCATCATCAATTCAGGCATGCTTATTGTTGTAATGCCTAATATGCAGAAAAAAGAGATGCTCATTGTGGACTATTTAAATCAATTGATAATAGTTGCATAAAGCAATTATCACAACATTATTATCTCTGAGAATTTCCAACAGCTCTTTTTTAACCAGATGACTTACTTTGGTTCAGAACAAAATATAAACAAACAGGCACATCCTGTCTCAACTTTTGTGAGATCAGTTATTATGTCTATGTGCCAACAGGTGTGAGAATACAACTTTCCATCTGGCTCACAAATTAGGAGTTTGGAGAGTTTGCTATGACTGTGACCATGAACTTTTTAATAACTGATTCTTGACAATTATAGATACATTCATGGCCATATCAGAAGCAATGCTTCATAAACTAGATACAAATAATGTATCAGACCATAGAATTTTGGGGTCATAGAACTGAGTCAATTATTAAACCATTCTTGCCCAGGAATCCAAATTAAATCATCCCAAATAAATGCCCATTCAAATTCCATTTGACCATTATTTCTTGGAGGTAATTGCACTACTGTTGAACTGTTCTTGCAATGACTAAGAAATTATAAAATTCAGTTGTACCAACAGCATACCATTTTTCCCCAATTCCTCACCCTTTCCATAACATGCCTTCTTCTGTGCAGATGGTCACTCAAACTTTAGAAGGCGGGGTAGAGTTGGAGTGAAGATGGATATGATGCATGATCTGATACCCCAACTTTGATATGCAGATAATCTCTTTGCTCAAAGTGTCTTCTGGATACAAATCATCTAAGATTGCTCTGGTCGACTATACTGATGCCACTAAGTTAATCTATAAATTAATGATACCTAAAAAAAGTTAGGTATCTATTCTACTCCATACAGCTCTTTTCATATATGGATCTAACAATATATTGAACTATAATTCTAAATTATGCATCATTTTCAGTCATATTTATTATTGTAATAATGATAATAATGATGATGATGATAATAATAATAATAATAAGTTGGAAGGGACCTTGGAGGTCATCTAGTCCTCAGTTTATATAATATATGCCAACATTTGTAACTGAAGATTCTTTGTTTCCTCTTGTCGGCTTTTAAGGAAGGGGGTTGGACTAGATGACCTCCAAGGTACCTTCCAACTTTACTATTATTATTATTATAACTTTTCTTTGAAATACCAGTTTTTGATAGGCAAAATAACAGAGACATTTTATTCATACTATAAGTCAGGATTGATTATTGTCAAAGTCTAAATGAGATAACTGATATTGCAGGGAAAGAGTTTTGTAAGAATCACTAATTTTTTCTATAATATTCTAAGCAACTTTAAGATGTTCAGACTAATCAGAAAACAGGCATTGGTAACAGGCCATTACTGAATGTGTTGTGATGATTAAAGTAATACAAATTTGAAAAAAAGAATCTTAACCAGAAAGGGTTTGCAGGCAAAGCAATTCTCTAGAACTTTGAATGGACTTGTAGAATAGCCCATGTTTTCAGGTGGACCCACAATAGAATACAGATGTTTTGGATAATGTCTGAGAACAAAGCCAAAAGAATTAGAGTATAAACACACCAGAAGATTGTTTTCTCACAATGGTCAAAGGTCTCCATGAAGCTTCCCCCCCCCCAAAAAAAAGAGAAAACACTTTTCACTGTTATTGGTTAACAAAAAGAAATGTATGTTCATAAGGCAAATTGCCTCTGAAGCTAGAACTGCATATGGTCTTCGCAACTAATAGGCATGCATAGATTTTCATTAATTTTAGCCAGGTAAGATAATGGCTGTTGCTACAGTTATTGCAGTGCATTTCATACATTATTTTATGTTTTATTTTTAAAAAAAAAAAAAAAAAACCTGACAGTGCACAAGCTGGAGGAATATATATAACTTTGTTATTTCATAGTTACTGATGCAAGTATCTGTATATATTTTGTTCCATAGGAGGTCAGTGAAATAACTTATTAACATTTTGGAAACATAATAATACTTGATATGATCTTACTATCGTATGCTTTTTTCTATGTTATAATCTAGATTATATCACTTTCTCAAAGAGAAATTATTCATATATTAGCATTCAAGGACTGTTGTTGCCTTTCTTTATGAAAATAATTGTTTTCTTTGAAAATAAGTATGTCTTTCCAAAGATGTAATTTTAGATACAAACCGAAATCCATTTTAATGAAACTCATTATGATATTGCATGCAGAATTTAAAGCAGCCCCTTAACAGAGTGAAGGGAATGTTGTTATATGAATTCCAAGTTTAAAAATCTCTTTGACCTGACTATATTAACTTTAGAAACAATATAATTGTTTCTGATCAGCATTGATCAGAACATTCTAACAGCAAATAAATAAATAAATAATTCAAGGAATATCATAGTAGTCTCAGATTACTCTTTTAAATCTTACTTTATTCTATTTTGAACTGTAGAATTAGTTTCACTGATCAGTACAACCTATAAGATTAGAATCAACTTTATTTAGTACTTAAAGATAAACATATTCCCAAAGCTCAATTTCTCCTACAAAATGGAATTCATTAATTTGAATTCAATAATTGGAGGTATATATTCCCGTACTTCTTTTTGGACTGTCTCATAAAATGATCATGGAAAAAATGGTGCTTTATGAATGAAATGAAAATTATCTGCTTGGTCAATTTTAGTTGCATCAATAGAATGGAGGCTGCCAGAAGAGCAGAAGCCAGAACTTGACACCTGAAATGGTGTTGGAGGAGGAGGAGTAGAAAGACGTGGAGTTTTTCCTAGGATATGTTTGATACAGAGACCAAGACACAATTATATTGAAGTACAAAGTAGTTTATTGATAGGATCAGTTCTGAAGGTAGTTTAGAAAAAAAGCTATCCTTACGGATTTAGGTAAATTAACCTTTTATTTGATAGATTATAATAATAATTATAGTCAGGCATGCAGTAGGACATACTATAGTATATTGATGTGTATTTTAAAGAACAGAAAGCACATGACAAAACATCTTAGTACAATGGATCCTTTAGGGGGTCTAAAAATTGATGTCAAAAGTTATTTTATCTTAGCCACTGTCTAAAAAACTTCCATTCCCTATGCTAATTTTTGATTTTTCACTGCAAAGCTTGCATTCCTTCATTTTCACTTCCTGGGTGGCTGAAAATTGCTGGTGCCTAATTGCTTTTTAGCTAAGTTTGTGATACCATTTACACCTTAGCATATGTGGGTCAGTATCCAGAGTTTGACCCAAAAACCATAGTTTTTAGATCTCAGGAAAGAATAGTTCTATGTTAATTAGATCAAATTCAAGTACTGTGTTCTGTTTTGATCACTATACTAAAAAGGAGTCAGATAAATAGAAATGGGGATCAAAAAAGACCCCACTGCACCATCCCTACTCTCACATACACAAAGGTATACGTAACATAGGATTTGAAACAAAAACCCATAAGAAAATACAGAAGCAACTGAGTAAATTTAGTAGACTAAAATATTGAAACGTGAGGATTTTTGATAATTTTGAAGAAAGAATCTCAATGTTGAAGAGGAATTGCGTTGCTCTAGGAGTTATTTGTGAATTCAGAGGTGTTCTTAGTAAAATCAATTTCTTTATGACCTTGATAAAAGGACCACCTCATCTCCAAACAATCTGCTCTCATATTACACAGTGGTTAGAAGAAAAAATTGATAACTCTACCACTACTGCCCAGTTTGGGGATTTAAAATACTTCAGGAACTGGTAACTGTCTCTATTAAGAATTATCAAGAAAACGAGCTAATGTTTTTTTTTTTTTTTTAGCAATTAACAAGATTTTCAAGGAAAAAAACCCTATATGATTAAATTAAGGAACTGTGACATGGGATTGTGACACTTTATGTATTTAATGAGCTGATTAACACTCTTGGAAGACTACAGTTTTAAATCATGTATTGCTAAAACTATTGCATTTTAAAAACTTTTAAAACTGAATTTTAGGTACTCTGCCTGGAACTGGATTTTCAGTTAGAGAGTTAGAAATTTTACTACTAGGAATTGTTTTAGAGACTCGGAGAGCTGGATTGTTTGCGACAGTTGTGGCAGTAAGATTTTAAAATTGCTTTTCATCTAAAAATAAGTGGCTGAGTACGAAACAAAAATCCACATATAACCTTAAAATACAATAAAAACAAAATAGAGTTCAGTCATAAAACATGCAAAAAGTCAAATTGTAAGTGAAGAATCTGACAGACTAAAATGCCTAGGCCAGTGTTTTCCAAACTTGACAATTTTAAGGCATGAGGACTTCAACTCCCAGAATTCCACAGCCAGCAATGCTGGCTGTGGAATTCTGGGAGTTGAAGTCCACATGCCTTAAAATTGTCAAGTTTGGGAAACACTGGCCTAGGCAAACAGAAAGCTTTAAAGCTTGTGCCAAGAAGAGAGGGAAGGCAGCCCAATTTACATTTCTTTGAAGAGTGAGTTACATACACTAATGCAATAGCAGAGACCTTTGTCTTCCTTAGAAATAGACCAAGGAGATCCTCCTGAGCAAATCTTAAAGCATGGATATTGGGACTGGCATGTGTGGGGGAGAGGGCATTTCGTGTTAGGTAAAAATCAACATAAGCCTTTTGAGAAAGCTTAAAAACAATGTTGGCCTTAAAAAACTAAACAACCATACGTTCTCAAATAAATCTCTCTGTTGTAGAATTGCAAAGCAATATTTATGCCATTTCTGTAGGTGGCCAAAAAAATATTAAAAGTTGGAATCTTACCACTGCAGAGCCATCTGCCTCTGAATTCTTTATATAGGCATCCTGAAATATAATAATGATTCCAATGTATGATTAGTACAGATGGGGATTTTTTTTCTACTTGGAGGAAATAATCCTAATGACACTTTAGAATAATTTTCAGCACTACATGATACCAAGCCTGTAATTGATCCTAACCACATTCTTCTAATTCCAAAAGCTTCCTCTATGCTTTTAGCACAAAAGCTTTCTTTCTCTACTCAGAACAATTCAAATGTTTAAACTGCTTAATGAGACGCTAAAGGTTATTTTTTTCCTTATTGCTAGCCAACGTGAGTGTCCTAAGAGGGGAGAGGAAATAAGTAAAATTAGAAACAAAAATTAAAAATAATGCAATTATTATAGGGGAGAGAAGGTCATTTCCTTTGTATCATAATGCTAGAAATTGAGAAATTAATTTGGGCATTCTTTCCTCAGGAAGTTAACATTTTCTTTTTCCATGCTTGCTACATAATCAAGGGTCTCAGCCACTGGGTGAGAAATTCTAAATATGGAGCATCTCCCCCATGTTCAAAATTTAATTTCATGGACATTGGGAAGTGAAAATGGCAGGGATGAAGTAAGTGCAACCCCACGCTTGCTTCCTGCTATGACAGTGTTCATAGTTAGCATATTTGCTTTGCACGGCATTGTCCAACTGAAAGACAGAGCACGGCCTTGCTCTGGATAGCTAATCTCTCATTGAAATCAATAGTGGAGAATTTTTTATGGAGTCCTGTTCCATTTCCAGACAAGGATGACCCTGGTAATGGAAATATGTAACTTGGTAAAACTCGAGTTGAAATATTATAATTTTTTGTATGTATAACATTGTTTGCTCATTGGACAGCCCTGCTTAGATGGCTAACATTAAGAACATTAATAAAACATTAATGCAAGTCTACTTAAAACACTAGTTCAACAATGGCAACAGGAATAAAAACATACAGTACACACGATTCCTCCAGACCCAACCACTTTATCCAAAATACTTACCTATTATGTGTTTATCTGTTGATTCAAATACCTGCTAACGGGGAAAATAGAAAGAAAACTACTCGTTTCTCCTTATCAAGGATATCTAAAAGACCCTTTAGATGTCAAGGATACCAAAAATTTAAGAATAATCTCATCAGATATGCTACCAAGGATAATAAGAATTGTGATCAATCTTAACACCAGGCAGTTTGATAAGAAAACAATATAGGTTTGTGTTAATTTGGTCCCAGGCCCCAATGGTTTGTTTGTTGCAATTATTCCAAAATACAGAAATTAGTGAAAGAAACTGAGGACAATGACTGTTGTGTACTTCATCCACGTGCAAATGATGAAGACACATGGTGATGCTGAACAAATACTTTATTCTTCTTCTACAACAACCAAGCAAAAGCAAAAGACACAGAGGCCTTTTTATATGGCCAGAAACCCGGACAATGTCAACCAATAGGAACAGAGCATTTTCGTGCCTTGCGCATGTGCACAAGGCTGGCGCCGCTCTGTCTGGTCCTGGGCAGCTTTTGGAATGCCCAGGACCAATGCAACATCCCAAGCCTGCTTCTGCAGGCTCAGGACACAACAATGACCTTGTAGCTCCAATTTTTAAAATGCATTTTAATAAAAAAAAAAAAGAGGGGTCCTCAATGTTCTCTGAGCTTGGTTATTTTCTTGCAGATACACTGATGATCTTATCTAATTTGGGTAATGAAATGTATGCAGAAAAACAATCAAGCTCAAAGAACGCCTAGGACCTCTCATTTCAACCCTGAGCTACATATATTTCCCTCTATCAATAAAATTTTTATTTAATTTTCAACTTGTTTGCTGCTTCAGCCCCCCAAAAATTCTACGTTATAGCTATTTATCTTTATACACAAATGCATAATATTGTTTTGAACTACAAAAGATCTAAAAGGTTTGGCTTTGGAGTTCAAGGAAATATTTGAACTTGCTGTTCCTTCTATCAACATATCTTAAGGTCATCTGGCATTCAGCCTGCCAGACTTTAGCTCTGCTGATACTTATCACAGAGCTTCCTATCTAACCTTTAGCCAAACTGTCTCTTATTGAGAACCAGGATAATGTAGAACATAGGACTGAGATAGTCTAAACCAATCATCTTCTCTTAGCCTAATCTACCTGCAATGGTATAATTAGGGGAAAGTGCATGGTATGTTACTTTGAAATCTAGAAAAAGAAGAAATAAAAATGTAAGCAATCAATCACTCAATAAATAATTCTTAGAACACCTTTTTAATTCAGAGAAGGTTGACTTTGACCTAGTTCTAACTGACTTCTGATTAATAGCTTGCCTCTATATTTTTATAATGACTATATAACTTACTGTAGTTTTAGGCTGTTTCATAAGCTGCTTTTCTAGACATATTTTGGGATAATATTTTGTATTTATTCTTGGCACTGTATAACTAGATCTTTTTTTTTCAAAAAAACCCAATTAATTCCAAACAGTGCAACTATAGAGAGATGCTACCAATTGCACTTCATGGCTATTGACTAGATAAATGCTAGGGAAATGTTACTGCAATTCCTAAAGCACAGGACTCTCTAAGGAAAATGAAAGAAAGTTGACTCCATCCTAATTAAATGAATTATATCTTCTCCATTTGCACAAATTGAGAAACAATAAATACAAGCTGGTGCTTAAATAAATTCAGAGTTAAGCTCCTGTTTTTGCTATAGAAAAATACATGACTAATTTAATGTGCCTATTACAATAACAAGAGTGTTATTTGCAGAATTATTTTGCCCATTAATTTTGTGTTATATCTGAAATCAAGCTGGTTTTGCAGCTCCTGATGTAGTTGAGGGAATTTAGTGGACATTTTACGTTGACATTTGGTTGGCAATGAATGCTGTGAGCACATCCAGATCACTGGTCTGAGTTTGCTAATGAACAAATTCTGTCCTGGAGTTGGCAGTCTGGCCCGTCAGCTGGATAGCTAAAGATGGAACAGTTGTCTCCCTTATAACTGATGACTTCAGACCCCAGAAGGGACTCATATAAGGTGGCAAACTTATCAGTCTGTTCTCCATGCTGACTTTTCTGTTACTAACATAACATATAAATCCATATTAAATATGCTACATATTTTAAACTAACATTGCTAATTTCTAGCCAACCACCTACAGTGTAGCAAAGGAGAAATGGAGAAATGGCATGTTGGAAGCAAGCCAGTTCTTTCACTTTTTTATTTTCAGTCTTTTTATTTTCAGAAGAAGCTTGGATTTTCAGAATTTCTGCATATTTATTTATTTATTGCAAATACATCTGCTATACATGTTTTCCCAAAAATAAGACCTAACCTAAAATAAGCCCTAGCTTGATTTTGGGGGGTGTGCCTAATATAAGCCCTACCCAAAAAACAAGCCCTAGTCTGGGGACGAGGCACACACCTAAAAATCAAGTTAGCGTAGGGGTGGGGGTGTGGAGATGCCTCATATGCCCAGCACCCACTTACCTGGAAACCAGGCCTCTCCTTGCCAGCCCATTTCTTCTGCGGCGTCTTCTGCAGCCAGACCTGCGTTTCAGAGTCACAAGCTTTTCCGGAAGGCCTGTGCAGCTGAGAACTGAGCTGGATTCAATCCATAGCTCGGTTCTGCAAGACCTCTGCAGCCAAGGACCGAGCTATGGATTGAATCATAGGCCTTCCGGAAAGGAAACACGGGTACATATGATATATAGGGATTTATTTATTTATTTATTTTGTCACATTGTCTCCACTCCTAGGACTTCAAGCACATTCCCAAATGC
The DNA here is from genome assembly GCF_016545835.1 of Crotalus tigris. NCBI lineage: Eukaryota > Metazoa > Chordata > Lepidosauria > Squamata > Viperidae > Crotalus > Crotalus tigris. The sequence goes on along the minus strand of NW_024096647.1, from coordinate 693,559 downwards.
AAGAATAGGTTTAAAAAGAAAATGTAGCACAAAATAAATGCAATTTATTAAAAACACAGGCTTTATTTCTGAAATACAGAATTAAGTATGTTATCGTCAGTCGAAGCGCACATGGACACGCAAGACATTAGTACAGCTGCTTTCTTTTCGGTCAAGTCACAACTTGAAACATTGTACCTTTACATTTTAAGGTAATTGTGGTCTTAACTAGTGATGAGTATGAATTTTGTTTAGTTTAATAACTTCCCAAAAGGTGGGAATATGCAGCAAAAAAAGTATTGATGTATTCATGTGCTTTGCCTAGATATAGCATTATTGGAATGGGAAAAATGTAGTGTATCACTCAGCCATAAAATGGTTTCTGAAGTTTATATATTTGGAGACTCTCAATCATCCAGGTCAAGGTTGTCCAGTGGTGCTTTTCAAAAGGAAACTGGACTTCCTTTGAGATTTTTCTGAGGTTGTTTCTTCCCCAATCTAATTCCAAATCACCAGGATTTATAAATATATAAATTTTATAAATACATTCACACTCATTGGAGAACCACGTGGAGTTCTATTTTCACATGGATTTTTTTTTTTGTTCTATCCAGGGAATCAAATTATAGATTTCACAAATATGGAAATAGATTCCCTTGTATCTAATAATGTGTCATTTTTACTATATTTCTGCTATGCTTAAATTGATCCTGCTTTCATTATTGTTGCTTTTAAGTAGATTATGAGCATCGATAAATCAGAATGACCATCTTTTCTTATGGAATTCCTAAAACCATGTGCAGCATAGAGATGAGTCAATCTTCAGAAAGAAAGGGAAAAAAAGCACTGAAATATCAGAAATAATTCATTATACCTTTATGGGATATTCTTCCCATAAATTATATTATAAAAATTTTCCTAAAATGCATATTAAATAGTGATAGCCATAGAACGCATTGCTATATATATTTTAAATTCTCTAATCTTCAGATTCATTTGGTAAATATTTTAATGTAAGTGATTTAAAAATATTGGATGGAAATATAAAAACCCAGCAAAATGCATGTCTTCTAAAAATCTAGCAATTTATTTCTAAATTGTATGCAAGTTTAAAAGATGAAATATATGGAATAAATATGAACTTAAAGAAAAAAGGTAAAATTCAGGATTTTAAAAACACATCAATGTTAGGCCGACAAAATTTGGGCCAAAGAAATCCATAGAAAAACTTTTTTTCTTCTTCAAGTCAGTGTGGCATCTGTTGACTGACTGAACTAGCCCCTGCAGTTTTCCTAGCAAGATTTTGGAAGTGGTTTGCCATTGCCAAGTCTTTCTTAGGATTAAGACAGAATGATTGGCCCAAAGACACCCAGATGACTTTGGCAGGACTATAACTCACAGTCTCCCAGTTTTTATCATGGTGCCTTAATTCAGAGCTTTTCAACCTTTTCAGAGATTGTACCACTTTTAGGATATGGCAATATTCAAGTACCAACAGTCACCTAGCTCAACGCCACTCACTGGACACAGCTGACTCGAGACAGCTGGGTCGGAACAGAACAAGTCACACCACGTAACTCAATGTGGGGACAACTCGGTACCCCACAAACTCCTCGCCTCCCCAAACTGCTAGCAGCCAAGCACATGCGCCCGCGCACACTCACACCACATTCTAAGCTTGGGGACTTTTATCCACAGAGGAAGGAGAGGGCCTTCTCTCCAAGCCCAGGCATGATTGCTAGCTGAGTTTGCTAGCTCAGATGTGGATAAAAGTCTTCAAGTTTGGAATGTTGTACTGTATATTACTACTATTGAGCAAGATACCACCTATGCTATACCTGTGCATTTGGTTTTTCTTGCCTAAATGTAGAACCTTACTTTTTTCACTATTGAATTTCATTTTGTTAGATAGTGCCCAGTGTTCAAATCTGTCAAGATCCTTCTGTATCTTAAGCCTATCTTCTGGAGCATTGGCTATTCTTGCCAACTTGGTGTCATCTGCAAATTTGATGAATTCCCCATCTATCCCCTCATCCAAATCATTGATGAAGATGTTGAAGAGCACTGGGCCCAAAACACAGCCTTGGGGCACCCCACTACACACTTCCCTCCATGTAGATGTAGTTCCATTGAGGACCACACGCTGAGTATGGCCAGTCAGCCAGCTATGAATCCATCTGGTGGTGATGTTGTCTAACCCACATTTTTCTATCTTATCAAGTAGTAGGTTGTGGTCTACTTTATCAAATGCCTTACTGAAGTCCAAGTAAATTATATCCACAACATTCCTCTGGTCCATTAATTTTGTCACTTGGTCAAAGAATGCAATAAGATTTGTCTGGCATGATTTGTTTTTGACAAACACATGTTGCCTTTTGGTAATGACTTTGTTTGCCTCTAGGTGCTGATTCATTGCTTGATTATCTTTTCCAAGATCTTCCCAGGTATTGAGGTCAGGTTGATTGGTCTATAGTTTCCTGGATCCACTTTTCCCCCTTTTTTGAAGATGGGAACTACATCAGCTCTTTTCCAGTCCTCTGGTAGTTCCCCAGTGCTCCAGGATCTTTGAAAAATATAGTTCAGTGGTTCTGAGATCACATCTGCCAGTTCCTTCAGAACCTTGGGGTGTAATCTATCTGATCCTGGTGATTTGAACTCATCTAGGATGGACAGGTGCTCACTTAACATTTTCTTGCCTATCTTAACTTGTGTTTCTAATCCATTTTTTATGGTACTGTTTTTGATAGGTTGGACCATTTTTTCCTTTTGTGTAAAGACAGATGAAAAAAACAAGTTAAATTATTCTGCTTTCTCCCTGTTCCTTGTCATCTTCTTGCCACTTTCTCCCTTTAGTGGACCAATCATTTCCTTAACTTTTTTCTTGTTTTTTACATGTTGAAAGAAGCTCTTTTTTTGTTATTTTTTTACTTTTGTTACAAGCCTTAGTTCATTTTGAGCCTTAGCTTTCCTCACTTCATCTTTACATGGGCTATTTTTTGATAATCTGCCTTAGTTATGTGCCCCTCTTTCCACTTTTTATACTTGTCCTTTTTTTTCCTACTTTAACACATATTCAGCATTTGCCATGAAACATTATGAGTCCAAATAGTTCCATCACATGTTGTACAAGTCAATTACTTCTTTGTCCCTTTCTCCTGCAATTCCTACACTCACACATATCTAATCAGAGAACAATTTTAGTGCAATCAGACTTCAGCAAGTGTTCCATGGCAATTAATGTGAATTAATAGTTTAGACGTAAGATTCAATTTCCATTTTAAATTAGTGCAAGCAACTTTAAAAATTAGTTATTATAGTTCACTTTTTTTGATGGAAAAAAATCTATTCATTTTCTGCTACAATTTTTTTTTCAAAAGGATTATGCAATAATTCCAAGGGCAAGTTAAGAAAGCAATTCAAAATCAGATATTTTTCTAGATTTACAAAACAGTCACTTTGACTCCAACTGCAATTTAGTCAAATTCTAATAATACTCTCTGAAATATATTAGAAGAAAATTGAGTTGTTGTTTTTTTTTTAAAAAAAGATGAAGTCTAAAGTGCTATGGAGGAAAATAAGAACAATCATAAAAAATGTAAAATATTTTTTCTAATGTACTTTTTCTGTAGAAAGTATGATCTATGAAAATGGAATAAAAATACCTATTTATTAAAAAGTCTTATAACTAATTTCCATCTTTTTTCATTTTCCAAAACAGAATACAAAAGGAAAGGTTTTTTAAATTTTAGTTCCAATCAGAACATGACCTCCTTAAATCACAACTTTTATTATTTCACACTTCTTTCTAAGGATACTTTGTGTCAGTTGTCATTACATTCCTGTATCAGACTCAAACTGTATTATATTATTATATAATATAATATTATTATATTATGATATGATATGATATTTTTTTTTTTTATTGAAATTTTTCAAAAGTTTTACAAATAAAAATCCACCCCCCCCTCCCCAACCACCCCACCCCCCCCCCGACTTCCCAGAACTGAATATAGGATTATTTAACAAATATTTTAAAAATAACATTTGCAATTTATAAAATAATTAATAATAATAATAAAAATCACAGTAATAATATATATAATAATAATATACATAACATAAACCTTGAAATGAATAATATATACTAAAAAAGAAAAAAAAAATTAAAAAAAAAAAAAAGAGAAGAGAGAGAGAGAAAGAAGAAAGAAGAAAGTAGACGAAGAATAAAGCGTATATATATATAAAAAAAAAAAAATATATGAATAATAATACATAAAAAATGTATATATATAAAAAAAGAAAAAGAAGAAAGAAAGAAAGAAAAAACAATCATTACAAATTATAAAAAGGCTAAATAATATTTTTCCATATCCAAATTATATTGTATAAAATTTATCCATTTTTCCCATACCGCAAAAAATTTTTCTTGAGATTGCTCCTTTAAGAAAGCCGAAATCTTTGCCATTTCTGCCAAATACGAAACTTTATGAAACCATTCTTGTAAAGTAGGCAAAGATTCCTTCTTCCAATATTGTCCTATTAACAACCTAGCGGCTGTAATCAAATTTAACATCAATATAACCTCCTTAGCATCACAGTCAATAACAATACCTAGTAAAAATAATTGCGGAGTAAATTTTACCCTCCTTTTAAAAATTCTTTGAATATTCCACCATATCTTAATCCAAAAAGCTTTTATATGCTTACACGTCCACCAAATATGGTAATAGGTAGCATCCAAATATCCACATCTCCAGCATTTCGGCTGTAGATTAGGGTACATAATGGACATTTTCTTTGGGTCAAGGTGCCATCTATAAAACATCTTATAAAAATTCTCTCTTAAGTTTTGCGCTTGTGTGAATTTAACATTTCTTATCCAAATAAGTTCCCAAGTATCCATTGAAATCGTTTCACCAATATTCTGTGCCCATTTAATCATACAATCTTTAACTAGTTCAAGTTCTGAATCTAATTCCACTAAAACCCCATAAACTCTCTTAATATGGGTTGGCCTTTGATCTCTTACTTGTTTTAAAAAAATTTCATCTTCTCTAAGCCAGCCCATTTTACAATCCATCTTCCATCTATCCACTATTTGTCTATATTGAAACCATGAATAAATTAAGTTTTCATGTGTTAACTCTTCCAAAGATTTTAACTGCCAGTCTTGGCCATCCCATCTTAATAACTGTACGTAAGAGACCTTGTCCATATTTACCCCTTTCCTTATACCTTCTATGGCATGCCGAGGTATAGCCCATAATGGTATTTTAAAGTCACTTTTATAATACTTTCTCCACACTCTTAGCAAAGAGTTTCTTATAATATGAGACTTAAAAACCCAATCCACTTTTTTATTAAATATTAAATAGGCATGCCATCCAAAAAATAGGTCCCAACCTTCCAAATGAAGTATTTCTGTATTTGTTAAATTCACCCAATCGCTAATCAATGTCAATACTACAGCATCATAATACAATTTCATATTTGGTACCTTGAGTCCACCTCTCTCACGAAAATCTTGCATTATTTTAAGTTTCACCCTTGGTTTTTTCCCTGCCCAAACAAATTTATTAATACCTTTTTGCCATTCATCTAAATTACGTTCGTTCTTTAAGATAGGTAACATTTGAAACAAAAAAATAAACTTTGGCAGGACATTCATTTTAATAACTGCAATTCTGCCCATAAGGGATAACTGTAAATTATTCCAGTTTTTTAAATCCTTCTGTACCTCCATCCACAGCTTTTCATAATTATTTTTATACAATTTTACATTAGAAGCAGATAATGTAACCCCCAAATATTTTACCTTATCAACAATTTCAAAGTCTGTTAAATTAACTAAAGCCTGTTTATCACCATTAGTCATGTTTTTAGCTAATATTTTGGTCTTATTATTATTAATTTTAAAGCCAGAAACACGTCCATATTGTTGAATCAATTGTAATAATTTCACCACCGAAGAAACAGGTTGAGACAAAGTAACAACCAAGTCATCTGCAAAGGCTCTTAATTTATATTCTTTTTTATTAATTTCTATTCCTTTTATTTCTTGAGACTCCCGAATTTTAATCAACAAAATTTCCAGTGTTAAAACAAACAATAACGGAGACAACGGGCATCCCTGTCTTGTTCCTTTTTCTATTACAAAAGCCTCTGACAAACCCCCATTTACAATAATTTGAGCAGTCTGTTTTTGATATATATTGGATAATACTTGTAATATATTTTGTCCAAAATTCATCTCCTTGATTAAACACAGCATAAACTGCCAATTCACTTGATCAAAGGCTTTTTCAGCATCCAAAAATATCAGGCCTGCAGAGACTTGGTTATTCTTTTCTAAATACTCTAATAAATTAATAATTTGTCTAACGTTATTCTTCATATACCTTCCAGTTATAAAACCCGATTGATCCCTATGTATAAACTGCTGCAAGATCCCCATAAGCCTGTTAGCTAAAATTTTTGCAAAAATTTTATAATCCACATTTAAAAGAGATATAGGCCTATAATTTTTAGGCAAAGTAAGATCTTGACTATCTTTTGGAATCAATGATATAAATGCATTACGCCAGGATGGAGGGATCTCTAACCCCTGTAATAAATTATTAAACAGTTCACACAACGGTTGAGTCATCTCTTCTACTAAAGCTTTATAATAAATAGATGTCAACCCATCCGTACCCGGCGCTTTGCCCAATTTCAATTGTTTAATAGCTGTAACAATTTCTTCCTTAGTAATTAAACCATTAATCTTTTTTTCCTGATCTTCTGTTAATTTAGGAAAGTTAACTTTGCCTAAATAATTATTTATATCTGTAATTTGAATATTAGTACCCTTATATAATTTTTGATAGTATTCTAAAAAAGATTTCTTAATCAATTCTTTCTGATAAACCAATTTACCATTATAATTTATTTTATCTATATTCCTCTGTTTCTGTTTTTTTCTTAACTGATAAGCCAACCATCTCCCTGGTTTATTAGCATTACAAAATGTATTTTGTTTCATAAATAGCAAATTAGTTGCAGCTTGATCAGCCATCAGCATGTTAAATTGTGTTTTTAACAATTTTAAAGCTCCTTTAACCTTTTCATCTAAGGGATTTGAAATTAAAAGTTTCTCTTTTAATTTAATCTCCTCTTGATATGATATGATATTATGATATGATATTATGTAAAGAGTTCTGTGGGCTTTCTTTTTTAAGTACACTGTCACAGATTTCATGAAGTTTCTTGCTCTGATATTGTGGAATTGGGTCAGATTTATATAGAATGAAATGTATATGCTTGTATAGTTATAATTCATATATTTGGAATATAAATATGCATTCTATAAACATGCAGGTATGTGCTCAGAAATGGATGGGTAGAAAGAATATTCCACAATCTGGAAAAGGGGCGTTGTCTTACCTGAACGCCTTTTCCCAGCAACTTGCCGTTTGCAGATCCCCCCTTTCTGGTAACATCTGCTGTGGCCTAGGGACCTTAAAATGATCCCTCCAGGCCTGACGACATGCGTTGCCGCTTGCGGATCCCCCCTGACGATCGGCAAGGCTTACCCTCATCTCCGGAGGCCCGGGAAGTCAGCAAGGCTTGTCTCCATGAAATGGATCTTCCGACGAACAGCTGACTGTGAGGGAGATCGTCTGGGCGACAGTTTAAATTTCGGAGGCCCCCGACGAAGTGCTGGCTGGTGGGGATCGTGAAAACGGCTGTTTAAAGCTGTTTAATTCATGAAGTGAAAGTGCTCTGAAATGAGTTGAAAGGGAATGAGAAATTACTGCAGTCTTCTGTTCCAGGAGCGAAGAAAAAACGCGTCTTTAAAGCAAAGAGACTAAGTCTAAAACGGGGGTGCAATTGGCACAGTGGGGGCAGTACTAAGATTCAGACTTAGTCTAATTGGAGCAGATAGATTAAGACAACCCATCCATGGGTTCTCCATCCAATCATGCTGGAGAATGGTTGTGAGTCAAAAAACACATGAAAGGCCAATAATCTTCATATAAAACCTGCCTTCGGATGGAGCTCTGGTAATTTATTTAGTTCAAATGTCTACATCCTTTAAAAATGCAAATCATGAAAATATCAATCAAATCAATTCAAACTGCAGAGTGTAATGAAAGGAAGACTTCCCCAATAAACCATAACAGATTTTTTTTCTTGTCTCAGAGTATTATTAAATAGAAAATTGGAAACAATTTTAAAGTTCTATAACTATGAGTTGAAAGGCCCTGTTTTTCTGGAAGTTAGTTTGAGTTATAATATAATTTATTAAGAGCTTAAATAAAACTGTCTGGGCCCAAGACAAATCTATGTGATGGGAACATCTTCCCTACATTGATCATCCATGAACAAAGTGATGGTTGCATTTGATGCCACACACAACCCATGAGAAGCATTGCAGGAAAAGTGGCTTCAAGCATAGAACCACAGCAACAATTTGCTTCAGTATTAGGACTATTGGATTTGGACTGCAAAAATCTGGACAACCCGTAAATGTCATGAAGGAGTTGGGGTTTTCTGTCTCTGTGCTATTATTTAGGGGCTGCCTTTCTATGGGTGTACAGACTGTCTGGTTGCTCCACATCTTCACTGGCCCACCATAGTTCTTTTATGGGTATGCATTCATTCTGCCAGAGGCCCCAATCAATCTTCTCTTTGTTTTTTGAAAATCCAACCAGGTCCTTATGTCTGCAGATCCCAAAGCAGCCACTATTTCTATTTTGACTGTGTTGACACACCTGAAAACATGATACTGAAAATGAAGCACCATTCTGCACCAGGTGCGTCAGAATATCTGGGATAAATTCTGGATCATGTCATAAACTGTTTCTGATGTACTCTTCATTTTTGTTTTCATTTTGGAGAATACTAAGACACTTCTCTTTTCATCAGCTTTATGGTTCTTTTGCACAAAAACAGTTATTTTACTCTGCCAAACTCTGCAAAGCCATGAAATGCCACTTCAGGTGCAAAGTACAACTATCCTTTTATCTCTCATATAAATGCTTCCATTGGTCCTATCACAATAATAACTGTTCCTTCATTTCCTCTTGGCTAAAACGTAACTGTCTTTGTTATCAATAGTCCTAGTTCACAGTATAGGCACTTGGCTCCAATAGGAGAAAGAAGTTCTGTTAACATTCAGAAGAAAAGGAAAAAAAAAAATACAACAATCCAGTATGTTAGTAAAGCACATCTATAATAAGTCACAAAACCCAATGCTAGATCTCAAAGTTGAGACATTTTTATCTTCAATCATAATGCGGATTATTCTTTCAAACTCCTCGGAGCAGCTGAAGCCAAGCTTTGAAACATCTTTTTGCCCTGCATGAAAGGATTGTTTGCAACAAACGCTTTGAATTCTGCATTTGCTCATTCCTCGTAACGGCACCATCAGAATCTTTGGTTTCCTCTGGTTCAAGATTTACAATTTCAGTCATAGTACAACCTGGTTGCTATAACTATCCTTTCTGTAGGAAATTTAAAAGCATGTCGCCTTTTTGATTTCGGAGAAAATGCAATAGCAAGAGCTTTCGCTTATTTACCAGAAAGTCTCCATTTACTGCCAGAGGTATTAAAAGGAGGCTGAGAAGTTGGCTGGAAGGAGGATGGCTTTACTTACCATTCTTGTGCTGTAAATGATAAACCACTAAAGGTCAGAAGCACATTACATTTGATTGTTATTTCTATGTCAAAGCACAGAAACATAGGTAATATTTTTCCTTCATCATGGAAACAAACTGTAACATTAAGATCTTTGATAGGTTTTCTTTTCTTTTCTTTTCCATTTCTCTCTCTCTCTCTCCCTCTCTCTCTCTCTCTCTCTCTCTCTCTCTCTCTCTCTCTCTCTCTCTCTCTCTCTCTCTATATATATATATATATATATATATATATATATATATATGCAGGAAGTTTTTCAGACAGATGTCTAATTGATTACACCTTGACATTTTTAACTGCTATGCTGCAGTTTTTTTACAATATCTTTTGCCTTGCAGTCCCCCAACTAGGGGCGTTAAGCAGGCTCAAGTCACAACTGCGAAACATTACAAATCCAAATTTCTTTTTCTGACAAAGAATTAAATTGGGAGACTAAGATGGCCATTTCGAGCTCATTCTGCTCATTCTGCTCTCTTCAGTTAGCCACACCCTTTATGGAATTCGAACCTGGGCAATTTACATACTAGGCAGTGATTTAACCACCAATTTAATTCTTTAATTCTTTGTCAGAAAAAGAAATTTGGATATATATATATATATATATATATATATATATATATATATATATATATATATATCCAAATATATATATATATATATTCAATGGCTTAAAAAATCCTGATAAAATTTTTGAATAAAAATCTGATATAATTATGAAAAGGTTTCTTTTTAAATCCATTAAAAACATGTCTAATTACTTCATATAAATAACTATCAATTGTTTTATATTAATCCATACCTCATAAAATGAAAAGTATTACTGTAAAATAAATATTCTATCCTTGAAAATAAATTTAAAATGTTTAACTGAAGAAAGAGATTCTAAATTAAGTTTTTTTTACTGCAAGTAATTAATTTGAATAAAAATAAGATGTAATAGCAAAAGAAATTGATTTGCCTTACAGTATTTATTTTTATGAATGAAGTGATGTGCGTGTCATGCCATCTACATTTGTGTCATACATTATTTCTATCCAACTGCCTATTGTCCTGCCCATTCTTTTTCGCTTTTATTTATTTCTATTTTCCTGCTGCTCGTTTTTTTTATTTGTTTATTTCTATTTTCCTCTTAATGCGAAATGTTTCTTTTTGTCCAACATGTTCCAGCAGGAACTCGCAATAGACCTAGATAGGAAAGGCTTTTAAATTAACCAATGCAGATTTCAAACAAGACTATGTTGCTTCTCTCTTTTCCGTTCCCCACGTCTCTATCTTCCTCATCAGACATTTGACAAAAATCCAGTCATGGAGCAATTCTATCAGTGATGAGATTTCAGAAATGATACCTGGGAGAGGGAAATGTTGTTATTAAACAAATTGGAAAAGCAATACATGGATTAACCCTTTGACTAAATCGCTTAAGGTAACTTTTCAAAGAAGGTGTATGTTCTACTTCGTGTATAAGAAACAACAAAAATGCTTGAATCTACTTAGGAGATGTACCTAATAAAGGACTTTATTTAAGCCTGTTTCATTACTTTTTTTGTTGGTAGCTGTGGCACAAGGGTGAATGAAGTTGAATACAAAAGACTTCCAGTGCACTGAATTACCTGTTTCACCTTGAAAAGCCACAAAAAATGAAGCTCTTAAAGCCTTTTGAAAATGACCTTTTTTCCCCTCAGCAATGATTTATCTCTTTCCCCCCCTCAAAAAAATCCCTTTTACAAAAGGGAGTGTGATTAAAGGAAGCCAAGCTGCACAAACACTGGCTGAAGATCCTGCTTATCAGGAACTCACTTGACAATGTGTGTTTGGGGGTTGGGAATGCTGCAGGTTCAAGGGATAATTCAGCCTTTCAAGCACTTCAATTTATTTCATGCCTGAGCACTGTCATTGTGCACAGACAAGATGAAACGCATCGTTGTGTAAAGAAATTGAAATGAAATCCTACTTGACCCAGCAGGATGGGGCATTATGTTTGACTCAGCACTGATTCCTGGGATAATATCTAATTCCTGGAGGAAAATTTCTTGATATGGCCACCTGCTGGGAGAGGCTTTGTCCGGGGATCACAAGTTGTTCTGGGTGACTAGGCTCAGGACATGCTAAAAGGGAAGCAGCCAGCCTCCCACTGCTGTTAAGATCACTTCATTTTCTCTCACACGCTTTATTCACTGGGAAGAGAGTGAATTGAGGCAGGGGCTGAGAGAAATCCTGGAGGGGACCTCAAGCACTTTGGCCAGGAGCTCCACACTCAATGCTAGGGCCTGCTTGACCTGAGGTATATGCACATACATATATGCATACATACATGTGAAAACATCTTATTATTTCATCTCAGGCCAAGGATTTCTTTTTATTTCAATTATCCTTCCCCACCCCACCCTTCTCTCTCTCTCTTTCTCTCCCTTTTGGTAATTTTTATGTGATGGCAGACCTGTCATCTGTGTGTCTTCCCTCCTTGGGTCCCTATGAACTGTTTACTTTGAAAAGACAGCACACCAGCCGATTAAATAAAGCAGGAGCACTCCTTGTCTCACACAGGGGAATCGTGGAGACAGCTTTATTACTTCTGTCAGAAAACAAAGGTTTTTCCCAGCATGCAGGGGATTATTAGGCCAGCAGCAAATAAACGAAATTCACAACACCGAAGCTTCAGATGTATCTAACGAGCAGAAGGAGGGGGCAAACCCATAATTGATTTCTCAACTGTTATCTATTTTTTAAAAAATAAAACTTTACACAATCTGGTTTGATGCCTAATGACAATCCCCCTCTCATTTAGATGCTAATGTTAAGATGGAGGGAGAAAACTCTTTTGGAAAAGTGATGGCTTGCCCATATGTTGCCTGTATTATATACCATTCTGCATTGTATACCATTGGGAGGCTTTATTCTGTCCTTACAAAAAGGATTTTTACACATCATGCAGCTTGTGTGTGTGTTTAAAGAGCATGGCTAAGATTAAAAGAAGAACTTACAGTAAATGTATTCCCTCAAATTTGTTTTCCATTAAAGGGCAGTCAATAAGTCCAGACTGTATTGTATAAAGAGAGAAAGAGAGAAAGAAAGAAAGGGGAAGGGGAAGGGGAAGGGGAAGGAAGGAAGGAAGGAAGGAAGGAAGGAAGGAAGGAAGGAAGGAAGGAAGGAAGGAAGGAAGGAAGGAAGGGTTTACTAAGAATAGAGAGGATCCCAAAGGATGTATAGATGTTTTTTTGTTTGTTCGTTTGTTTCTCTCAGTCTTACCTTTAAAATATCTTTTGTAGGTTTTAAGTTGGACAGTTATAGCAATAGAGCCTCAGCATGATGAAGAGGCCAACATTTAGAACTAGAATTGGGGAAACTCAGGATTAAGTCTACTTTCAGTTGTGGATGTTCATTGGGTGACTTTATGTCTTTTCCACAGCACTTTGCAGATGAATCATGCCAGCCCAGCACTGCGTGGCAATCTGTATATTTCTGAAAGCCCTGAAGGAGAAAAAAAAAAACTTCTCTCTAAAGAGCTCCATGGTTTCTTGAATGTGTGGGCAGAACAGTTAATCAGATATAAGAAAGGAAAATAGGAAACACTTCCCTTCGTTTTATATAGTGGATTTAAAAAAAAAAAAGTCCAATCACTCTACACAGAAGCAGAAATGAAAACCCTGGAAGTGAAACACCCAAATTCACTCCATGCAGAATCTGTGTTTGAATTATTTTAAATCTCCACCTCACTTTTCTTTCTTCAGGCTGTCAAAAATATTTCCATACTGACTTTGGGGTTTCAAGCTGACAAGCTGCTAAAAGAGATGGGAACAGTTGTTTCCTTCTGATTGTTCAATACAAAAGGATCTGAATACAAAAGAATTGCATTTATATTTTATGAAATTGATTGATTCCATTATTTTACCTGTATTTTATTATTAGCTTTCCTGCATGCCATTTTTATTGGGAGAGCAGGAAATAAATGCAAGAAACAAACTGTGTTGCAACTATTTGCTGTGATGGGAGAACTATAGCTCTGACAAGATACAGCCATAAAAACTGAGATGGTCTTTTCACTCATCATTCTCCACATTCTTTCATTCAGGTCGTCCTGCCCTCCATAATGTACACAAACACACATTTTTAAAAAAGATCTTTACTAGAATCTTTATCCTCTGATGGCTTTTCTACTGAGGTCACGTCCTCCCGTGTCCTCCCATGCACTCCTTGTGTACATCTCTTTGGGGAATTGTACATATTTCTTTATTGCTTCTCTTTTTATTGCATGGATTACTTCCCCTTATTACACTCTGCAATTCACATTTGTAAAGAGATGTGTCAGGATTGATTTACTCTGCTTGCAGTTGCTGCTCACCATGCAATCCTGCAACAATTTACACTGAAGTAATGCCCACCAAGTGCAATGACCTTACCAATTGATATGTATAACCTTACACATCTGTAATAATTACAAGGAATACATTCTAACAATAAAATTAAATACATGCATATTTAAAAAATAAGAAGGAATATAAAACAATATGCTGGGAGAATAAGGGGGACAAGAAAGAAACTAAAAGAGTATAGTAGAAGAGTGGAAAGAAGGAATAAAGGAGTCTATAGATCAATAGTAGACTGGGAGTTGTTCTTTGTTTCTACATGCAGAATATAACATCAATCAAGCATTGACAAATCTTGATCAGCTTCTGCTAATTAGAGCAGAATGTATGCATTTATCAAGGTAAGACTGTATCAAAATTATACTTATTCTATAAACAGGCAAAAATTCAGATCCTTGAAGGTTCCAGGTAAAGGAATTTGGGTATAGGAATTTGTTCAGAATTGCCATTCTTTTTGTAATGATTTTAAATCTTCTTTTGAGCTATAACTATGTGGCAAAGTCACTTCATGATGAAACAAGCTAAACAAATAGACATCTTTCTATTTCACTGCATGAGTGATCTCTCAGAAGCGCTGGAAAGTGAAACTGATAGTGCCTCTTCAGCCTAAGAAGTCTGAAGTCTTGTTTCTGACACATTCTTAACTTCATACTCCCAATTAATATTAAACATATGAAATGACCTATACAGGCTATGAACTAAGTCATTTTCCTACCTTAATACCAAGGTGCTAGTGACGTTTACAAGCAAAAGATAAATGAGAAAAATACATGTTACAAGAAATTTATTGACAGTTCAGTGCGAACCTTGTTCTTAACCATACTTAACCATTGAAAAGAACAGAAACACCTCCCTGAGAATGATGACAGACAATACTTGAGGACATACTCAGGTTACCAAATAACTAGTGCTAATGGAGTGATTTGGGTTTACATTGTAGCAATGGGGCATGACATATTCTGCCAAATGCATACTAATAGATCTGATTTCCTTGCACTTGAGATCACAACGTGCAGAAGCATGGGTAATGGATTAGAATCCTCAAGCTCCAATTTTGCAAAGGTTGACAGCTATTTAGAGTTGTGTGCTAAATTGTAAAGTAATCCTAGCATTCATAATGAGTACCATTTACCAGTCAACACTGTGTCAATATATATAAATAGTATAAGGAAGTTAGGTGCAATAGGAGGCTGAATTGCTTACACCCGATCCTGATTTCTTGCTGATCAATGGCTGATTTGTTTTTAATTTGTATGGATGGAGGAGGTAAACCTTGAGGACTTTGTACTGGTGCCAAGTTCTTTGGCTTTATCAAAGATGTGCATCCATGCTGAAACTGTGTCTGTATTTTGTGCTTCCAATTATTTGCTGGCCTCAAAGACCCCCCCCCAATCAAGACTCCTTAAAACTGAACCTCAAGTGTATAACTTAAATAATCCTCATCACAATAAACATTTCCTGCTCAGTCAAGCAAGCTGACATACTGTTATTTTCTCTTTCTTATGTTACTACAACTTTCAAGGGGTTTGCCATTCAAACAGAATATATATACATTTCTTTCAGCGCTGCTTCTGTTGGGGGGAATACCTGTGTGTTCACTAAGCAGGTTTAAATTATATTGTATATAACTAATTCAAGGGAAACCTGACCTATCCAGGTCCTCCTTTTTATGTATTTTATTAACCAAAATTTCCTTTTATTTTTTTAAATCCCTCAGTGAATTTCTGCAACAGCTGGAAGCTCAGAACCTGACATTTAGATAGATAGATTTAGTTTAGTTGCTTGCTCTCAAAGTTTACACATACATAATACAGATTTAAACACACTATATACAACATAGGTTATACATACATCCTTACATAAATATAATCACTATCCATATTGAACACATAATGGAAGGAGGAAGCTTTAGAGTTCACAAGGTTAATATTGTATGGAACAAAACTGTGACTGAATCTGGATGTTCTGCTTTGGATACCATGGAGCCTCCTCCCAGAAGGTAACAAGGAAAACAGGTTGTGAAGAGGATGTGTAGTGTCCCAGACAATCTTGCAGACCCAGCTCGAACAATGCTTATATGCTATGTCCTGGATAGAAGGGATAGAACTGTCAATAATCTTTTCAGCCATCCTTACCACTTTCTGCACCACTTTCCTGTCTGCAGCAGTGATGCTTCCAAACCAGACTGTAATGCAATATAACAGGATGCTCTTGATCATTCCCCTGTAGAAAGTGGTAAGGACAGGGGAAGGAAGATGTACTTTTCTCATGCAATGCAGAAAATGCAGGCGCTGCTGTGCTCGCTTCACCAGTAGCTCACTGTTGAGCAACCAAGCCCATATATACAGAGAAATTATACAGAGAAATATCACCATAGCATAAGAAATACTTGACACCTGGATGAAATTAGTGATGTCATTGATACTTATGATACCTAAACTGAAATGTTCTGGAGTATCCACTCAACGGCAGTATCTGTGTCCTGTCTAATTCACAAGGTCCTGTAAAAATGCATTCCACATTTTACCTCCTTTGGATGTGTAGTAGTTTTTCTTCTTCCAGTTGTGTGCTAAAATGTGTAGGAACATGACTGTTAATCAGACATAACTCTGCCTCCTTAGTCAAACTTTCCATTTATAACTTGGTTGTCTGCATATTATGCATATGAGCAATATGCTTTATGGGAGATGTGAGCTATATCGATTATCTTTCCTGAATGCTTTCTCTCTGGGGCTTCCATCAGGATTGAGTGGGATAGCAGTTTTTGATGATACTTTGTCCACATTAAGCTGGCATTAATCAGTCCTTCTGCTGCTACTGACTGGGTCCTCTTCTTTGCTGTGGTGTTCTTCCTACACAGCTTCAAGCAGCACTAGTCCTTTTAATTTCCCACAATGCAATTCTGTATCTTTGCTACGGGGCATTGCATTGTGGGATAGTGTGATTGTGTCCCAGCACAGATTGTAGCCTAGTAGCTGTTCATCTTCTTTGACTCCTAGCAGCCTAGTTCAATTGGCATGCATGTATGCCCCTGCTAATAAGCCACAGTGGAGGAAAAGGCCTGTTTGACAGTACCAATCACATTGTGAGGAGAGATTGACAAAATATCTGTCAGCACTGGCAACTTTTTGGATGCTGACAGAATGCTTGATGCTTTCCTTTGCTTTCTTACAAATAAACTTTTTTTAAAGGAACATACCCACATACTTAATTTAAATTCTGGATCTTATTGATTCATTTCAAGCATTTATATCCCATTCTTCTACCTGAAGAAATCCCAGAGAGATCTACAAGAGAAATAAATAGCAGATGGTCCCTGCCATTAGGCTTACAAGTGAAAGCAGATGCAATAAAAGGGAGAAATAGGAGGGAAAAGGAAGAAAGAGGTGAAGTTTGTGCTGTAGGGTAAAGTTGCATGTAAATAAATAGAAACATTTATCTGAAAACAAAAGGAATCCATACACACAGACACACACACACACAAATACACACATATGCATGTATGTGTATGTGTATATCTATATGTATATCCACTCAACTGGAAACAAACACTTGTGGAGATAACCAGATATTAATGACTTTTCTAAAGATGAATAGAGTTGGCACCTGTCATATAGTGTGATGGGAATGGGGGATCATTCTGGAGCAGTCACCAAAAAGGCACACCTTCTAAGTCCCACAAGGTTGTAAAGTTTAAAAAAGGCAACCTGGAGCATGCCCTTCTCATGGGAGTGTGTGGGAGACACAGAGGTTCTAGAGAGAAGATAGTTCTGCAAGTAACCTGGTACTATCCCATGTAAGGCTTTAAAGATATCACCCATACCTTGAAGCCTATGATGACTTTTCTAATTTTGCCATTATTGGATTAACTGTACATCAAATCCAATGAGTTACTGCCTTAATATACTGATAAAACTAAGAAGTAAAGGGCCTGTGAAAGTCATAATGAGTCCATAAGTGACCATATTATGTATTTGAAAGGCTTATATCAATATGTACAAACCATGCATACAATTTATTTACAATCCTTTTTCTAATATTGTAATTTTTTAAAATGCCTGTCCATTTTTTTCTTTAATTTGAATCCCTAGGCTGGACCTGATAATGCAATCTGTGTGTGCGTGCTCATATATGCAGTTTATTTCAATCAGTGTTTTCCCAAATGAGAGAAGACTATAGATTTCTGCCACAGTGAAGCATCAAGCTCCTGGAAAGCTAAGGGAAAAATAGTTCAAGCTTCTATCACTATGTTTCAGAATCAGAATAATGCATAACTGGCAAAGTTCTAGGTGCACTATACATACATACATACATACATACATACATACATACTATACATACATACATACATACATACATGTGTTTGGTGTACAAATTCTCTTTCTTGCATAGATTTAATTGCTATACTGAGAAAAGGATTAATACATGCCTGAAAAAACAGTAGTATTCAGCTAAAGTGTGTTCAGCATGCTAACAAGCCTTCCAGTTCAGCTTGCAGCATCTGTACATATAGTTAAAGAAAGATGCTAAAAGAGGTTGATATTTAAAAAGTAGGAACTCTCATTAGGAGTCTATCCTCAGGTTGCAGATGATTTTTTTAAAATTAAACCACAAAGCTATGATTAAAATTATATTACAAATTAACCATGCTTTGGAACTCATATTAGTAATGTCTCAATAATAATTTTCAAGCTCACTATGGCTGAAAGTAGAAACAATTCTTATAAATGAATGTTTTTAAAATAATATATATTTGTATATAGGTTTGGGGAAAGGTTATATACAATTTTTGCATATGGAGATTCAGAAGCCTCAAGACACTTCCCAACTTTGACTTAACATACTGACAGAGTATATAATAGATATTCAAATTGTGAAGAGGTTCATAGGAATGTCTTTAAAATGGTGGATGTTTAGTCCAATGGCAATTTTAATACAATTTAAGCACATGTATTATTTTATATAACATAATTCTCCGTAGTTTGTATTTTTAAAATAGATTAAGAAAACTTTTGAGTGAATTCAGCTAAGCATGCTTTGCTAGACAATTTAAGATCTGTTTGCCTGGTTTTTCCTCACCTCAGCTATCTGTGCTGCACAACAGTATGGGAGGTTATTAAAGAAAAGGAAGAAGAGAAATAAAAGAAGGAGTTATCCCACTGAAACTTTGCAGAGTTAATATTCCCTCAAGTATTTATCAAAACTGCACTCTATTACTCCCCTCAAAATTAAGCCACTTCAGAAGTTTTGAAATTTTCCCATATAGCACTGTGGTTTATACATATATATCCTAAATCTTGAAGTGGCTCAAATTGAATCAGGTTGCCTCCAAATCTCAAATCACAAGCTTGAACTGAATTATTTTTTCTTCAAATATTGGATGTCCAATTTATTTAAACCGAATCAAGGCTGATTTTCACAGTCCTAGTATCTACAGATGTTGTGATAGAGACATTTGAAGCAAGTGAAACTACTTTACATTTCTTTGGACTTTTTAAAGACCAGACTTTATCTAGACCCGGGGTGTCAAACTGCCAGCTTGCGGGCCAGATGCGTCATCCAGAAGCCACATCCACCCTATTGCCGGCACTGGCAAAACCGTCCCAATATGTTGCATGACGTCACATGATGTCGTGAGTTTGACATGTCTGATCTAGACCAAGAATCAAAACACAAACCATAAATGATTATAGTATCAGAGGTCATTGGTGCTCTCTGAGCTTGGTTTTTTTTCTTGCAGATGTTTTCATTATCCAAATCAGGTAACATCATCAGTGCTAGGCTAACAGTACAAGAAAAACCCAAATTCAAAGAGCACTAAGAACCCCCCATTTCAACTCTGAGCTACAAATATTCTCCTTTATTGATTAGAATATAGTAATAGCCCCAAATACTTCTTGCATAGTATCAACCTAGAAAAATGTTCTCTATTTACTTTGATGGCTTGCTTAACAACTTATCCTCCTTTTTCTAATAAGAACACAGGAGAACCATAAAAGTGTAGATTCTCATATTTTGCCTTTCTTCCATAAGACATGCAAGTTACAGTCTTGGGGTCATGTTTATAATAAAGGCTGAGGATTGAAAACCACCTAGGGTTTCCTGTTGGACAAGAGGGCAGGCATATTAGCAAGGAAGAAGGGAGAGATGTCATTATGATGTTTATGAGAGCAAAAGACAAAATGTAAATCCGAGCCAGGACACTGGAGAAAATGTATCTATGCATTCAGATCCAGACAGTACAAATACCAACTTCTCAGAAGTCACAGGTGTGGAAATTACATGTTATTTTCACACTATGGGAAATAATTGGATTATCATGGTGCAGTACTGTGCATACCAACTGTTATTTGTTTTATTCCCCACCCCCAATTGTAAATACCTCTGTAGAAGATACACAGTGATGTTCAGAGCAGAGAAAATCTAGAAGAAATGTTGTCAATTATTTCATAGTTAATATCAATATTTGTATATTACTGGCATTTAACATTAACAAATCATAATTTTTCAACTATATAGCAACAAAAATGCCCAAATTTACACAGCAATGGTTCTTCTGTTCCACTCATAAGCTGATGTGATAATGGCACATGTGAATGTTTGAGTTATAAAGATAAAGGTTTTCCCTGGCCAGTCGTATCTGACTATAGGGGGCAGTGCTCCTCTCTGTTTCCTAGCCAAGGGAATGAGGGTTGTCTGAAGACCCTTTCTGTGGTCATGTAGCCAGCATGACTATATGTCAAGGTGCAGGCAACGTTGATACCTTCCAACTGAAGTGGTACCTATTTATCTACTCACATTTTGCATGCTTTCAAATGCTCTGTGGGCAGCAGCTGGGTTGAGTAGTAGGAGCTTGTCTTGTCACATGGCACTTGGGTCTCAAAATTAGGCTGTCAGCTTTCCAGCTGACAAGCTCAGCATCTTTAACCACTGAGCCATTGCGCCCTCTTTTATGTCTGAGTTATAGATTAATTATGGTGACATATAGAAAAACAACACATACAGTATGTATACCTGCTCCTTGTGTCTTTATCAGTGTATATTTGAGAACCGCATGGCAGAGCAACAGAACACAATTAATGTTGCTAGTTTCTAGGTAACTTCTGTTTAACTTGTACATATTTTAATCTTGTATTTTATATTTTAAATGTTACATCATATAGTATGCCTTATTTTAACTTGTGGTGCTTCTGACACAAACAAACCTAGATTAATAAAAAATATGGATAATGTTGTAAATATTATTCTTTAAAATATTACAAAATAGCACAAACTATCCGGCACAGGGCTGAGACTTTTGGGGTAGAAATGGCAAACTGAAGACAACTCTGCTAAGAGTGAGCTGGTGACTGAGGCAGAAAGACGAGTGGACAAGTGGATTATCTCTTTGAAATTCTTGTCCAGACAAGAAGGGGACTTGGGAGCACCCACCTGTGCTCCTGACAGTTGTCCTCATGAGGAGATTGCAAGACAATGGTCTCTAGAAGATTTAGAGTTATGGGAGCCAAGCAAACATCACAATTGCCCAAACACCCAGTGCCTTTATGGACACTGAATTTGCATAAATCTTTTTCACTTTTGAGAAATTGCTTTTAATTGCTTTTCAACTATTAGAAACCTTTGGAGCAACAGACTTTAAAGCATAGGGTGTGTTTCCTTTAATCCTTACATATACATATACATATACATATACATATACATATACATATACACATACATACATACATACATACATACATACAATTTTAAGGACTACAAATTTTTTTTAAAAAAAAAATAGTAAAAGAGTGATCAGTATGTTGCTTTTGGAAAATTACAAATGGATGAAGGATCCATATGGATTTAAAATAAGATTTTATAATTAATTATAAGAATCCTTCCTGAATTCTTTTTTTATAAATGATAGGATGGGGGTTTGAAAGTTGCATACTAGAGGGAGCCTGGAGGAACTAAGGTTTGCAATTAAATGAGAAGAACAATTAAATTTGACTTACAAATACAGAATGGATTAAAATATTGTAGCACTGGATGTATTGAGGGATATTTGTGAACAATGGAGCCAAACATTCATTTTAAGAGTGTCTGACATTGTAGTTAAACTGTGTTTAAATAATGTCATGGAAGAAGAACAAGCTTCACCAGATATGACTGAGACTGCTCTGAAAGCTGATTTAAAACTGGCTGGCTACAAGGATGACATGGGGAAAAAAAATGCCATACTTCTTATACAAATGAAACCAGCTGATGTCCAAATAATTTAAAGTGATATATAAATAACAAACCAAAACAGTGATCTGGATATCTTTCCTATACTGACTTTACAAAATAGTGGGTAAACTTTTGAAAAATTTGATGAAAGAAAAAAATGAAAAGGAATCTAGAACATTATTTGGAGGCATTAAAGATTAAGACTTGTTAAAGGTAAAAGGGAGGAAGATTGGTTTATTTGATCAAGGTTAAAATAAATATGCTGTTATCTCTGGTAACCCTTAATGGACATTTGCTGACATCAGGACTGACATCAGGACTGAAATGATGAGGCTTCCTGGATTTGAGCTGAAGAAGCTTCTTGGATGAGGAGTAAAATGTCTTCAAAGAAAAACAAGGAAGTCCAGTTACCTCTTGAAAAAGCACCTTTGGGACAATCATGACCTGGATGACTGAGAATCTCCACAGACTATAACCGAGGTGGCGCAGCAGTTAGAGTGCAGTACTGCAGGCCACTTTAGCTGACTGTGTTCAGCAGGTCAGAGGTTCAAATCTCACCGGCTCAAGGTTGACTCAGCCTTCCATCCTTCTGGGGTAGGTAAAATGAGGACCCAGATTGTTGGGGGCAATGTAAATATATATATATACATTGCTTACTGGTGTACACCGCTTAGAGAGTGCTTGCACTTAAAGCGGTATATAAGTCTCATAAATAAATAAAATAAATAAATAAATAAACTAGGCACTTTGGGATGAACACCCTTTGAATGGTGCAGAGTACAGGAACCATTTGGGCTTCAGTTTGAGATTCAGACAACACAGACTCATCCCCAACAGCCTGACCTGTCTTCAATGGTGAGGGGACACAGGGCAGAAATCCTGCAGCCAAGAAGGCTCCACACACATTTTCACTGCTCAGGTGACCCAGGTAAGCCTCCAGGTGGCATCAACAACTTTCTAAAAGAATGCCAATGACCAGCTGTCTGCAAGGAGTATAAATCCTTCCATTCCCCACCATCCAGTCAGAGCTGAAGAAGCTTCTTGGATGAGAAGTGAAATGTCTTTAAACAAAAACAAGAAAGTCCAGTTGCCTCCTGAAAAAGCACCTTTTGGGCTTCCTGGATTTGTTTATAGGTAAGAAATGAGATATGGGAAGAAGAGATCATTTCTTATATTTTCAGATAATAAGTTACTAAAATTGTTTTTACTTGTGATGAAGGGGAAAGTCATTTCTTTATATTTTCTTATCTTGGCTATGTCCTTATTTTGTTCTTATTTTTCCACTTTTTAAAAAAAAAATCTACATTTTCTATTTTTTTCTTTTCTTAGTTTGTATTAGTTTTTAATCTTTTTAATTATAATGTTTAATAAAATTAGTATTAAAAGCCTATATGACAGAGAGCTGAAAATGAATCTGCCTACTAGAGATATTGAACAACAAAATTTAGTATTAAAATGGAAAAGAAAAAAATCAATAGATATATGATAAATTAAGGGTTATCTCTAATAGTAAGCTTTTGGCTTATTACTTAACAGAGCAGTGAAGCTACTACATTTTATAGCTGGGACTATTTCACTTTCAATTT
Organism: Crotalus tigris; assembly: GCF_016545835.1. NCBI lineage: Eukaryota > Metazoa > Chordata > Lepidosauria > Squamata > Viperidae > Crotalus > Crotalus tigris. The sequence continues at coordinate 669,747 of NW_024096647.1, read as the reverse complement.
TTTGTAGTGATCCTGGCATTTATCAGATGAACTGTTAAAATAACCAGAGAAAACAGATTAAACGGCTCTCTAAATAGAAGACAAATGCATAATTTCTATATTACACATCTTGTGTCATGCCTAGTAATATCATCTTATGATCAGCTGCATTTTAAAAATTGCCCTACTTTGGTTCCTAATTTGCTGCTAAAAACCTGCCACAGGGGTATTTTTCTCAGTGAACCAAGACATCCCTGCTTAGTGTTTTGTCTTTTAGTTACAAATACTATTTACTGTGTTGGATGTTTCCAGGATCCAGAGTCCTTTGTCATTGCATTAGCACTGCTTGGTATTAGTAATCAAGATTATCTGCCTAATGATCAGTGTACGAACTAGCATTCGTAGAAAATGGTATACTGTCTAAAAGAGACTACCTAACCATAAAAATAACACAGGGGAAATTATAATCTGCATTCAGAAAGTAATCCATTCATATATGGATTTCCCCAAAATCGTTAATTGTGATTATTGCACAAAGCAACAGATTGTATCAGTTGCCTGAACAATTTCCTCTTAGTGCTATGATTTATAATGTCTTTCCTTAACGCTGTCCATTCTCTTGCTATGTTAACCTACAACTCCTAGGCTTCCCATAATTTGATCATGCTCATTCCAGGTCAACGTAATCTGGAGGATATTACAGGGTTTCAGTGGTGAGATTACATGGTAGCTGTGGAAGCAGCTGTGTTAGACCAGAAAGAGATACAGCTGCTTTCAGTGATTCCAACAAAAGTTGACAGTACATCTAACCTGGATGTAGGAAATTATATTACAGTTTCATGTGCAATTACAAAGCTAGCTATTTGAAGCAATCTACATCATCACATGATCCATAGATACTAACCTTGGCCATCTATCATAGATATGACCCATCAGAGCTTTCATCTATCTTTGAATTTATAGTGTAAGCTTTAATAAAAAAAATGGCTCAGTGGTTAAAGATGCTGAGTTTGTCAGCTGGAAAGCTGATAGCCCGGGTTGAAGACCCCAGCATGTGTGATGGAGTGAGTTCCTGCTGCTTGCCCCAGCTCCTGCCCAGTTAGCAATTTGAAAGCATACAAATGAGAGTAGGTAGATAGGTACCACTTCTGTGGGAAGGTAAGAGTGTTTCGTGTGCCTCAGCATATAGTCATGCTGGCCACATGACCATATTTCTACAGAAAACGCTGGCTCCTCTGCTAAGAAATGGAGATGAGCATTGCCCCCTTGAGTCAGACACGACAGGACAGGATAAATCTTTACCTTTACTTTACTATATGTAGCATGCCTTGATAATGTTAAGGACAGCGTCAGCAGTTTTGGAGCATTTTGGCTAATGTGTTACAAGCATATCCAAAGCCCACTTTTTTAAAAAAAATTTTTTTTTATTTTTAAGCCAACAAAACAAAACAAAGCACACACACACACACACACACACACAGTATATACTCCTCCCCTTTTTTTAACAGCAATTTTTGTAATGGTAATCTTCTATTATTTACATTTCCCCTCCTTATTCTTCTTTAGAATATTTGTCTTTGTTGCCCCATTGTTTCTTATTTGCATTTTTCTTCCTTCATACTATACTTCATACTAAGAATAATACATGTTATTATTATTATACATTATTATACACATCTTTTCACTTTTGACCTTTCCACATTTATTCTCCTCTATTATTTCTAGTCTCCAACCAGTCATACCACTTGTTCCATATTAGATAGTTCTCTGTGTCTTCCTTTTCTTTTATCTCTTTTGTTAATTTGTCCATCTCAGCGAAGTCCAGGATTTTTCTTATCACTTCTTCCTCTGATGGTATATTCTCATTTTTTCAGAACTGTGCATATGCTATTTTTGCTGCCGTTGTTATATGTAAAATTAAGTACCATATTTCTTTACTATATTTTCTGTTTAAAATACCCAGCAAAAAGATCTCTGGTTTCCATTCTACGAGTTGATCTATTATTTCTTCGATCCATCTTATTGTAGCCCAGTATTTTTTTGCAACTGGGCATGTCCACCATAAATGATAATATGTTTCATGTACTTTTTTACATTTCCAACATGTTGGCGAATTGTTCTGGAACATCTTGGCAAGCTTTGCTGGTGGAAGATGTCATCTGTAAAACATCTTCAACTGGTTTTCCTTGAATGCTGTTGACATAGTCAATTTTATGTTTATTTCCCATATTTTTCCCATTTCTCCAATTCTATATTATATCCAAAAAATTTTGCCCATCTAATCATTGTGTCTTTGACAACTTCATCTTCCATTTTATATCTCAATAGGTATTTGTTTAAATTGCTAATTAATTTTATTTCTGTTCCATGTATAATTTTATCCAATTCTTGCGGCTCTTTTTGTATTTCATATAATTTTTTGTCCTCTGTATATTTAGATTGAATTTGTGTAAATGTCCACCAGTCAATCTCTCTGCCTACATCTTGTTCCAATTCTTGTTTTGTTTTCAGATTTCCTTGTTCATTTACTAATTCCTTGTATCTAATTATCTTATTTATATCCAGTACGTTTGGGTATTTCAGAGCTTCTGTTGGGGATAACCACATTGGAATTCTTAGATAATGTTTTTGTTTTATTTTTTCCCAAGTCTGTAGCAATGCATTCCTAACTATGTGTCTTTGGAAGTATCTGTGTATTTTATATTTTTCGGCCCATAGGAATGTATGTCACCTTGCTTGCAAGTCATGTCCTATTGTTAAAACTATAGTATTTTTCAAATGCATCCAATCTTTTAGCCAATGCTTGGTAGTATATTTCCCACTCTGGTAATGCCAATCCCCCTTTATCTTTCATATCTTGCAAGAGTTTTAATTTAATCCTGGGATTTTTCCTTTGCCATATAAATTTAGTGACCAATTTATTTAATTCTTGAAAGAATGTTTTCCCTAATTTTATTGGAATAATTTGGAACAGAAATAATATTTTGGCAATATATTCATTTTGACCATAGTGGTCCTCCCTAAAAATGAAATTTGCAAATCTTCCCAATTTTCTAAATCTTTTTTATCTGGTGTAATATTTTATCATAATTGTCCTCCTTAATCGAGGAACATTTCGCTGTAAGCCAGATCCCTAAATATTTTATTTTCTTGGTTATACTTATCTTTGTTTTATCTTCCAGTTCACTTTCCTGTGCCTTTGTAAGATTTTTGGTTATTAATTTTGATTTATTCCTATTAATCTTAAGTCCGGCTACCTCACCAAATTCTTCTATTTTTTTAGTCAATTTAAAGCTGGTTTCTAATGGAATATGGACCTTATATTCTTAATTTTTAAACCCTTTATTTCTTGGTCCTCTCTGATTTTTGTCAGGAGTATTTCTAATGATAAAATAAATAGAAGAGGGGAAAGTGGGCATACTTGTCTTACTCCTTTGGTTATATCAATTTTTTCTGTCATTTCCTCATTTATAATTACCCTAGCTGTTTGTTTAGTATATATTTTCTCAACCATTTTTCCAAATTTTGTCCCAAAATCCATATAGTACAATTGTGTTATAATAAAATTCCAATTCAGATTATCAAATGCCTTCTGGGCATCAAGAAAAACCAGTGTAGCTTGTCTTTCAAGATGGACTTCATAAAATTCTAAAGTATTCATTATTATCCTCATATTATTTTTTATTTGTCGTCCTGGTAGAAATCCATTTTGATCTGGGTGGATGTAGTTATTCAAAAAAAATTTTATCCTTTCTGTCAAAGCCCACTTTTATCTTAAGCATCATGTACACTGTATTCTGCAACCTAGAGACAATCATGTAAGCCAATGCACCTTAAATCACCAATAAACAAACACATTAAATATACTATCAGATTCAGTGTACTGTAGAATAGTTAAGTTCCAAAGTGAATCTCCCAAGATTGTTGTAATTGAATTGCTGTTCAGTTTTGCTTGAAATGAAATGTATGCAACCTCTCCCAATATTATGAACTGTGAAATATTCTGAGATGGATGCTTGCAAACTTTCTAAATTATGTTCCTGGTAACGTTACAACAGATTCTGTTTCAGTTGATCACAATTGAAAAGGAAATTAGACAAGAATAAAATTATTTGCAAAAAAAAAAAACCCTATATACAAAAAAATATAGAATGAAATGTATACAAAAAAGAGTAAAATGATTATATGATAAACATATACGATATCATACATAAAGAGGGCTCACACAGCAAATACTTTATTTGACATCTGAATTTAGACATATAAACAAATCAAATGCTGATTCAATATTTCTACCTTTCATTCCTTCTTTCAAGCTTCCTTTACCTTGGTGGGAGATGATACCGGTTAACTTGTGGCCTTAATAAAATGATATACAATATGAAAGCAAACTGCAGAGTGCAATTCACACAGCTGGGTTCCATTTTCTATTTCAGAAGTCTTTTTTATTATTATTATTTTAACTCATCCATGGAGAGAAGAATTATGTTTGGTTTAAGGTATTTCCCTCTCCAAGAAGCTTTGTGATTTGGGATTGGTGCCAGAAAGATAAACCAACTCCTCTTCCTAAAAAACAAAAAATGAACTTCAGGCATCAATACATTGACACACTTGCAATGATCAGCATGTGTGTGTCAACATTAACTGCTTGAAGAGGATGCCGGTTAAAATAGAATTAGTTTTTCATGAATGGTCCTTGCGAATGATTGCCAATACTAAGCATATCCTGAATTAAGCCAAAGGTAATTTACTCACCATGATTATGAAAGCCCTTTTAACCATCAATACAGGAAACTGAGTGACATAGGAGACATTCCACCTGCAAAATACAATCCCTCCTTCATTGTGACTTGTGACTTGTCAAGAGTAGAATAATACTGGCATTGATACAGATCAATATCATAGAACTTTAGCTTGAATTGTGTGCCTGTTGGGGTGTTTGCTAGTGGCTTTAACAATTGTTTATTTACTGCTTGATTGCGATAGGTCTTCCAGAGTACCAATCATAGGAAGTATAGTTCCAATGTCTGGCAGTGTATGTCTCTCATCTATCAAATCTATCATGTTTATTTAAATTGCGTTTCCAGTTGGCATGCTATTTTAGCAGTATTTACTGATTGGTATTAGATAATCACTGCTTTCTTGAATTGACAGCAGGTCTCCATCTTGCTTCTAATTCATATTTAGCCATCTATACATATACATGTACAATGATGCAATCTTCGATCTCCGGGAAGAGTATACTCCAGTTATTTATTGTTAAAACAACATTTAAAACAATAAAAACAGTTATATACAAGATTAAAACAACTTAGCTTTCGCTGGTCCTCTGCCAGCATCCTCAGAGTGGGGCTTAGGGGGTGGGAAATTCTTTTTATCCCCTTGCTGATCCAATTGCCTACTCATTGCCCTTGTGACAGGGCCACTCTTCCTGATTGCCTGTGACTGCCTTAACTGTTCCGCCCTCTCTTTTTTGCACTCTAACATTGTATTTTTCTGCTCCGTCATCCTTGTGCTGTCTCCCCCTCCCTGCGCTGTTAATCATTAACACACCCCTCAATCCCTCCTCTCTGCCCAATGCAATATGCCTCCTCCAATTCGGCAATACACGAGTCCTGTTGGGCTGCTGGTCCGCCTGCCGTTTTTGCATTCCATTGCCAGTTCTTATCTCATCTCCCTCCTCCAACTCCCTAGCCTGCCGATTCATACACCCTTTGTTGTCCATTCCTGTCATCCTTCCCCCCCCCTTCCTTCAACCCTCCCACCTGTTGATTAACATATTGCTCCTGCCTTTCATCAACCATTCCTATTGATGTTCTCTTCCTCAATGTCTTTTCCTTCCTGATCCGCTGCTCTACCTGCTGTTCCTGTTTACCCTCTGCCCCCACTGTCCATCTTCCCCTCTCCAATGTCCTCCCCATAATCTGCTGACTTACCTGTTGTTCATCCATTTCTGTCCATCCTCTCTTTTCTAACATTCCTCCTCCTCTGACCTGCTGTCCTACATGCTGTTCCCACATGCCAACATCCATTCCTATTAAACCCTCCTTCTCAAGCTTTCCTCCCCCCCAATCTGCCGTCCTGCCTACTATTCTTATCTGCCCTTCTCCTTTCCTGTCAGTCCCACCCTCTCCTGTTTCCTCCCCCCCTCTCCAATCCACAGCTCTGTTTGCTGTTCCTTCCAGCATTCTTCCTCCCCTTACCTGCTGTCCTACGTACTGTTCCCATCTACCAACCTGCCTTCCTGTTGGACTCTCCTTCCCAAACTTTCCCTCCCCCAAAACTGCTGTCCTGCCTATTATTCCTGCCTGCCCTTCTCCATTCCTATCAACCCCACCCTCTCCTGTTTCCTCCCCCCCCCTCTAATCTGCAGCTCTACCTGCTGTTCCTGGCTATTCTCCTCCATTCTTACTCCCTTCTCAAATATCCCCTCTCCCCCCGTGAATATGCTTCCAATCTTACGTGCCTCATCTTTTCTGTTCTTTTCTCTCTCCCCTTTCCTTTTGATCAGTCCCCTGGGGTCGGGCATACCCCTCCCCCGTGTTCTGGGCCGTACGATCAATTCTGCTGTTCCCAAGAGTCTTCCCTGGTCCCCTTCTCCTTGCAGTCCCTCATCATATCCACCTCCTCTTCCTTTACTACCCTTACCTGTCTGTGACCCTAATATTCCCTCATCTGTCTCTACCTGTGATGTGTCTATGGGATCCTCCCTATGTCTAGTTATGTAGTAAATACCCCCCCCCCCCACCAGTCCTGGTTTCGCCTCTGACAATCGGCATCCGTCTCTTGACATGCTCTTCCTGCACTCTTAGTGCCTGGTATGCCGAGGGCAGTCCTATACATCGGTTGATGGAGTCTGTGTTGGAGAACCAGGCCTCCTTTAGTAAGCGTCCTCCTTTGGAGGCGTCCTGGGCAATGGCTTCTGCCTCCTTGAAATCAAAAGAATGTCCGGTATTAATCATGTGCGTCCATATTTGAGAGTACATATACATGTACATACATGCACACACACACACACACACACACACATATGTCTTTGATAAATTTAATAAATATTGATATTTATTATCTGTTTAGCAGTACCAGTGGGGTTCTAGTGTTCTATTTTTTCAATTTGCTGACTCTGACAATATAAAAGTACATTGTCAGAAACTGAAACAAATGCTTTGAAGTAGTTTATTTATTTACTTAAAGTAGCTTCTATACCATTCAACCCTAAAGGCTCTCGGTGGCTGACATTTATTAATGAACACAGTAAGCTTAAAAGAAAAAGAAGGCAGAAAAGGTCCCAAAATACACTAAAATAGATGTACCACCCAAACCAGGAAAAGCCAGTCCTCCAGATCTTCAGTTCTCTCCCAAAATGCTTTACCGGCAGTTCTTGATTTATGCCCACTTCCATAGCTAAGTTGTTAAATGAGCTGGGCCTGATTTGTGATCTTTTGTGTCATTTTTTTGTTAAGTGACTCACCCAATCCAGCTTTGCTTGTCAGAAGCCAACTTTGAAGGTCACAAATGGAGATCTCAAGGCTACAGGATGTTGCATCCTGATTGCCAAGCAACCAAACTTTAATCATGTTGAGGGAAGTCAGAGCCCCAGAGAAGGAAATATTAAAAAGGTCAGGAAAATATATTTTTCCTCAAAAGGGTTTTTAAAAGCAGAAACCAAACCTGGCCCCAAATCTCTCTGCCCCCAAGCAGTAGCCAGCCCTATACAAATGCAAATGTAAAACCATCAGAAGGTTGGAGCCAGAGAACTCAGGAAAACAAAGAGACTTAAAATCTGCATACCTCACCCAAACTCTAAGTCATTAGCCCAGCCCCAGGGAAGCAGGATATGACTTTTGGGACATAATAGGACTAACCCATTACCATCAAGTATACCAGAGAGGCACACCTAGGCTCAGGTCAGAATACGTGACACAGGAAATAGCCTCAAAGTTCATGCCACAGGAACAGGAAACTTCCAAACAAAAGGCTAGAGAAGGTATAAAAACCCCTTGCCCATGTGCTCAGCCCTTGTCTCCTCTGCTCTTTCCTGCAAGAACCATCTTTCTGCTTCTTCAATAAACTGTAACCATCTTCCCAAAGCAGTCGCCATGTTGCTTATTTATTCCTGGCTTGGATGAACCAGGATGAAGACTTACTTCTTTCAATGTGATCATAGGGAAACAGTGATGGTTGAAATTGTGAAGACAGATCATAAGTCACTTTTTTCACTAGTGTTGCAACCTTAAATGGTTGTTATATGAATGATTGTAAATTAAGGACTACCTGTATGCTTTTATGGATCTTGGGAAGTCCAATAAACTGGATGAGGTCTGGAGGCCAACTGTTCATGTATCTGCATCTGTATCTGTGCTAATGGTGATTATTGCAGAATTATTCAACTTAAATATGTTGACCTTACGGAATTAAAAGTCAGGGCTAAATTGCATTTGACTTTATAATTCATAATTGTGAACTGATTTGGGTCAGTTCAAGCAGATTGAGAAATGCCAGGCTAAAAAAGAATTACCACCCTCTGACATGAAAATACCAGTCACCTAAGTGAGAGAGTAAGAATGGAAAGTTTGGGAAAATAAAGGGCTGATAAAAGAAAGAGGCATACTACAATTCTGCATTTGGACCTGGCTATTCAGATAATGTAATTTAATTATTCTAAAAAGCTGGCTGTCTTTACACACTTGGAACTTCCTTAATAATCCAGGCCACCTTCCTTCATATGTTTAACTCCAGTGCCACAGTAAAACTCTTTTTATCATAACCCCCTTGGGCATTTAGATCATGGCATCCTGATTTGAGGATATCTATTTGTGGCTGTAAGTACTCTTCTCCTTTGCTACGGTACAACCGGCCAATCTTACTGGAGATCAAGATTAGTTTATTAATCCCCTATAATCCTAGTGTGTTCCACTGTTTATCCATGACAACCTCATTATAGCAAATTGATACCGAAGAGCCTTCTCTCCTAACATTATCACTAAAGCAGGTCTGGAGAAACAGTATCAAGTGGGTGTAAAAGTCAATCAGTGATAGAAAGAAAGCCTACTCAACAGCACAACTTGTTAAAATAAGGGTTGGTGTGTGTGTGTGTGTGTGTGTGACTAGATATTATTGGGAGAAAGGGGAAAAGGAAAGGGGAGGAAGATTCATCCTCTAATAATGTATGTGTTTGGTTAAGTCAATCACCTGTGAATTGTCTTATATATATTAATGAGTACCATCCACAGGTGCATTATTAAACACTATTACACACTAATATAATTGCCTGGAGAACAAGCAAGCATCCTCTTCTTGATATAGGGGGAAAGTCATTCCATTTCAGCAGGAAGAAAAGTAATCTGATCCTCCTGTAAAGTGCTCAATTTATATATTTCTAAAGGCATAGACAAAAATAGACAATTTTCTCCAAAAGCTCTGAGATGAAAGAAGGGAAGGAGATATTGCCTAGCAATTGCCCACTGTTCCAAAAGAGGAAGTTACAAGTTGTTCTAGCCCTAAGATAAATACTCCCTTTGCACAAAATTCCCTGAAGCTACTGATCTGAAACTTGACATGCTTGATCCTCCCACAATGGCAACTTTGCCTATGAATTATTTCTGGAAACAAAACACTTTTCAACCAACTGAAAAGAAGTCAGAATTTAAAGGCACTTAGGATTTGGAAACAATTGCCTACTCAGCATATTTTAGCTGTTGACTCTGAGTGATGCTTAGTAGGAAATTGGGATTTCTGAATCAAGTTATAGATTTGGAATCCATGTCAAATTGAAGGCATCTAATTCTGTCTGATGTAAACTGGATTGTTATATAGATTGCTTTTTCAGGGTCCAAGTCAACTCCTGTGATTGTTAGGCTTCCTAGCTAGCACTAATGCACACAACATGTTATGAATCACTTCCAGTCCTAATCTAAATTATTTCAGACTGCAGTCAGCTGGCTTTGGAAAAAGAAATGGTCATGTAAATAAAATATGTAGTAATGCAATGCTTTTATTCATATTATATTGGATTCCTACAACCATTTCATAAGTGCACTAGTAAAGTGACAGTTCTGACCCATTGTGAAAATTGTCTCCTGTTAATCTACAAACTCAGTTGCTTTTCTTCAAACTACTAGCTTCTTTGCTTGTCATTCCTGACTACAGCCCTTGTTTTTGAGGCTATTCTGATAATGCTGGTAAGTAAATGGAGGAAGACAAGTAAATTTTTATCCCCTTTGCTTGTTTGGTGTTCCAGTTACATGCAGATTAATAATTTGGAGAAACTATATGTTCTAAGGTTTGGAAAAACCATAGCTAGAAAATAATCATCTAATCTTCTTTATGAGTTATGTATTATTGTGTAAAGTTAGTTTGTTTTGACTGTCGTGACTAGCTGAGATAAGAGAACAAAGAGCATTTGAGAAAAATGAAACTTCTGTCTTTGAAATAACCTTATGAGTAACATCCTGATTTCAGATCTATTTGCCTGACCAGCAATCCATTTCTCATTGATAAGGGACCCAAACCTACACACTTTGTAAGCCTGAAACCAGAGGCCATGAATGAATGAAGATATACTGAAATCTAAAAATAAGAAGCAGCGCAGTCACTTCATGGACAGTTCAGTTTCGTAGGGATTTTTACTTATTTATTAGAACTTTATCCCATCTTTATTTTTTTATAAGTAACTCAAAGCATAGAACATACCTAATACTCCTTTCTTCTCCTATTTTACCCACAACAATCCTATGAGAAGGTTTCAACTGAGAGATAGTGACTGACCCAAGGTTACTCAGCTGGTTTTCAGTTCTAAGGCAGGATTAGAACTCACTTGTCTCCTGCTTTCTAGGGCAGCCCCTTAACCACTACACCAAACTGGCTTTGCTAAGATTTAGTCATTTATAATTCTATAATAATTGATAGTCTCTGGAATACTAATTGGTTATGAAGCTACATTAAGCATTATCCCAGATATTAAAGGTCTTATCACTCATATGTTCATTATACAAAAAACGTGCAAGTAGAAGATCATAAGGAAATAAATCGGGCCTCTGGTGTGTGCAAATATTTCTATAGCAATAATAGCCAAAATGCAATATATATAAAAAATAATTTGACACAGAAGGCAATAGGAAAGAGTCCAAGCTAGATATGATATAAACAATACTAATTGTTATCTGCTCTACAGATGCTCTGTTTGTGCAATGCTATGTATGGCACATAACAAATGCATTAAATGCAGTAAATTGTAATTATTAATTTGAAATTGTTGATCTCATGGCAAGGCTTTTTTTTTTCCACACCACTACACAAGATGTCACTGTAGATAGCACAATAACCTAGAAAGTATTGGGCCAAACCTACACTAATAAGGCAGGAATCTTCATAAGACTTCCTATACCCTTGTATATCATTCTATGGTATAGTTTTCCATAAAATTGAGAGGACCCAAAAAGAGAATTTTTAACTTCAAGAATTGGAGGCTGTAACAAACTTTTCATTAGTTTGTGCATAAATTAGTATTGAGTAGTTCAGAATCTACAAGTCTTCCACTCTGTAAATAATGATGTTCATTACTTTGGACTAAACTATTTCACCTTGTCTTACACCTGTATTTTGGGAAATTTATTCCGTTTCTTCAGTTGAATAATTACAAACTATTTAGAAAGATAAGGAATAAGCATGATTTCCTATCATTTATAATATCAGCATTCGTTTTCTGAGCCACATAAAACTGAAACACATCTGCTTTGTTTTAAAATGTATTATTTTCCAAAATGTAAGCATGATATGAAAATGATAGGAATGAGATGTATAATTATATAGTAATATAAAATACTTCTTATAGAAATCTTGATGATCTGCTTCTCATGTTTCCTTCTTAATGGTTATTAAATGCAATCTATGCTACATATAGCATAGAAAAAGATGACTTAGCTCATTAAACTACATCCCTTATATTTACTCAATTTAACTATTTTGAAATCTCTGGACTTTATTCAAATTTTATTTTATTTTTCTTTGCAATTTGTCCACCATGTGTTTTCAATCTTCTTTTTTTGGAAGGGGAGGGTGTCCCTTTCTCTGAATTGACTTTATTTTTATTTTTCATTATTTCATTTTTAAAGTGAAATGGGCCAACTCTGAACATGGCATCCAAGGACATGAAGTTATCATTGATTTATATTATGGTAGTATATTATTTTCAATATTGTTCCCTCACCTGCACTTATTACTTTTTGTCTGGGTTCATGTTCCCTAGAGATATCTTCATTCACCAATGCTGTTAAAATTTGCTGAAAGAACCAACGTGTAACTTTTTTTTTTTTTTTGCTGTTTAAAAGATTTTTTAAAAAGAAAAGATGGGTTCTGTCTGGCAACAGTTCAGAACAAAAGTACTCCTTTGATGGATCTATAAATTTGAATCTGAAATCCATGTGTCCACAGTTTTATCAAATAATTAAACAACCAAATTCATTTTGAGAGAAATCAAGCACTTTTCAGAACTGTAATTTTTCACAGTATCAGCCTTCAGCTGAGATTCAAGTCTCACAGTGTCAGACCAAAGCTTTCACTAAGAGAGAGAAAGATTTTACCCCCTTCCTAATTTGCTTACAATAGCCATACATGGATAGAGCAAGAGTGGGTGCATTAATATTCTTGGAGTTCAATTCTCCTGACTCTAAGTAGGAATCAGTGCGGAGAAACCTAGTAAGCTTTGGGGCTAACACCCTCTCTCCTCTGTGCTTCTTACACTGTTATACCATTAGAAGATATTGCAGTGGGAGTACAACTACGGCATGTAATTGCATGTGAGAATGATCTCAGGAGACAGGGCAACAAGACCCAATCAAGTGAACAGTCAAATGAAAGGAAGCTTAGCCTGCAGCAGAAATATGGAAGGAGCAAGAGGCTCAGAAGAGACCATCCCTAGTTTTGGGGCTATAAAGGGGACATAGGGGAGAGAAGTACCTTCAGATTCACAAGATCCTGTTAAGCTAATCTTGCAATAAAGTACAATTAGCTCATCTGGTCATGTTTCCTATCTGGCTGACAAACTACTACTGGATATATTGCATCAGTTTGCAAATTGGGGCAGTGCACATGGGCATACATCTACTACTTTTTGTCAAAATGATGAAAGCAGTGTCACAGTGCAAACCCCATCCTTTGCACACATGAATGCAACGTCATATTGCACCCACAAAATGCCAGGTTTGGTGTCACAATAGCGTAACACTGGTTTTGGCATGCTTCCTCCCCCTGACAGTGCCTTGGATGTGTACTTTTCCAGTGAGCTTCACTTTGTTTCGTGGAAGCAGCTGAGAGCAGCTGCACAAGCCCATCAAAGATTTGTAGCTACTTTATTGATTTAAAGGTAGACACTTCGTATGTCTTGTGAAGCTCTTGTTCTGAGGGATTTGCACAGCTCTAGAGTGAACAATGCCTTTCTGCTATTGTATCAAACGCAGTCTAACAACTACAATTACTACTGAAATTGCTTTTACTGCTAAAGAATAATAGAAGTGGTAATAAATGGGCAGAGCAAGCTTAACAATAAAAATAATAATGTATTAAACTTGTGTGCCATCCACACTCAAGAATTCTGCTAATCAGCATATTCTAAGTTCCCTGGTACTGTCAACTCCAGTTCAGTTTGGTAGGAAATTAGAATGAAGGATTGTTTGTGTTCTCTCTCCATCCTTTTCCAGGGTTCTCGTTTGTTTGGATTACCCGTTACAAGAAGTGGGAGCAACATGTGTGGTTTAAATTCTATTGCACAACAGCAGCTTGGACCCAAAAGCAAGGTTCTTTTAATGAGGTTGACTGAGCTGAAAGAGACAGGGTGAAATAATTTCAGCAGGGGAATTATTGTTCGTCCAGAACTAAATTACCCCTGAAATATTTGAGAGAGGAAGCTTACTCTGTTTCCTCTGAACACCTTTTCTGTGAAGTAGAGAGAAGGTGGGGGACTTTGCAGGTAATGAGAAATTGCTTCCTGACTCTTTACTGCAGACCAAACATGACAGGGATAGGGGCAGAACAGAATCCTTTCGATGTGGATATCATTCTGCCTCGACCATGTCTGAGTTTCAAGGATACTTCTCTGAGAGAATTTCTGAAGACGGGATTTCCCAGTCTTTGTAGCCATTGAGCATGGAGTCAAATCGAAAAGTTCTGAGCTACTTCTTACTTAGAGATAAGAACTCTCAGAATTTCCCGAGAATACCTCCAAAACCACTGTCTCTGTTCTGTCCCAGCCTATGAGAGTCACAAGGAGAAACGCCTTTTCCAGCAAGCAGGCAGAAACAGCAAGGAAAAACCAACCCCTTTTATTCTCACAGATCTGAATCAATTTCCAAGGCAAACAAACACAGTTCACAGAAACTTGATCCTCAACACGAATGGTTGCCTTCAGCAACCAGCACCTCCCACATCTTCCCTTTTATAATGGAGCCAAGGCATGGCTTCCTAATGCCTTTGCCTTTGGAGCTGCCTCATTGCATTCCTCTGTTCTACTTGCTTCTCTTGCCTGTGCCTGCATACATCCTGGATGTTTCCCAACTGTTCTTCATCACTGTCCAACTCAGGCTCCCAGCACAGCTGTGTCTCAGCCTGAGCACAAGTAGAGAGGCCAGGCTCCTCGTCCGACTATAAGTCGGGGAGCTCCTCAGAGCCTTCCCCTGGCTCTAATGCAGCGGTTCTCAACCTATGGGTCGTGACCCCATTTGGGGTTGATCGACCATTTCACGGGGGTCACCAAGCAAGGCTGTCCGCCATTTTTCTCCTTTTCCGGCGGGTGCCTTACCTCCCTTGGGCTGGGCCAGCTAGTGTCCCAGATGGTGATCGGCCTGCTCCGTCTCTGCCGCTTGCCAGCTATGCCTCGGCCGGTGCAGGGGGCAGCACCACGCATGCATGGCGCTCCCGGGCAGGGAAAGTCCTCGACTTACGACTGGTTGGGTAGTCCTCAACTTACAACCGGTTTAGTCCTCAACGTACGACCGGTTGGGGTCGCGACATTAAAAAGGTTGAGAACCACTGCTCTAATGTCATTCCAGCCCCCCCCCCATCTGATTCCTCAGACTCAGCTACCAGATCCACAGGCTGGTGAGGAATCACAACAGCCTCAACCACTGCCCCACTAGAGCCACTTGAGTCTTCTTTCCCAACTCTTTAATAACTTGATTTTCCTTATGCTGTAAGTATCTATCTAAATACAATAAAGTGTTGCGAGAGAAAAAAAGACAACTTATTGAAGTTTTACACTTCATAGATGTTGGAATATTCATGAGCAGGAAGAGTGTGGTAACTCAGTCAGCCAATGTGAAGAAAGTGCTACTGAGTCTGTGCAAAAGGTATTGAGTTAGGAGCTGGATTTCCAGTCTCAGGTTTATCTCTGTATCTCTCTGTAAGAAGTCTTCGTTGAGCTATGTTGCTGTAAAGAAGAATATATGATATTGTAAATATTTTGATATGAATATAAAAAGGTTATTTGAATCAGCTAAATGCAGTCTCTGTGAGAGCTTCTGATTTATTTTTCACCAACAGAGAAATTAAAATTCTCTAACAATAGAAAACAGTATTTTTTTGTTAGATGTACCATCTTGTAAAAAAGTACACCCCATGTCAATTTTTTTCTTTTCTTTTTTAACATATGTGGTGGAACAAAACAAACTACTGACTTTGCAATCATTTACTCAACAACAACAACAACAAAATATGTCATTTCTTTCTGAGGAAAAAGGAAGTAGATAGTGATTGGGAAGAATTTTTCCTCACTCTATAGCAGGGATCCTCAACCTTGACAACTTTAAGACTTGTTATTCAATTCCCAGCTGAGGAATTCTGGGAATTGAAGTCCACAAGTCTTAAAGTTGTCAAGGTTGAGGAACCCTGCTCTATAGCATCTTGATGGGATTTAGATCTGAGCTTTGACTTGGCCATCCCAGGACCCTCTGTTTCTTTTTTTTTTTTCTGTTTCTTTCTTTCTTTCTGTTTTTTTCCCCCAGCCAGTCCTTGGTGGTTTACTGGAATGTTTACATTCACGGTCATGTAGCAAGGTTCATTTTGAGTTGAGCTCCAATCTTCTTACAGTTATCTCACATTAACCTTAAGCACTCCCTGGTACTATGAAGACTTCATCGTGGATTCAGTGATAATGAGCTTCCTAGGTTCTGATGCAGCAAAGCAGCCCAACCCATAACATTTCCACCACTATGCTTTACAGCTGATATCAGGTATTTCTGGTGAAATGCTATCTTTGGTTTCCACCAAAAATGTCTTCCTGTAATGTGACCCAATAATTACTTTTGCTTTGCCTGTCCAGAGTACATTGTTCCAGAAGTCTTCGTTTTGGCATTCGTGAGCAAGCTTTACTCTTGTCCTGACATTCTTTCTGAACACATTCTTTCTTCCTTCCTGCCACACCTCCCATGTAGATCTAAGTTGTGCATCTTCTTTCTAATGGAAGACTCATGCACTCAGACCTCACTAGTGGTGAGAGGTAATAATAAGTGGGATTGACCTTGGCTGACCCAGAAAGATATTGTGCTTAGGGAATGGTCAGCAGAGACAGCAGAAACAGCAGTTGCACAGTGGGAAGAGCAGGAGGCTCAGGACAGACTTCTCCTAAATTATTGGACTGTAAAGGTGGCAGTGGGAGAATCATAATTTCAGACTTGTAAGATTCTGTTACAATAAGGTAGAATTATTGTTCTATTTAATAACAACAACAACAACAACAACAACATCCACATCTGCCTATCCAAGGTCCTTGGTAAGGACTCGATAGGTACACAAAAATGCCAAATCCACTCTGAACATCTGGCTCACTGTGCGATGATCAATAACAACAACAAAAACAACAACAACAACAACAACAACAACAACAACAACAACAATAATAATAATAATAATAATAATAATAATAATAATAGTTGAAAGAGACTTTGGAAATCATCTAGTCCAGCACCACTACTCAGACAGGAAACCCTATACCATTTCAGACAAATGGCTGTCAAGTCTCTTCTTAAAAACTTCCAGTGTTGGAGCATTCACTGCTTCTGGAGGCAAGTTGTTCCACTGGTTAATTGTTCTAACTGTCAAGAAGTTTCTCCTAGGGTGCTTCTCTCTTTGGTGAGTTTCCCTCTGTTGCTTCTTGTCCTGCCGTCAGGTGCTTTGGAGAATAGCTTGACTCCCTCTTCTTTGTGACAGCCCCTGCTAGCCCCTGCTATCATGTCCCCTCTTGTCCTTCTCTTCATTAAATTAGACATACCCAGTTCCAACAACTGTTCCTTATATGTTTTAGCCTCCAGTCCCCTAATCGTCTTTGTTGCTTTATTTATCTGGCCATGTTTCCTGTAGGTCTACCCAGTAAGGCTGACATGAGAGATACTTATAGGTCACATAATAAAATTTGGGGAATCTTCTTTTAGCATTCTTCATTTTGTTCACAGACTAACTTGCTGGAATGGTCTGACCTGGGCAAACTGACCATTGTTTGAAAACGTCACTTATAAGGATCCTCCATACAGTGGAATGATCATTGTCCAATTGATTGATGGTTTTTTAAAATAACTTCCCAGACTCATAGACATCTGCAACCTTCTTTCTGAAAGATATAAAGAGGTTTTTCAATTTAAGCATGGTGCTAACATACTCTTAAAAAACAAAGAGCAAATTAAACTAAACGTCTGAGGTTCCTTCAGACTCTCTCTAATGATGGTCTAGTCATTTGCACCTAATCTAGTGCACCTGGTTCTAATTTTAAGCATTAGTAATACTGTTAAATGGAGGGTGTATTTACTTTTTTCCACATGCAAAATTTGCATTGATACTTATTTAAATTACACAGTGGGCTGGAAAATGTAAATGCAGAATGTTAAAATATGTTGAGAAAGTAAAACGTATCAATGCGCTCTACTTACAACACTGTAATTGTAGCAGTCACTGTTTATAGATCAATATTCCAGGCCTCCAATGACAAAGAATGCATCTGAATTTCTTGCAGATGTCTCGCTTCCCAAGGGAATATTCAATACTGGCACACAGGTGCCAATAATGTATGTCATGCACGTACATGCGCACGTGCACACACACATACACATATACACAGAAGGGGAAGGACAGTTTTGTTTGTATCTTTTATTAGACTGGCTTGTTGATTAATTGACTGTACTTACATCTCACTGCAATTCAATTTGACTCTCATTAATTGGAAAAATTAGTCCAAACTACTTGAGAATCATCTAATCATTTCCCCTTATGCAATTCCTAGTTTTGGTGACTTCAGACAATTAAATCTGAAATGAATCGATGGCCAGTACATGGACTGGTAAACAAAAGAAATATAAATGTGGCTTACTGACTGAATTGTTGGTTAGGACTAAGAAAATATTCAGCTATTTATCTTTCAGAGTTCTTATGTTCCAAATAGAAGTGGGAAACTAGAGGGGATGGTTAGGGGGGGGGATGGAATTTGATTTCCAATTTCTTGTGTATTCACCCTGCTTACACCCTAGAAAGAGTACTCGGAATAAATAAGATACAGAATTGACTTCACATTACAGCTGAAATGCCATGATAATATTCAGCACTGGTTATGAGAAGTATGAGTAATGGATCTTGCTTAAGTCCATTTGTGCTACCAGGTTAAAAATATTTTAGTCAAACCGGTAATAAACCTTCCAAAATTGGGAAAACGTAAGAAGGATTTCTTTTTCTTTTCTTTTCTTTTTTTATTATCTGAATTCCCATCTTAAAACGACTGTAATGAAAATGACCTCAAATTAGAACTCTTTCGTTTATAACTCTGCTTCCATATTGTTTTCATAGTGTTCACATAGTTATTTCCTCTCCTTTCCTGTTGATATTGCAGGAAATCATATCACTGCAGTTCAATGATTTTTAGCGAGCGTTGTTAGCACCATGTGGAGGTGACCCAGCAGCTATGGATAGAAGAAGAGAGGGAGGGATGAGAAGTTCATTGTGGCTCTTGTTTGAACATAGTTCCTCTAGGGCAGGCATGTCAAACTGCCAGCCTGCAGTCTGGATGCATCATACTGAAACCACATCTACTCCACTGCCAGCAATGGGGAAAAAGTCATGATACGTCATGTGAGGTCACGTGACGTCGTGAGTTTGACATGCCTGCTCTAGGGCTTCCTTGCTCTCCTGGTTTGGGAAAAAAGTATGGGAAGATCTACCTTATGACATCTTTTCTTTGGTCTTAACTATGACACTGAGGAACAGACAGAAAAGGCCTATGGAACAACTGCAAAGATTATTGTATAGTGAAAAACAGTATACTGTCAGACAATCCTTCGAAAGTATGATATATTGCTGGTAGCCCATTTGATGTAAGTCACTTTACGCAAAGTGCAGAAAAAAATAATAATACATAATTAAGCCAAAGAAATTCCAGTATTTGAGGGGCTGCCACAAAGAAGAGGGGGTCAAATTATTCTCCAAAGCACCAGAGAGCAGGACAAGAAACAATGGTTGGAAACTGACCGAAGACAGAAGCAAACTGGACGAACTTCCTAACTGTGAGGACAATTAACCAGTGGAACAACTTGCCTTCAGAAATTGTGGAGATTTTTAAGAAGAGACTGGACAGTCACTTGTCTGAAATGATATAGCTTCTCCTACTTGACCAGGGGGCTGGACTAGAAGACCTCCAAGGTCCCTTCCAGTTCTATTCTATTCCAAATGAAAGGCATGTGTTTATAAAAGTAAATCTCTACCTAAATCTATTTTACACCAAGGTCAATTATTATGCTTCTCCATGCTATTGTATTCTTGCAAGCTGTTTTGTAAGAGAAACAGCTTTACAAAACTGTTTACAAATTTATCCTATGTTATTAAAACATCTTGAATTGTCGTCACAATTGACAATCTAAAAATATAAATGACCAGCAGGTGGTGCCTGAGAGCTAATAGAAATAACTTTCTCACACACACACACACACACCCCTTTTCTCTCTACTCTCCCTCATTTCTTCCTTTTTGGCAGCTTTATAAACAGAACCTTCTAATGAAGAAAACAAAGGCATATTATTAGCAGGAATGACAGAAGTAAGTTTCCTTGAGGTGTTTCATATTCTATAATGCTCAAATTTTCCACATCAGCTTGCAAACTCTTTTTAAAGCCTGTACAAAAGTTTTCTCTAAAGTGGGCATGTAAATAAATAAATACAATAAAAATTAAATAAAATCTGGCAAGCATTTTCCCAATACATGCCTTCTGTTTGCTATCATGCCTCTGTTTCATATTGCATATATTTTTATATTCATCTTTTTTCCCCAATCATAGAACTCTTGTCCTGCACCTGAAGGCAGGACAAGAAGCAATGGATGGAAACTAACCAAGGAAAGAAACAACCTAGAACTAAGGAGAAACTTCCTGACAGTTAGAACAATTAACCAGTGGAACAACCTGCCTCCAGAAGCTGTGAATGATCCAACACTGGAAGTTTTTAAGAAGAAACTGGACAGGAATTTATTTGAAATGGTATAGGGTTTCCTGCCTGAGCAGGGGGTTGGACTAGATGACCTCCAACTTTATCATCATTATTGTTGTTGTTGTTGTTGTTGTTGTTGTTAATAAAGAAAAAGTCAAAAATAAAAGGATGACCACATTACAGGTAGTCCTCAACTTAACAATAGTTTGTTTATTGATTGTTCGAAGTTACTTGTGACTGTTTTCACACTTATGATCATTGCAGCATCCCCATGATCATGTGACCAAAATTTGGATGTTTGGCAACTGACTCATATTTATGATGGTGCCAGTGTCCTGGGGTCATGTGATCCCCTTTGTGACCTGATAAGCAAAGTCAATGGGGAAACCAGATTCGTTTAGCAACTGCATTACTAATTTAATAACTACAGTGATTCACTTAACAAGTGTAGTGAAAAAGGTTGTAAAATGGGGCAAAATTGTCTCACTTAGCAACACAAATTTTGGGCCCAGTTGTTGTAAATCAAGAATACCAGTGTTGTTTGTCTATTAGTATGGAAGAATGAATTATATTTGTCTATATTATATGAGATTCAAACATCTCCCTTTTCCTTCAGTTTTCAAAGTTTATTATAAATAAATGGGATAAGGACATAAACCAGTTTAAATAACAGCTATATCCTCCTCTTTTGTTACTGGAGTAGCGCTTCAGTGAAAAGTGCATTGTTCGTCATTGGCAATTATTTATACACATAACAAAATCATCACATCTACGGTATTTTGCTTCCTCTGTTATACCCAGCTGCTTTCGGAAAATGTCCATATCCATCCTAGAAAATAAACTGGGTCTTTGCTCCATTGCAGTTTTCCAACTGGTGCTGTTGCTATTGATCATTGTCATTCTGTATCTTTCCACCCTTAGGAATTAAGGTGAATATACATGTCCCGAGATAATGTTGCAGGCTCCAATATGGGTGGGTCACCAAGATAAAACGTTTTGTCTTCTGAGCTTTTGGATTCCTGCTGGAGCCCATCTTCAGGGAATGTCTCTCTAGTAGAGTCCTCTACACAGCACACAAACAGCACACAAAAGTTCCCTGAAGATGGGCTCCAGCAGGAGTCCAAAAACTCAGAAGACAAAAAGTCTGCTCCTGTATCTATGTTCTATTCACCCAATTTACCTTCATTTGTAAATAAATATGGTGGTAGCAAAGGTGCCTAGATCAGGGTGGGCATGCTGCATTATTGACTTTCTCTGTGCTTTGTTTAGAGCAGGGGTAGGCAGTTGTGCTGGCTCAGGAATTCTGGGAGTTGAAGTCCACGAATCATAAAAGAGCCAAGGTTGCCTACCCCTGGTTTAGAGGTAGTAAATGCTTCATTTCTCTTCAGAATGGCTTCATCAGCTCAGGACCCCTCGCAAAGGGAGGCTCATTGGTGGGCTTGCCTGCTGTGCATGTGCTTGGATAGGATAGTCCTATGGCTAATACATGGTGGTGATGGATTATTTACTTGGACTATGTTGTGCTGCTTCTGTTTTATTCCATGCTGGCTGCTTCTCCTATAATTTGTGGTGTCGATAGCTAGGTGAATGGATGGCTCCCTGAGGGAGTATTGTTCTCATCCAGTGATTGTCATATTATAATTGGCTTTTGTGAATTAGGTTGATTGATTGATTGATTGGAGTGGCTGCTCATCTCAAACCAGTCACTTTGAGTATTGATAGGGAGATAGCTCTAGTTTATCTAGATCAGTGGCTCCCAACCTTTTCTATACCCTGCACCCCTAGAATGCTTCTGATACATTCTCGTACCCTTTACAAAACTTTGAAATAATGACAACAAATTACACAAATACACTATAATTTTGAAAACCCAAGTTTTTGCACCCCCTGGAATATCGTCTTGCATCCTCAGGGGGTGTGAGCACCTCTGGTATGGAACCTCTGATCTAGGTGGTGGCTGATGGCTGTGTCATAAGGGGGATGCTGTGAGCTGATCTGATATGTTAATGTTGGGTCATTGTTTATGCCTTCTGATAGGATAGACAAAGTTTAATTCTGTATGACTGTTGATTATTATTCAGTTGGAATGCCATGCTCTTGAGAATATATTTTTTTCCAGTATGGATTGCTTAGGAATTTCATTGTTTTCCAGTTGAGGCTATGCATAAGAACATCTTTGTTGAGAGAGATTAGTGAAGTAACTTCATATACTTTTATAGCTGGGTTTCAGAGATGTTGTTCTACTAGAATACAACCCGTTTGTCCTAAACAATGCTATTTACAGTCCTTGAATTTTATTTTGTAAATAACTTGTGTTTTGGTACTGAGCATTTTCAGCCCCACCATTTCTCAACAATATTTCCCCAAAAGGAGAAATCAGAGATAGGAGGGTTATTATTTATTTAAGGTGGATCCAGGCCTGATCTTTTCAGGTCAGCACCTCTTTCACATGATGTCACAGATTAACATAATAATAATAATAATAATAATAATAATAATAATAATAATAATAATAATAAAAAGTTGGAAGGGACCTTGGAGGTCATCTAGTCCAACCCCCTGCTCAGGAAGGAAACCCTATACCATTTCAGACAAATGGCTGTCCAGTCTCTTCTTAAAAACTTCCAGTGTTGGAGCATTCACCACTTCTGGAGGCAGGTTGTTCCACTGGTTAATTGTTCTAACTGTCAGAAAGTTTCTCCTTAGTTCTAAGTTGCTTCTCTCCTTGATTAGTTTCCATCCATTGCTTCTTGTCCTGCCTTCAGGCGCCTTGGAAAATAGCTTGACTCCCTCTTCTTTGTGGCAGTCCCTGAGATATTGGAATACTGCTATCATGTCCCTCCTCATCCTTCTCTTCATTAAACTAGACATACCCAATTCCAGCAGCCTTTCCTTATATGCTTTGGCCTCCAGTCCCCTAATCATCTTTCTTGCTTTTTTCTGTACTCTTTCTAGAGTCTCAACATCTTGTTTACATCATGGTGACCAAAACTGGATGCAGTATTCCAAGTGTGGCCTTACCAAGGCATTGTAAAATGGTATTAATACTTCACGTGATCTTGATTCTATTCCTCTGTTAATGCAGCCCAGCACTGTGTTGGCCTTTTTGGCAGCTGCAGCACACTGCTGACTCATATTTGAGTGATTGTCCACTAGGACTCCGATGTCCCTATCACAGTTACTACTATTGAGCAAGATACCATCTATACTATACCTGTACATTTGGTTTTTCTTGCCTAAATGTAGAACCTTACTTTTTTCACCATTGAATTTCATTTTGTTAGATAGCGCCCAGTGTTCAAATCTGTCCAGGTCCTCCTGTATCTTAAGCCTGTCTTCTGGAGTATTGGCTATTCCTGCCAGCTTGGTGTCATCTGCAAATTTGATGAGTTCCCCATCTATCCCCTCGTCCAGATCATTGATGAAGATGTTGAAGAGCACTGGGCCCAGAACAGAGCCCGGGGGCACCCCACTACACACTTCCCTCCATGTAGATGCAGTTTCATTCAGGACCACACACTGAGTATGTCCAGTCAGCCAGCTACGGATCCATCTGGTGGTGATGCTGTTTAAGCCACATTTTTCTATCTTATCAAGTAGTAGGTTTTGATCTACTTTATCAAATGCCTTACTGAAGTCCAAGTAAATTATATCCACAGCATTCTTCTGATCCACTAATTTTGTCACTTGGTTAAAGAATGCAATAAGATTTGTCTGACATGATCTGTTTTTGACAAACCCATGTTGGCTTTTAGTAATGACTTTGTTTGCCTCTAGATGTTCGCTGATTTGTTGTTTGATTATCTTTTTCAGAATCTTCCCAGGTATTGAGGTCAGACTGATAGATCTGTAATTTCCTGGGTCCATTTTTTTCCCTTTTTTGAAGATAGGAACTACATCAGCTCTTTTCCAGTCCTCCGGTAGTTCCCCAGTGCTCCAGGATCTGTGAAAAATATAGTTCAATGGTTCTGAGATCACATCTGCCAGTTTCTTGAGAACCTTGGGGTGTAATCCATCTGGTCCTGGTGATTTGAATTAATCTAGGCTGGACAGGTGCTCACTTACTGTTTTCTTGCCTGTCTTAACTTGCATTTCTATTCTTTTTTTTATGGCGCTATTTTTGGTAGGTTTGTCTGTTTTTTCCCTTTGTGTAAAGACAGATGCAAAAAACTAGTTAAATAGTTCTGCTTTCTCCCTGTTGCTTGTCACCTTCTTCCCACTTTCCCCCACTAATGGACCAATCATTTCCTTCACTTTTTTCTTGTTTTTTTACATGTTGAAAGAAGCTTTTTTTGTTATTTTTGACTTTGGTCGCAAGCCTTAGTTCATTTGAGCCTTGGGTTTCCTCACTTCATCTTTGGAGGCTCAGACTATTTGTTGATATTCTTAGTTATGTGCCCCTCTTTCCACTTTCTATACTTGTTCTGATTTCATTCTGATCACAGAGATCACAACATTATATTACAATGACCCTTAGGTTTCTTAAAACATAGTGTAACCTTTCTTGTTTTGTTAGATTTAATTGGCTGATCAACATGTTTCTTAATCCCTGGCTTCTTCACATATTTTCTCTATTAATCCTGTTGTACAACTATGTCAAACTTTCTAGACAAGCTTCTTGCATGGTACTTTGGGAATAAATATGATTTTCAATATTCCCCTTAATCACAATCAATATGAGTTTCACCCACTGGACCACGAGTAGATCCACTGATCTTCCAAACATCTCTCAGATAAGAGCTCATTAATTGAAACCAATAAATAGGAAGAAGCAACTTCAATATATTGATTTTAAACTATGGGAAAAACTAAGATTTATTTCTCCATTTCCATTTCTTTCAAACTTTTTGCTCAGGAAAAACAACATAAGATCTTGAATTTACATGAGGAAACTTGAGTTGATTAGTATATATATGCTGAATCTGAATCTGTCAAATCAATCATAGATCCTGTATAAGAATTAGAGTACTCTGCCTCCTTCTGTCTCTTTCTCATCTACTGTTACTCTGTTCTTTCAATTCAACAAGCAGAGATAGATGGCAATTTTTTTTCTGTCTTAATTTATCATTACCTTTTTGGTATTATATCACAGGATGGTCTGGGAAAACATCACTGATTTTGTCTATTTACCACCCTATTGGGAACCATTTTACATTCTGTCCTTAAGATGAAAAAGTAAAAGTTGCATCCTTAAGAAGGGAGAAGAAAATTCATTTCAGTTTACTTATAATCAACAGATAGTTCTTGTATCATGGTTAGATTTAAAGTTAACTGTCATGGTTCTGACAGAGAGACAAATAAAGCAGAATTCTGAGGCTTGCAAATTCCTCAAACAGCATGTTTATTAGTTACAAAGTATCAGCACGGTCAAGCGTGGAACCAAGTCTGGATACACAAGTAACAATTCCCCAATACAAAGCCAAACATCCCACCCAATTTACTATGCAAGCAACTATGTTCCCCAATATGATTATTTGGCGGGCTTTTAATACAACACCCAGTCTCTAGCCCTGGGAGCAGCCGATGACCTTGGTTCCCATGGGACTGAAGATTATTATAACTAACTAAGCACTTGGGCAACCCCCTCCCTCTGTTCTATGTGGCAACTGAGAATGAGAGGAAATCATGGCTGCAGCTATGCTCATTTGTAGAGTTGACATTAACATGACTAATTGAAAGGTTCTCTGCTCTATGTACTTTACAGTGTAATATACTCTGATTTTCCTTTTTCTATGGCATATTCTATTCTGCCAAAAATGTGAAAACTAGTACTATAACCAAAATCTATTCATTCTGCTTATGACTATGTCATATAATGACAATCCCACTAGGAATTACTCTTTGATACATAATAAATACAAAAAAGCAATTATCTATAGCATCTAAAAGTGAAGATGAAATCATCTCAAAAAGAAGAACAATAAAGGCTTTCCTCAGAGTGGGATTTGATTGAATTTTCCCTTTGGATTGGTGAAGTTCCCTGGGTATGTTTCTGACTTGACCTCCTGGCTTTGATACTGAGATAGAAAGTGTCTACGAAGGGAAAGACGATGGAATGAACTACAATAATGTAGCAGGTCCCCAGGAAGGATGGATTTTGGGAAAAGAAATGTAGGACAGCCACTCCCTGTAATCCCTCAAGGTATATCTTTTAGGTTAAGGTTAAGTATAGGTTTAGTCTGGAAGATTCTGTCCATATGGCACAAGCAACTAAAGGACTGAACTTTGGCTGAATTGTGTTATGTCTTTCTTGGGCTAAAGAAAGCTGTGGTGGTGCAGTGCTTAGAATGCAGTACTGCAGGCTACTTCTGCTGACTGCTAGCTGCCAGCAGTTTGGCAGTTCGATTCTCACTAGCTCAAGGTTGACTCGGCCTTCCATCCTTCTGAGATCGGTAAAATGAGGACTCAGATTGTTGGGGGCTGACTCCATAAACCATTTAGAGAGGGCTGTAAAGCACTGTGAAGTGGTATATAAGTCTAAGTGCTATTGCTAAACCTGACAGGTACATATCTTAATCTGCCTACAGGGATTATGGGGATCCTGATTTGGATAAAAGTCCCATTTTATGTGTATTGTATAGCTAAAGATTTTTTATCATGAGTTGAAGTCCATCTTAAATTATTAATTTTCTCTTTCTAAGAAACTTGAAATGAACTATATTCAAGTTTGTTCAACTTCTGATTAAATAGTCCCAAAGTATAAAGAGATACATCCACTTTCTTCCCCAAAATTCTCCATAAGATCTATATCTTTAAGCACTATTGAGCTATTCCCAAGATTTCCCAAAGCTTATGTTGTGTTGTTGGAAGGGAGACACATTGCAGTTTACAGCATGAATTCTGACCTTACATTATGCCTATGTATGACTTTCCAGCCACATCATGAGTGCTGGGAAACTTGGGCAATGAAGCACTGTGAAACTATTTTACATAAATACTAGGACTCAAAATGATTGCAGTATTAGTTGTACACATATTCACTATCATGGTAACATGCAAAATAGCAATAGCAATAGTACTTAGACTTATATGCTTCACAATGCTTTTCAGCCCTCTCTAACCAGTTTACAGAGTCAGCATATTGTTCCCAACAATCTGGGCTCTCATTTTACTGACCTTGGAAGGATGGAAGGCTGAATAAACCTTGAGCTGGTGAGAATCAAACTGCTGGCAGTTGTCAGAAATGGCCTGCAATATTGCATTCTAACCATTGTGATCCACAGCTCTTGAATAACTCACTAGTATGTAAATCTATGAGATAAGCAAATACTGTACATTGACTTGGATTCTGTATGGATGTATTTATTCTCATGCCATCTCAAAATACAGGAATGTTAGCAAATAAGTTTTATATTTCCTAAATCTTTACAATTTGGGAGATGGGCGGTAATTGACTGTTGATTCTTCCCCCTTCTATTTCTTCAACCTAGAATCAAAGTAGTAGGAGAAAAGAAAAATAGAATGACATTCACACATTGCATTAAAAAGGCTGCCTGCAGCAGTTTGGACTCACACATGTTCCTTGGCAATATTTCACTGTTGATACATATTCTCAATAGGGACAACAAACAGCTTTCTATATAACTGTAAAAAATTACCCCAATAAGTTAGCCAACTTAAATGTCCTCTTGAAGATGCCATGATAATGAAGGATACTCACAAAAAAATTGTACACATAAAAACATGAACATTTTTTTCTTGCTTTCAGTTTCACTAAGAGCAATGGGATGGTGAATGGAAAAGCCTAAGTACTAGTAATTCAGTTATTATCTCTCATGATCACAGAAGATTGGAACAAAGGGTTATCTCTGTTATGCAATTCGGCAAGCATTTGCTCATAAATTGAGCAAGTTTATAGTTCTGAATTGAAAAAATATATACAAAAATTTTCATATAATTATTCTGTCATATGTAAAATCTTTTTAAATGGGTTGTATTATATTTGCTTTTTCTTTTTACTTTGTCAGTTTTAGAATGTTTTTAAATATATTTGTATTATTTATCATTTTTGAAGGACAAGAATTTTTATTTACTTTTTTATGTACATATATGTCCATATCTATATCATCTGTATCATCTACATAAGCTATATCTGTGAGGCACAAGCAATCAAATATAGGGCTTCATGTTGTTTGAATCCCACACAGGTAAGGTCCAAACCAACTACTTTATTGTGTTCTTCCTATAGCACAAGAATGAGGCCTTAGGTCTCTTGAGGCTTTATAATGACTCAAGGCTAATCCTGTGTTTGATCTCTCCTCCTTGCCTGCCTCACAATTTCCCCCCAAAATATCTACAGTATATCTATACATCTATATTATCTCTATATATTATCAATTAAAAATATCTTACTATGAATACATACTTTGAAGAATATTTCTTCTTAAATGAACACTTTTAAGCATAGCATATCTTAAACTACAAACGTTTGAATTATTAATTTTTTAATCTGTGAACTTTCTCACCACCTGCAGAGAAGTACTAAACCTGACTGAGAGCCTCATTTCAATCTGTTTGTTAATTTGTGAAGCATTAAATCAATCATTTCATGCTGGAACTTACAAAGATGGAAATTCTCAGAGCTGCCTAAATAACTATGGACAAGCTTGCAAATTCTGGAAGGAAATTCTATATTATCCCTATTCAAATGTTAATTTTAAGAATAGCTAAACTTGTTTATGCTGTCAATTATTTTAGAAAAACGTACATTCCCAGGCACCCTTTTCTTTTCCCTTTGTACCTGACCAAAATATGTATTTAGAAAACATGTCCAGACAACAACAGCTACTGCAGGCAGACCTTGAAGTTTATGAACCAAAGAGAACATTTAACAACTCTGTCAGCTCTAATAAATTAGTAACATAATGAATTATCATCTTCATATTGTATTAGAGTGCATACTTCTAACTCCCATTTGCCTGCCAAAAACAAAAAGAAAGCTGTGCTATCTCCAATCCATGACTTTGTTCCAGCACTTATCCTACTTAAACAACACAATACTGAAGCTTTAAAATTTAAACTGGAATACTGCAATAACTTGGAATACTGTATCTAGTTTTGATCACCACGATGTAAAAAAAGATGTTGAGACTCTAGAAAGAGTGCAGAGAAGAGCAACAAAGATGATTAGGGGACTGGAGACTGAAACATATGAAGAACAGTTGCAGAAATTAGGTATGATTGGTTTAATAAAAAGAAGGGCGAGGGATGACATGATAGCGGTGTTCTAATATCTCAGGGGTTGCCACAAAGAAGAGAGAGTCAAGCTATTCTTCAAAGCACCTGAGGGCAGGACAAGAAGCAATGGATGGAAACTAATCAAGGAAAGAAGCAACCTAGAACTAAGGAGAAATTTCCTGACAGTTAGAACAATTAATCAGTGGAACAACTTGCCTCCAGAAGTTGTGGGTGCTTCAACACTGGAAGTTTTTAAGAAGAGATTGGACAATCATTTGTCTGAAATGGTGTAGGGTTTCCTGACTGAGCAGGGGTTGGACTAGAAGAACACCAAGATCCCTTCTAACTGTGTTTCTATTTTGTTCTATTCTGTTCTGTTCTGTTCTGTTCTGTTCTATTCTGTTCTACTCTACTCTACTCTACTCTACTCTACTCTACTCTACTCTACTCTACTCTGTTCTATTCTATTCTATTCTATTCTATTCTATTCTATTCTATTCTATTCTATTCTATTCTATTCTATTCTATTCTATTCTAAGAAAGCAGAGTTCAAGGTGTATAGGAATCCGGCTTCTGTAGCATGCTGAAATATAATACTGGCTGTATGCTCAATATACATCAAAGGCAGAAGAGATGCTTATGGCCTCATGCAGGTCCCATGGTGATGTACAGCATATCAGATAAATCAATATTATGTTTCTGATAAAACTAATAACTATAGACAGTCAATTAAGCAACAAGACTTGTCGCATTGTGCATTGTACATACTATTAAGCCATGGGCTTAAGTGAGAGATTGAATAAATCCTTGAAATACTTGGCCTATATGGTTTAATTTTAATTTGAGATACACCATGCAGCTCTAGAGGTGTCAAATAAAATACAGAGTGATATGTAATATAGCAAATAAATCTTCAGGGAGGTGATAAAAGGCATTTCTGTACTTGATAAGCAATCTGGAGAAGCAAGAGACTTGTGAAATTCTTCTCATCACTTGACAGGACAGCACAGATGTATATCAATGTATGCCACTTTCCCATTGAGAAAACAGAAATTTGTATTCATCTAGTGTTAAGATTCTTATTAAAATGAGACTCCATCTTTCTTAAAACTGAGTGTGATGAGTGTGGAATGAACTCATAGTTCTATAAACATTTGGGGCACTGAAAACTTCCATATAGGAAGAACGCTGAGGAGATATTATCTGGGCTATTTTACTTCTGGCATCCATGTGAGAATATAGAAAGTTTAAACAGTTTTTAGAACCTGTTCATTAACCTCCACTATACTGACATTCTGCAACTAAAATTCCCAGTTTTGTGGATAATTTTAAGAAAATTCAGTGTTCACTTATCGCTACTCTTCAGATCTGGTAAATAACAATAACAGTAACAATAACAATAAAGTTGGAAGGGACCTTAGAGGTCTTCTAGTCCAACCCCCTGCTCAGGCAGAAAACCTTATATAATTTCAGACAGATGGTTGTCCAGTCTCTTCTTAAAAACTTCCAGTGTTGGAGCATTCACAACTTCTGGAGGCAGGTTGTTCCATTGGTTAATTGTTCTAACTGTCAGGAAATTTCTCCTTAGTTCTAGGTTGCTTCTCTCCTTGATTAGTTTCCGTCCATTGCTTCTTGTCTTGCCTTCAGGTGCTTTGCAGAATAGCTTGACTCCCTTTTCTTTGTGGCAGCCCCTGAGATATTGGAACACTTCTATCATGTCACCCCTAGTCCTTCTCTTCATTAAACTAGATATACTCAATTCCAGAAACCGTTCCTTATATGTTTTAGCCTCCAGTCCCCTAATCATCTTTGTTGCTCCTCTGTACTATTTCTAGAGTCTCAACATCTTTTTTATATCATGGTGACCATAATTGGATACAGTATTCCAAGTGTGGCCTTACCAAGGCATTGTAAAGTGGCATTAACACTTCACATGTTCTGATTCTATTCTTCTGTTAATGCAGCCTAGCACTGTGTTGGATTTTTTGGCAGCTGCAGCACACTGCTGGCTCATATTTAAGTGATTGTCCACTAGGACTCTGAGATCCTTCTCACAGTTACTACTAATGAGCAAGGTACCACCTATACTGTATCTGTGTATTTGGTTTTTCTTGCCTAAATGTAGAAGCTTACATTTTTCACCACTGAATTTCATTTTGTTAGATAGTGCCCAATGTTCAAGTCTGTCAAGATCATTCTGTATCTTAAGCCTATCTTCTGGAGTGTTGGCTATTTCTGCCTGCTTGGTGTCATCTGTAAATTTAATGAGTTCCCCATCTATCACCTCATCCAAACCATTGGATAAGATGTTGAAGAGCACTGGGCCCAGAACAGAGCCCTGGGGCATCCCACTATATACTTCCCTCTGTGTAGATGCAGTTCAATTGAGGACCACATGCTAAGTATGGCCAATCAGCCAGCTGTGAATCCATCTGGTGGTGATGCTGTCTAACCCACATTTTTCTATCTTATCAAGTAGTAGGTTGTGGTCTACTTGATCAAATGCCTTATTGAAGTCCCCTTCTGTGCAATCCTATCTGACCATGGTGTGGATGACAGGCTCGGCCAGTGGGGGCGTGGCTTTCTCTGGCAGAGGCATCCCAGCTCTTCCACCCCCTAACCAGACCCATCACTTTCCCCCAGCTGGGACCTGCTGACCCCCATCCCCACCCTCCTGCATCCACCCAATTCTGAGACTCCTGCATCCCCCACACCATACCCTCCTGCCCTCCCCAGCTAGGACCTCCAGCAATTCTGTAACCAGGAGCTCCTACCTCTCCTCCGCTGGGACCTCCTGCCCCCATCCCAGCTGATCCCCCCTAGCTGCTCACCCCAACCAAGGTGGAGGGAAGGCTAGGCAGAGAACTGGTTGTTAAATTATTTTAAACCCAACACTGTCCACAGGATTGTCTGGGACACTACACACCCTCTTCACAACCTTGTTCCTTGTTACCTTCTGGGAGGAGGCTTCATGGTAACTGAAGCAGAACATCCAGATTCAGTCACAGTTTTGTTCCATACTGTATTAACCTTGTGAACTCTCAAGCTTCCTCTTTCCACTATGTATTCAAATGATTAATATTTATATGTATTTATATGTAAAGGTGTAGGTATATACATATGTTGTATATAGCATGTTTATATGTGTGTTATGTATGTGTACACTTTTGAGAGCAGGCAACAGATTTTCATTTTTAATGTGGGCCAGTGTGCCCACAGTGAAAAATGACAATAAAGGTAATCTTATGTGTGTTTTCATTCATTCATTCATATTCTGCTTGTACTGATCTATGACACAATAAAATGAACTGAATTGAATAATATATGTGATGAATTATTAAATTAGAATAAAAAGTAAGCTCTTTGGGAAAAAAAAAACAGCAGTAAGTAGAGTTAAACAGGGAGCCTTTTGGGAAATTAAGGAGCAAAATAACATTAAAAGTGAGATATGTGATAAGTCACACTGTTTTTAATTGATTAGTTATATACATACAGTATCTTCTGAATCTCTTTGAGTAACCAAGGCTTTATTTGCTGTTTGGTTACTTCTAGAAATCTTTGTGAAGAACTGAGGGCAACCTGAAATTATCTAGTAAAGTCGAATACCCTAAGGACCATTTTTGCAAATTTGGAAGCCCGTTATTCCATTTTATTGTAGTTGCTGTTATGTTAATATTTTGTGCTATTTGGGGTTTGAAAGTTTCCAGATCTAATCAATGTCTGTGTTTTTTGTGTGTGCATGTGCATGTGCATGTGAAAGAGCGTGCATGCAGGGTTTGGAACTGAAAATTAAATCAAAGTTGTCATACACATGAACATACACTTATTTGGAGAGCAGGAACCAACAAATATTTCCCCTTCAACTTTAACAATAATTAAATATTTTGCCAGAAATGTCTGGATGGAAATCTTCTAAATCAATGCATTGTTGCATGGATGGTCCCACTTCCCATTGGAAAAGGCAATTACTACTGCCAACTATTGGTCTAGAGTAGAATTAAATGTCAAAGCAGAAGGATTAGCAATTTTATTAGCATAGCACTGAAGAAAATGATAGAAAATAGTAAATTAGTGTTTCATTACCTTTCTGGTGGTTTTGAAGTAATTTTATATTGACATTTTCAGTTAATTAACTTGCTATTGTGATAGCAAATTGGGAAAACTAGAATTATTAGATTATGGTACAAAGTGTTGCCAAGGTGCTTTGAGAGTCTGATTAACCTGTAGCCAAAAAGACTTGGAGAATATATTTGCAAGATTTACTAGGGATTATTACTCGTCATATTGTGATGAATAATTATGCTGCTTTACCCCCAACCCCTTTACAGTTTACTTCTATCTGAGACTTGAAATTTTTCCTGGCTTTACAAAGAACAAGAAAAATGCCCCGGAGAAGGGTTGGATTGACTGACATTTATTATAGTGGCCTGTCTTCAAAAGCCTTCAGTCTGTTTGGCTTCCTGTATTTTGTGCAAGACTTTCTAGGAAAATCCTTCTCAAGGCTCTTTTCAAATTGGGAAGCAGAGGAAGAAGGGAAGAAACTGCAGCATGATGAAGATGTGTAGCAATCTCATCATCTTATGAACATAAAATCCTAAATAAATTCTAAAGCACCCTGAGAATACATCAGGGAACAGAAGGCTTTTTCCACAAGGAGAGAAAGTTTAGTATGGCACATTTAGGCCTTAGAGTAAGTTCAAAAGAGGAAATAAAAAAATACTTTCTAATCTTCACAGAGGATTCATTTTTCCTCTCCACCTTCCCTTCCACATCCCTAAGTGTAAATCAAAAAAGAAAATTAGTCCACAGTGGCTACTTAAAGAAGTTACAGTCATCAATAGTTTTCAACTGATGTTGATTGGGAGTAGAATGGGATTTTTTTCCTTGCTGGTCCCATGCCTGGAAGCCGGAAGCCAACAGCAGGAGATAGAAAGCATTTCCACCTACATTCAAAACTCTGCTGGCATTTGATGAAGCACCTTTGCAGCATTCCGTACAGCTTAAGAAAAAAGGGTCAGATAAATCAGGGGTCATTTAGCTCCAGTGATGTATTTTTTTTTTTTTATGGGATGGTAGGGGTGGGGGAAACCAAGGTCAAAGGTGTAGACTTCCCTCAGTCATTTGGTATATGGAAAGAAGTGATTTTTTTTCATTCTGTATCAGGGATCCTAAAATATAGTTTCGCCATAACCCCTACCTTCAATGTTTTTCACTAATATTAAGTTATCTAAAAATAAAACTAGGGAAAATGAAAATCATCAATCCTATCTAAACTCCTTCAAAGAAAATCCGGTTGTAAAAGCAATAAAGGGCAACTGGGCAAATTGTGACGTGAAGATGTAGCAATGCAAGATTAAATACATTGAGCCCAAAAAGAGAAAAGTATTTTGTCCCAAATGAAGAAAAAGAGAAGGAAACAAGTTTGAAGGGACTTCAAATGAGGGTGTATAAATGGGCTATGCAACAAGTCACAATCGTAAAGTTTCACTGCATGCTTCTTTACAAACTCTCAGGGATTCTCCACATTCACCTCTAGAACTAAAATGGTGTAAATCATTATTGTGAACTGTTGCACCATCATTTGCTAACAGTGTGTACTATAACTCATTTGCTTCACCAGCCTTATACAATTCAAGGATCTAACAAAAATGCACATTATGTATACTCACTTACACAGATATACACATGCATACATAGGAACAGAACCGGCTTACAAACAAACAAGTAATACACTAGTAATTGTATATATACCTTGATTCATTTCCCGTATCTATAATTATAATTGAGAAAACAGATGTTATCACCAAAAAAAAATGGGGGTAATATTCCCTTCCTTCCTGTCTTTCAGATGTGGCTAGGCTCAGATACAGCACCTCTCTTTGTTTAATCCTATCAGACTCACACTGACCTGGTGCTTCCATTCAAAACTTTCTGCAGTCTCATCTGAAGCAAAGAATAGAAGTTCCTCACCTGCTCTGAGTACAATTGAAGGCAACCTTAATGAGGGAATTGTGACATAATAAAAGGTGAGAAGCTGCAACATTCCACCCTTACTCAGGGACATGCCCCCGATGACCTTCAACATTCCATCTCTTTAACAATGATCGCTTGAAAGTACAGTTTACAACACAAATAACCCCCAATGCACAGGAAAGGGCCTGCCTAGCTTCCCCCAAATTTGCAAACAAATCGGATTCCTAGGATTTTACACCATGTGGTCCTCAACCCCTTTAAGAATCTTTGCTCCCCATTGAGGTGATCATTTACCTTGTAAAGTTGGGATTCGATGATCATTTAATACATGATTATTGCTCCTCAATGCTGCATTCCCTTCTTCTCGATTTTCCATGAAAAGTCTATTAAGTATCCTACCAAATGCAGAATTAAAACTCACCAATTATTTCAAAGAGTTTTTTCTTTAAAATAAGCAAGTACATAATTGCACTGTAAATCACCTTGTCTAGAAAAATTATGATACCTTTGTATTCTCACATCAATATTATTTTTTTTTTAAAAAAAGCAATATGAGCAATGTATATTATCTATAAGCTGTAGCTGCAATTTTTGGAACAGAAAAATGCAAATAGATTTATGTTCTGTCTGTGAGATTTCTCTGGATTTTGGTCATTGCAAGGAACTGAATACAAGAACTAAATGGGGCTCTCACTGAACAAGTCCATGAGTTATTTTTGTTGTATCTTAAGATGTACACAATGCAGCATAATATATGTGCATAGTAGGTTAGATGGATACCGGAATCCAAATTCAGGAAAATGTTCTCTGATATATCATCCTTGTTCTATAAATGAAATTCTATGATTCTAAACACCAACATCTGTGAATAATTTAACATAGATTTTTCTATCCCTGCTCCAAAAATGACAACTTTTAATGTTTTAAAAAGATCAGAAGTTTATCGCGAGAATGACCTTGGAAAATGCTCAGACTCCAGATTTTTTAATTATATGGATTTTCCAACCATCACATCATGATTCAGAGGTTGTATTAATCTCTAAGAATTAAGCATCCATAATTGTTTAGCCATATGTCAGCACATTCCTCTCAGATATTGTTTTATCTTCTTCTATTTAAAAGTTACATGCACCTTAATATAAGTATTTCCCCTATGTACTGTAATGCATGCATTAAACTGATCAAATAACAAAACTTTCTTTGAGTAAACTTTATTCATATCTCATTTCCTGTGAGAAAGAGGCTCCAAACACTCTCTTTAGCAGATTAGGAAGGAAGGAAGGAAGGAAGGAAGGAAGGAAGGAAGGAAGGAAGGAAGGAAGGAAGGAAGGAAGGAAGGAAGGAAGGAAGATTTCCATGTTTTCTACTGTTGTCTATTTTGAGATTCACTTTCATGATGCCTGTTTTAACTGCTGCTCTTTCAAAACAATAACAACAACAACCCTCCTTTTGAAATGCTCGACTAAAAGCTGGGATGTCAGGGTTCAGCAGCCCACAGTTCTTCAGTGTAATAATTCTGTCACAAATTAAAGAAAAGAAGAGAACACTTCTCTTTCCAGCTTTGCCAGCAGATGCTATGGAATCTAAGTGTTCTTTCTTTCTTTCTTTTTTCTTTTTTTCTTCTTTCTCAATTTCTATAGCTATCCAACTCAACCAAGTGACTCTGGGCAGCTTACAATTCTAAAATTCTAAAACAATTTAAACAATTTAAAATACATTAAAAAAATAAAAACATCCACAAATAAATATGAAGAGCAGGTGCAATGAGTAATCAACTAACAGTAAAGTCAAGCAAAGGGGTTCTTCACACATTCTGAGCCCCAGGACATGGCCAAGTTTTTAAAGTTTTCTGAAAAACCAACAGGTTTGAGGCCATTCTAATCTCCAAGCAGAGAATATCCCAGAAGGCAAGGGCTACAGCAGAAAAAGACCTTCTTCTAGTTCTTGCCACTTGGCTCTCTTGGCTAACAGAATCTGCAGCATGCCCAATCTGTTGGATCTGATTGAAACTCTTGGAAAAAGATGGTCCGTCAAGTAACTCAGTCTCAAGCAATCTAGGGCTTTAAAAGTGACAACCAGCACCTTGAATTGCACCTAAAAAATACATTGGCAGCCAATACAGCTCATGAAGTAGTGGTGTTACCCATGCCATATAGCTGGCACCATTTATTGCCCATGCAATCACATTTTGCACCAGTGGAAGTTTTTGAATGCTCTTTGAGGGCAGCCCTGTGTAAAACGCATTACAGTAATGTAAATGGGAGGTTACAAAGACATGGATGATAGTGAGCAGAGTCTTCGGGTCCAGGAATGGGTGCAACTGGTCCATTACTCAAAGGTGTATACTGTAAAGGCTCTCCTGCTCTTCAAACAGAAGCTGTGAGTCTAGTAGGACTCCCAAATTACCCACAAGGACTGTCTATGTTGGATTTGTACATATTGGTCAAAATCTGTTCTCCCATTTTCTGAACGTACTTTTTTCTCCTAGGAAAGAGATTTCCATTTTCTACCTTATCTCCAGGATGATTTAGCACTTCTTTTGAGCTTCTTTGGTGGTGAGATTGAGCTTTCTTGATGGCAAAATGGCCTGAGTGCTTCCTTTCTCTTTTCTTCTTTATATTAGTTATCTCTGCGCAGTCTCCCCAGCTACCATGCTTTTTTCATCTAAAAAAGCCCCATGGGAAAAATTACATGACATTTTCCTCTGTATTTTAATTGAAGTACAGTAAGTCAAGAAACCTGCAGGGCATCAATAAAATAGAAAGCTGTCAGAGGTACTCCTGGCCATGTCACAGTGAGATAAAACTTAAAAAAAAAATCTAATCTCCATTCAGAAGATGACTGATTTTTAAAAAGGTCCTAAAAACTGAATGAAAAGTGGGGAAAAATAGAAAAAAATATGAACATAGCAAGCGAGGAAAGCTCTCTCAACTTTTATTATTTTTCCTCCCCAAGAAAGACAAGATAGTTTCCACCAGATAACATATTAACATTATTGAAAATTGATTTATTATCAGGGAAAGAAAATGTTTTCAGATAGCAGAACTAGAGCAAAACAATATGTTAAATGGTGTTTTTTTTTTAGTCCTCTATTCCCTTATTTTAAAGTCACTTAAAAATGCCATAAAGTTGGATATAATCAGATTTTCAGAATGTGGACAATACTAATAAAAACAACTTTGCATTCTTACCCTTCTTTGTTGTACTAGCTTATATTCTACAAGAATAAGGCTGGAAGATGTAGCTGAAAGTCCAAAAACTACTCAGGACTTCTCAAAGTCCTCCAATAGTTATGACTAAAATTTAATGGTTACCTAAACAAAAGGAAAAATCACTGCATACATGGATAGTGATTATATCATGTTTATTTGATTAATTTAATTAATTTAAATGAAATTTGGAAAACATTGCACAACTGTTTTACATTGTTCCTGATTATAACTGTATCCAGGATAACTTTCAACTGGCTTTATTTAAGACCAATTGTCCAGTTTGATGAATTATTGTCAAGCAGGCCTTGATGTGTAAGCAGAGAATACTACTGTCCATCCACAGAATTCATCTGAATCTCATAATCATTAGCAAATGCAGGTGACATGTGATGGCTTCTTTAAAAGCTCTAAAACATGGGTCTTCAAACTTGGCCCTTTTAAGACTGGTGAACTTCAACTCCCAGAATTCCTCAGCCAGACATGCTGGCTGAGGAATTCTGGGAATTGAAGTCCACCAGTCTTAAAAGTTTGAAGACACTTGCTCTAAAATAACTATTATTTTTGGTTTCTTAACCCTTTAAATCTCAATTAAACGTCAGATAAAATATTGATTGATTTGAGACCACTTTTATGCCTCTTCAATAGTATATCTTTTCTGTTTTTAAACAAGTATTGTTTCATTTAATTTGATTATCAGGACTATCTAAATCCAGGGGAAAATAATCAGGCAAATTCCTTGAAAAACAATTGGTGTTTAGCTATGAACTCTTCCCTTAGAACTGATTTAGAAAATCTGAAAGCATCAAAGAGCAGTGAAGATATTATACCATGTATATTATTGTTTCCTTACTCTTTGAAAAGTGTGAACAGGCTCATGCTGAAAAATTCTACTTTTTTTTTTCTTTTTCCCATTGGGATTGAGCTGCTTTAAACTACTTGCGATACTATAGTTTCTCTTATAGTTTCTGAAACATTATCTTTAGCTTGGGTAAACTGTTTGCTAATGGGCAATGAACCATCAGATGATTCCCGGAGGAACTGAAGCAGATATTGTATAATCAATATTCAAGCAGAGAAACGCTGGCTCCCAATTTTCTGTCTGTGTATGTGCCTTGTGGAGTTATAAAAAAAAATACAGCTACATATCTTGTACAAGGAGAGTTAAATATATTTGAGCTAAAAAAAACTGTAAGCAGCAGCATCTAACATTATGCTAATGGTTGGAGTAAGTAACAATCATAGTATTCCAAGAGGACAAATTAATTTGATATTACACTTAATATACCTAGAAAATCCTATTTTTATAAGTTTCTACTACCAGAGTCCAAATACGAATCTGAATCAGGACAGACTTATGCTTATGTAGACTACTCATTCTTGATTTCCTTTGATTTCGTCAGTTGATTCCAATTTTGCCACTTGGGCAGAGTTAGAAATCCACAGAGAGAAAAGGCTTAGCATAAACCCAAAATATTGGTTTTCAGTGAGTTGCCAGTGTTTGAATACTATTGGGTGTCTGATACAGTATTCTCAATCAAGTCTTTGCCAAGCCACAAACTGCCTGGCTTCAGCAGACATACTCATGCTTTTTCTATCATTCTCTGAACTGATTATATGACCTTTTGTTTCTGTATAGTCTTTCCAGTGACCATAACTCTGCATACAGTGAAAGGCAGCGTGAAAAACAGCATGTCTATATTCAGATGGGGCTGGATTGATCATATCTTCATTTTACACATTTCGTTGAAAGCCTATCCCAATGCTATCTTCAATGGATCTGAGCAGTGTAGTCCTGCCTACTTGATCTTTAACTATCTGCAGTAGCCACTGCATGGAAGATGCACTTGAAGGTATTTTGAGTGATACTTCACTTGACCAAGTGGATGAGAGAATAAAGCATGGTACAGCCCTCAGTAGATTTCAACTGACAGTGTTAAACTAGAAAGGGATGAGAAGTCACCTGGGAAAGTTTGCCAATGCTAAGCTCAGTTATTTATAGTAAGAGGAAATTGACTTTTTATAGGTCTTTGTTCCTTATTTTCTCCCCAAGGCTGAATCCAGCCATGAAAATGAAACTGTGTCACTATGGTTGATATGTTCAATCAAGAAAAGTATAGCATCGGTATTATTTTTTTTTTTTTTGCTAAAATTGAATATTGTATTTAAAATGAAGCTATCACATCATGCCTTTGGTTCTGAACAATAGTAGCTTATGAATAAAAGCTCATAAGTTGGTTGTTCTGTTATTTAAACCTTAGTTTTCATTCTTTGAAATATAAAGTTAAATATACACTATTTCATTCTTTCAGTTTATGTGTAACACAAAAAAGGTGGAATTCCACTTCTAGGAGAATATAAGCAGCCTATCATGGGATTTGAATCGTAGTGCTAGACCAAACGTAAATTGTCAAAAGATTTAATTTACAGTTCCCAGAATAATCTGCTTAATAACTTCTACTTTTAAATTAAAAAGCAAACAAAGCCTGAAAAAAGATTATGAAACCAAAGATTATTAGGATAAAATTGATCCCATCTGTGTAGATAATACTTAATTATAGAAGCATGGGGACATATTCTGCAATGAATGTAGATTTGTAACCGTGGACTGTGTTGTAAAAAAGAATTAAAAGAAAAAATCTCCTTTTCAAAATCATTATTAATTTTTTATAATTAATTATACAACAATATTATATTATATTCAGAATTAGTTTACCCATTTAATCTAGCTGCAATCTAGCTATAACAAAGACTCTCCATCATCCACACCCCAAAATTGCTGAAGAAAAACTTTTGTTAAAATCAAAAGTTATTTGGGGGGGGGGGACAAAAGATCTGTATGCTTGACTCTTGTTATTGAAAATAAATTATTGAGCTGATTAAGATATCCTGGTGTAAATACATGCAACATCTCCCCTTCCCCAGCTATTATGCAACACGTAGCAAGATTTTGTTTAAAAGGCTGATTATATAAGACAGGAGTCTCCAAACTTGGCAACTTTAAGACTAGTGCCCTTCAACTCCCAGAATTCCTCAGCCAGCCAGGTCTTAAAGTTGCCAAGTTTGAAGACCACTGATATAAGATATATATATAATTTTAGCCATTCTTATAAAACGACCTGTAGGATAAGTTGCTGTTGTGCCCATAATGGTCTATTTATTTATTTAGCATATGGTGATGGTACAATTAGCCAGGAGACTACACAGTTAGTACAACATAGTTATTTAGTTTGCAAGAATGGCAGTCCATTTAGTTTGTGCTCATATGCTATCCAGGGTGCACCACAAGGGGCAAACTAGCGCTGCACTGAAACATGAGAGGAGTCATCCCATGGTGTTATCTGGGGCATTCTCTCACCACCTATGTCATCTAGTAGTCAGATGTTGCATCTGGGCAGATCCAGCACTGGCATAGGTCCAACCATCTGCATGAAATGCTACCACATTTCCCACCAAAGTGGTACCTATTTCCGTTCTTGCATGTAGCAGGCAGAAGCTGAGGTAAGTGATGGGAGCTCACCCTGCCATGCAGTGCCAGGACTTGAACTGCCAGAGCACAGATTTTCTCCAGCATTTTTAAGCCACTGAGCCACTGTGTCTTACTTCATAATCATCTGTAGTGGAAAAAAAATGGCCTGTTTCATACTCACCAACAGGTTCAGTGTACAAGTAAGATTTTTACTTGGATCTTGATCTAAACCATGTTAACAGTCACCTGGATGTATAGATGGTTTTTCTCCTGAAGGTTTAAGCTTTCCATCTCAGAATCAAACTATTCATGTTTAGTTGCTTTCTTATCTAATGAGAAAATGAGATGGACTTCCATATATTTTCAAATAACCTGATGATGTGAAGGAAAGCAGGCTGGGAAGGATCAATCTTGTGTGGGAAAATACTTGGTTTGCCTGCCAGAAGAATCTGTCAGATTTCCACATTGCCTTTACTCTTTCTTTATTGTGTTTCTAATTCAAAAAGCTATAAAGATATATCATAAAAACATCTAGCAGCCTTATAGCTTCTTTAGAAATGGTATGCACAGAAAAGGACACTTGGGTGAAGTAGATCTCCTTGCTCTGGCATTTTTGGTAAATGCACATCAAGTCTATTTTAAGTTTGTACATATATTTATGACTTTATTGCTGCCTTTCTCGGTCTAGTTCCAAATTAAACTTCATTCTTTGATTTGAATTTCTATAGTGATTGTTTGAAAAATCATCATCATCATCATCATCATCACCTTCCCCTCAGTCAGGAATGAGTGAAAATAATGTTTAATCAAATTTGTATAGCTTCCCATCTCTCCAAAAGCATCTCTGGGTGACACATAACAATGCTATAGTAGCATTGTTCTTTACCAAAAGCAAGAGGATCCATGGCAGGACAGCATGTACTGTCCATTTAGATGACAAAGTAGTTCTGTGCAGCTCATTAATGTGCCTTGCTTCAGAAATGTGTTCAACGTAGCAGCAGCGAAAGCAATCCTATGCCTCCACAGATAAACTCTTTAGCAACATGAAAGCATACAGAAGAAAGAGGAGACGCAAACTTGTATAGGAAGTCAACCTTGGAGTAAGAAGTGGAGTACTACAAATACTCTAGATTGTCCTTATTTTCACTTCTATGACATAATGGAAAGAACTCCCCCCCTTCTCTCCGTTCTTATTCCACTTTTAATTATTGATTGATCCTATGGCAACTTTGGAGCAAACGGACAGCACTGCATTTTTAACTTAGCTTGGGAGAAAGGAATGAGAAGGCTTCTCATCGAGCAAAAACTGCAAGCAGTGACTTCCTCCACCTCAATTAAGAAACAACATGTTTTTCTTCTCAGCGATTTCCTTTTATCTACTTGTCTTCTCATGTTTCCCTGTTATTTTTTATCCTTCATGCCAGGGCAATGGTGTTGAATGCTGATGAGCTCCTGCTCCACTTAACCCAAGACATGCCTATAACAGTTTTTCACCCTCTCTCTCTTTCAAGTGCTAGAAATACGAGATGAACATTTACAGGTTTGGTGCATGGCAGGTAATCTGATGAACCATTCATGTTCCTCTTATTTCCCTCAGGGCTTCAAAGAAGTTGGGATGTTTCGCTGCAGCTTGTCTCAGCTGATGAGAAGATAGTGGAGGAAATCACCCACTGCATCAAAAACGGGTGACAGAGATGCACAGCTATGTTATGACCTTATCAGGTTGGCTGTACTGGCAAATACTTGCTTAAGACAAGGGAGCATCTGATTTCTAGGTCAGTGCAATATCAAAAAAGATCATGTTATGCTGCAATTAAAGTCACAAAGACCAGATGACATTTAGGATAGCAGGATTTTCCCT
Source organism: Crotalus tigris (assembly GCF_016545835.1). Taxonomy (NCBI): domain Eukaryota; kingdom Metazoa; phylum Chordata; class Lepidosauria; order Squamata; family Viperidae; genus Crotalus; species Crotalus tigris. The sequence continues at coordinate 625,632 of NW_024096647.1, read as the reverse complement.
AATCTTAGATCACACCAAGAAACATCCTGATGTATGTACAATATACATCTATGTGGGACAAACATTACATCAATTAAAAACCAGAATCCACGAACACTGGCTAGCAGTCAAACACCATGATCCCAGATCTTTAATCTCTACCCACACTGACACCAAATGGCACCAGTTCAATTGGAGCAACACAAAAATCATCGGCCACATCAGCACTTGCCATGTTCATAAGTTCATCAAAGCCTGACACTCCACATGCAATTCCATCAACAGAAACATCGACCTACAACCAGCCTATGAACCCCCTCAAGATCCAAATCAACCACACAGCCAGACACAGCACCGACCCTCAACCAACCCACCCAAGCCCCTCCCCCACTAGCAGTTCACCTCCCAAGGGCCCTGACCTAAGGTAACCCTCCCATCACAAGACCCATCACAAGACTCACTGATGACTCACACTTGGCCCATCACAAGACCCACCACAGACCCTCACTTGACACAACCATACCTGAAGCCCTCATAACTAGAAGAGCACTGACACGGACATCCCCTAAACTCAGCTGAAGATCTTACCTAGCCTGGGAACGAAGCATTCAGAAACCAAGCCACAAGCTCTGAGAATGAATCTTCACCCTCACAATGTTATATCTATCAGGAGGTTTCTTGCTGTGATGTAGTACAAGCCAGGTTGAGGAATCCTCGACAAATTGTATTTGCTGTCCTTGTCCTGCCTATAATCTAGAATATATGCTATTAAATTTAAAGAATGGTGGAAATACAGCAGATACAGTTTCACATTCTGGATGACCTTCTGCAAAATGCAGCCTATTCCATCTCACAGAAAGGAATCTAAACACTGAATTGCTCAATCTGAGTCTGAAATTCAGGGTTGGTTGCATGCATCCCATGAGTGCTTTTGGAATATGTTTTCTTCAAGTAACCGTATCACTTTGTGGTGAAATATGTTTATTTTCCATTCATTGTCAATTAAAATTTTTAGAAGGCACTTAATCAATCCCCACCACCACCTCCCCAGAGTTTTTGTGGCATGCCTCAGAGATACAGTATTTGGTGTCCTGTCACTAGAGGGTTATTGCTTCATAGAATCATTAACTCAAGAAACTTAACTGCATAGGGCAGGAGGTCACAAACCCTAGAGAGTCAGTATCAATTTAGCGGGGGTTTTGCCAAGTGGGACTGTTGTTAAAACTCATTCCTGCTTTGCCAGACTAAGCAGAATAGAAAAAAATGAATACAGTAGGTTCTCCTTTGCCTGCACAAGCCATCAGTTTCATTTATGGGGGAAGAGTTACATTAACTAATTTATCATATTAGGACATATACTTTCACAACGTTTGAAAAGTTTAGGTGTTATTGTGGACTACCAATATCTCACAAGTTCATGGGACAAAAAGGTTGCATGAAATTTTGTTAATCTTCTTAGATGTTGCATTATGTTAGTGGTTGGGAGAAGCCTAGTTCATACAGCTGACTTAAGTTTTTAACTCCTAGTTAATTGCATCTAATAAAGAAAGGATATTGAGTGAGTCCTTAAAAATGGTTTTTCTTTGGGGAGAAAAAAAAAGATTGAATTGCAGTTCCTGGAGGCAGGAAGCATTTAAAGCACAATCTCAAACTGGGTGCAGCTGCTAGAATTTCTTTGTGGGGGGGAGATTATGCAGTAATCTTCCAGGCATATTTGTTTGGAGTTCTGCACCCATTCTTAGTGCATCCATTTTCCCTGTATTCTAATCACGAAACTTATACTTCTGCATTCCCATAATGCCATTTGGGCTTTTGAGCAGTGGTGGGATTCAAATATGTGAACAACTGGTTTTCCGTGTGGATGCTGCTTCCTGAAGTCCATTCTGGGTCTGGGCAACAAAAAATTAGCAACCTGTTCTGTCGAAGTGGTGTGAACTGGCTGAATCCCACCACTGCTTTTTGAGGCTTACTGATTTACTGTTGTCTCATTAGTGGGAATTTCTGTCTTAACCTCCTGATTTCCTAAGATTTTTTTCCTCCTTCTGCCAGCTGGCAAAGCAGCACTGCAACATTGTACCATTATACAATGGTGTAATGGTATGTGGGAATGACCTTGGGAGGTGGGAAAAAAGAGATGTAACCTAGGAAATGATCAGATGGGGTGGGGAGGGGGGGCAGCCCATAGCTGCATAAAGGTAAGAGAAAGAAACTCAGAAAACATCTTCCCTAATTTACCAGGTTGTAAAAAGAGAAGGCAAGAGATTCATACTTTCAGACTTGTAAGGTTCTTTTAATGTAGCCTTGCAATTAAGTAGAATTAGCTCATCTGGTTGTTTCCAGTCTGGTCTACCTAGGAAGACTGACATTAGGTTTAGTGCATCCCTGCCATACTGTAATTAGTTTTAATTTTAATTTTAATGTTTTTCCTCCACTGGAAAAAAAATGATACAAAGAAGTAATGAAAGTGGGCATAGGTATAAGCTCATTATCTTTGTGTTTGTGTGTGCTAGGACCATTGGTATCTGAAAGGAGTCCTGATTAACATTGGGTTCAAGTGTTGCAACACTTGCATGATGTTGTGAAGCTGCTGCAAAAAGAAAAAAAAGTGCAGCCGATGGTATATGAAATTGCCCCCAGCTTCAAGCATGGTTCTGAAATTGAAACCATCTTCTGCAATTGAAGCCATTGTGGGATGAGATTATATATGCAGAAGTATTCTTTGCATCTCTAAATGGATATTAGTGCCATCACCCCTGACTATATATTTTTTAAAAGGCTATTTATGAAAAGTATTAGAGATACTATTGTGGTGGAATGGATTATATTTGTGGAAAATGGCAATATAAGACTGTAGTTGGGGAAATCCCTGATAAAGCAGTCATTGCCATTCAAAGGTAGCTCTAATAGTCAGTGCATTTCATTCTCTCTATCTCCATTTCTCTTTTCATCTGACATATTACAGAGCAACAACAAAAAAAGGAATTTTCTTTGCAGCCACAAACACTGTCTTTCTGCAGTGCTGAACTATGCATGAATCCCTGTGGCTATGCATATTTGATTCTAGTTGGTTTGAACAGATCCTACTTCACTTGTAGAATCAAAGCATCCAGTTGCAGAGGCTTACTTGCTTACTTGCTTGTTTGCTTATTATTTTTATCTGCTTTTCTCTGAAAACTTTTCTCTAATTTTATTCCCGCAACAATAATTCTATGGGCTAGATTAGACTGAAAGAGAGTAACCAGCACACATCTTCGTCAGAATGCCATACCTGACTCAGAGTTTTGGATTTAGCCAAATGCAGCACATCTCTCTATGAACTATTATTTTCCATTTTCTTGTAATCTCTAGTAAAGACACAATAAGTGGAATGTTGGACTAACTTGAAAATAATGACTGTCTTATGTCCAGGAAAGTGAAACACTTCTTATATAAGAATTATAATGAAATATTGTATAATGTCTTTGAGGGGCCAGCTCAAATAGTTTTATATTTGAAGCCCTTATGATTCAGAGACTTGCCTTCGAGTCTTGTACATATACCGTATATATACATGTACATGCATATATACCGTAAATGCCGGCGTACAAGGCGACCCGGCGTATAAGACGATCCCCGTCTTTATAGACGGGCCTTATTCCTAGAACGTCATCTTATATGCCGGAAACTACCAGTATTTCCGGCGTATAAGACGACTCGGCGTATAAGACGACCCCCGTCTTTGGCGCCGATTTCAGCGCTCGCGGAAGTCGTCTTATACGCCGGCATTTACGGTAATACATGTACATACCTGGATCTTGAGACTTTTAAGACTTTTATCTGGATGCTTCTGCCAAATAAAGTATTAGCAGATGGTTTTTAAAAAATCTGGGCATTCTCAGATATGGAATTTCAATTATGAAATGCTCTCCCTGGAGACGAGTGCCTCTATTTTAGGTGATTTTAATTTTAGCTTTTTTTAAAGAAAATCTTCATGTCTTTCAATGATTTATAAGTCTTCAAGGTCTGTAGAGATTTTTATTGCTTTGCGTATATTAGTTTTATTCTCTGAGGCAGTTTTATGCTGTATTAAGTTTTATGCTGTTAAACAGCATTATGTCATTTGTGGTTTTAAAATTGTCTCGTCTTTATGTAATTGTTTGCTTTGCATTGTTGTCTGCCCAGAACACTGTGGTTATTGTTTACAAGGCATAGAGTAAGTCAGTAACTATTCTAGCCCTGTGCAGTACAGCATTAGGAGAGACGGATCATCAAACCATGCACCCCAATCTCCTCAGCTTTATTTAATTCCATATATGTTTTAGAAACTAAAGGTTGAAGAAAACTTCCTGCTTGACCAAGTTGCAAGGACAGAACACCTATTGTTTCAAGAAAAGAGGAATGGATGACATGGTTGCCATCAGTGTGTGTGGTAGCAGCCAAAAAAGCTAATGCAATCCTTGGTTCCATAAACAGAGGCATAGAATCAAAATCACTTGGCGTATTAGTACCACTTTATAAATCCTTAGTAAGACCACACCTGGAGTACCGCATCCAGTTTTGGTCACCACATTACAAAAAATATGTTGAAACTTTGGAAAAAGTGCAAAGAAGAGCAACTAAAAAGATTAAAGGCCTAGAGATAAAAACATATGAAGAATGGTTGCAGGAATTGGGTATGGACAGTCTAGAGAAAAGGAGAACTAGGGGGGTGACATGATAGCAGTATCCAATATTTCAGGGGCTGCCACAAAGAACAGGGGGTGAACCTACTTTCCAAAGCACCAGAAGGCAAGACAAAAAACAATGGTTGGAAACTGACCAAAGAGAGAAGCAACCTGGAATTAAGGAGAAACTTCCTAACAGTGAGAACAATTAACCAGTGGGATAGCTTGCCTTCAGAAGTGGTGAATGCTCCAACATTGGAAGTTTTTAAGAAGAGACTGGACAGCCACCTGTATGAAATGATATAGGGTCTCCTGCTTGAGCAGGGCTTGGACTAGAAGACCTCCAAGGTCCCTTCCAGTTCTATTCTGATTGCTGTGGGGGTAACTTCCATCTGACTTTTCTTGTTCCACATCACAAATAATATTTTTCTCCCTGTGCTTTCTTCTGTCTCAGATAAATGTTCCAACTGGCTGGTCTGGGCTCTGAGGGATAACCACACCAAGAACCATGATTTCTACCAGTTCTTGCTCTCTGTTGCAGCAGAGTATGGGGATGTTTACTCAGAATAGCCTGGTCTTTTGTTTAGGTTTCTACATATTCAGTGGTGGAACAATGAAACATTGACCATTGCTCTGTTTTTCTTTTTTCCTAGGTGAAATTGATAGGTTTCTCCTTCTAGCCCAAGTTACAGGAGGAACTGTAAAATTGTTTCTTCCCCCTCCCCCATCAATCCTCAAAAGACCTGCCCATGGGAGGGTTTTGTTTTCCTGGTATGACTGGGAGAGGAAAAGAAGCAGAGAAAACAAACTCTCAATGGACCATGTTAATCATGGTCTGGACAAAGCATCTGGTCATCATTATGGTCAAAAAGGAAGGATAGATTGAAATCCACCAAGAGCCTTCTTAAGGTACATGTCTAGATGGCTTACATATGGGAGAAATGCAGCTGAAGTTTTAATGTGGAAAAGCCTTAAGAACAACCAGATAGGAAACAAGGAACTAAATTATTACAACCTCATGCCCACTATTCCTGAATTTAGTGGAATAATATCCTGCACAAAGCAATCAAATGTTTCTTCTTCCTTTTTTGTAGATCTGAGATATAGGGATCTCACATATGCCTGCAAAGTTTCTCCAGAGCTTTCAATTAATTGTGTAAATCAGCTTTGCTGGCTGAGGAATTCTGGGAGTTGAAGTCCACAAGTCTTAAAGTTGCCAAGGTTGAGAACCCCTGGTGTAAATGCATGTAATCTACAAGATATAGTAACAGCAAATATGTGGATTCAGGCATTTTCTACACCATGGGATAATATGGATAAATTGTTGATATAAGGTTGAAGCTTGAGCTCTGCTTTCATTATCCACATGTTAGCAAAGTGATCCAAGAGAGAGAAGCCAGTGGAACAGGCTTACAGCTTCTCCTGCATATTGAATCCTACTTGAAGAACTCTAGATGTGTAGCATATGTGTAATTTTTTTTTTTTTTCAGTTTGGCAATCCATACAAACATGTAGAAGTTAGAGGTATGCTTCTGGAGGTGAGCCAGAACTCCAATCTACTCACATATCCATTTCACATGATAGTGCAAACAAGAAGCTAAAAATTCTTATGTTCTGCAGATGCCAGAGTGAAATGCAGGGTCAATATTTTGCTGAGAAGGTCCAACAATTTACAGTTCTAAAGTCTGGAAATGCTAAATAATACACAGAGAGGCACACTTTGAGATGTGGATACCAGCTTTTCCTTACTTAAACAAAACAATTCTGCTGCCCCCTCTCTATTTACAAAAGAAAATAGGTGCACAAAAGAACTGCAGTGAACACATTCATTCCATTCACACTGCTGTGCTGTGTAAGGCGGGAATAATTAAACCTCAGATTGTGATGTAAGCTCCAATGGAGAGAGTAGATGCATTATGCATGAGAAAGAGCTTTTATTGCTGGATTCTTTTTTTTTCTCTCCTCTTATTTGGTGCCATTATGTACCACTTGGATCAATCCATGTCTTTTAAAAGAAGAAAAAAAAAAGATCACAGTGGTTTGGGAATTTTCTCTGTACTGAATGCATAGCATGCATATTGTCTACATATATTCTCAGCTGTTATCCCGTGGCTGAAAATGCTTTCCAATTTTTTGAACATTTGAACATTTATTCTGTGGTAGAGATCCTGTTTCTTCCACCCCTCCCTATCCAATTAGAAGCTTCTGGATTCACTGGATATAATTTTTAATGTTTCTGCTAGTGGTATAAAGTTTTAAGATTAGTACCTTTGGAAATTGAATCTGATTTTTAGTGATTATAGTGTCACAATTTTAGCCCAAAATACTTTAAAAATGTCATTAGCAGGCGTAGTATTAATCATCTTGATATTTTTACCATTAAAATATCTTTCTTTTTTCATTAAAAAAATAATGAATTTGAAAACCGAGATAGAATCTATAACATATTAATGGCAGGGATGGAGAGCAGATTAATATGCTTGATTCTCCTTTGTTCATGTCGTTTCTGGTTATATGTTGCTTCTGTATAAGAGAATGGAAGCTTTCTTTTTAAAACAAAAAACATTTCAATACTTGGGTTTTTTTCCCCCCTTACTATATTTTTCTTCTTCCATTTGCTCATGTGCAATCATATGATTTGGGGAGGGGTTCTTTTGGTTGAGTTTAAGCAAGTGGTCAGCTTTGTATTCCCAAACACATTGCTCTTTTATAATAAGTAAATTTGTTTTATATGTTCCATTTCCAACCAAAGTTATTCTACTTAAGAGTAACAACACTTATCAAAATTTATACTTCATACTGATTTGAATGAATGAAGATCCATGTCATAGAGACATCAGGCATGAAAGCAATGCAGTCAACTGTAGGAAATGTACAATATGAGTCACATTTGAAAAGCTAGCTCACATAGCTATGGAGAGTTTGTGAGAGTTTGCCACAGAAAAAGAATATTATACACAACTCATTTTGTTCATATTGTGTAAGGTAAGGGAGCCTAGTTTATATATAATTACCCCAATTCAAAAGTGTGTTGGAACACTTTTTAAGAATGGTGGAAACATTCTGCCAAAACTGGGGCTACTAGATCTGTGCTACTAAAACCCAGGTCATCACAGCACAGAGATACAGAACTAGTGATCATTTGAAATATTGCAGCCTGATTTTGGTAGGCCTAGCCTGAGATCTAAATTCATATTCAGAGTTCCATTTTTGGCAGCACTGAAAGAGAAAGTGGAACATAGGAACTATGTGTAATTTGTCAAGATCCTAGATCTTTCAACTTAATCCTCTGATGCCTCAAGTTCTGTTTAACTGTGCAAAAGCCATGGAATATTTAAGGAAAATTAGTTAACCTATCGCACCAAGATGCATGTACTGCCCTAAGATATTTTTCCAATGTCAAAAACCCAAAGAAAATTTTGGACGCCGTACTGGGTTTCATAATGTAGTCCATAATTGCATAGTTGAAAATTAATTTATTATATAATCTATCAAAATTTAATCATCTTGCATGGTAATGCTGAACCCCAATATTAATGCAATACATAAGATCCTTCCTCTATCTTTCTATATTTGTGACTGTATATTTATTAGATTACCAAGTTCAATAATTGTGAATAGTTTCTTACTACTGATATCTAAAAGTTTGCTATTATATAGAAGAGACTTCTTAACTCATACTACTCAGAAATACTATTATAATATTAGCACATTTGAAGGCTCTATACCACGGGTGTCAAACCCGATTGTGTCACGTGACATATCATGATGTATTATGATGTTTTTTGCCTTTGCGGAGCTTGGGTAGGCATGGCCTGCGCATGACTCATCTGGCCCAAGGTGTAGAGGAAGGAAAGAAGGAAGGAAGGAAGGAAGGAAGGAAGGAAGGAAGGAAGGAAGGAAGGAAGGAAGGAAGGAAGGAAGGAAGGAAACAGCAGATCAGTTGAAAGCAAGTTTCAAAGATTCAAATTGGGGAAAGCAAATTAAATCAGATTAAACAATTTCAACTGCTCAGCCAAAGTCTATCTATCTATCAAAGTCTATTCTACCATGTGAATTTCTTAAACAATGTTCCTAATTTGGAAATTATTTATTTTGTACTCCTACCTGTTAGTCATAGCCTTGATCATCAGATATAGAGCCTCAGCTGCGCTCTTCAAAGGCCAAAGGCTATAGTGTATGTTTACAAGATTGAATCAATTATGAACTAAACCTGACTGAGATCTAAATTCATAGAAGACTCACAACCATCTTGTATAGTGCTATCTTCTAATCCACAAGATTCTATTCAGCACATGCTAATCCTCAGAAATGATTGCTTTGGAAATGAGATGAAACATCTATTATCTTGTTGGCCAGACTGAGCAGAATGGAGGAAAGCCAGACCAAACAAAGACAACCCACTTTCTTCCCTCTACAGCCTTGCCTCTCTAGCTAACAACTCAAAGGAAAGCACTTGTTTACCTCACTCTTGGCTTTCCATACATTATTTTCTTGAGGTTCTCCAATAATGAATGAATCTAAACAACATTCCACCTCTCCATGCTGCCACAACTCCAAAGTTTGCCCTGCCATTGTTACCCTGGTAATACAGCTTATAATACAGTACTCCAAGCATCCCTTTCCATTGGCCTTGGATTTCATGCCCCAGAGCTAGTATGTTTTTCCCTCATGTTTCTAGATTTTAAGGAAACAGGGAAAAGAACCTATTCCTAGCATATTGCCAGGGAAATGGGAGCACAATAGCTCACACGGTTAGGATGCTGGGTTGGAGGTTAGCAAGCCCATGTTCGAGTGCTGCCATGGGGCAGAGTGAGCTCCTGTCCTTTGCTCCAGCTCCTGCTAGGGATATGAAAGGGCCACCAACTGGGCATCCCCCAGGCAACAGTGATGTCAGTGGCTAATCTTTCAACCCAAAAGCACCTTGCATGAGTGCAATGTGACCAGAGGAATGATACTATTAAAACCTGCTCAATGCTATGAAGGCTATGCCTTCCTCAAAAAAAAAAAAAAAAAGACAAAATGGCATGGATTTGCATCACAGCGTTAGCTTTTAGGACACTCAGCTGTCTCTTTAAAGGAAACATTTTCCATTAAATCATGGCTTCTATTGGGCCCCTGCCAGGACACAGTAATCAGACATTGTGATCTGTTTGTATACTAAACAAAGCTGGATTACAACTGTTCAAATAAAACCAAGAAGTTAAAGTTTAATCTTTTTAATGAAGCAAAACATAGCATGGCACCAGGAATGGAGTGCCAAAGAAAAGTTTGATTCAAAGGTAGACTGCTGTGCAGAATAGAAGAAGCTGTAGTGAAGGCCCTTAAAATATTAAAGCTGCATTCTTGAAAAAGATTCATCCGAACTGGCAGGTTATGCATATGGGAAGCGGGTTATTATGAAAACAAAATTAGTAAAAACGAATCACCCAACATTCCTAGATTCTTCAGAGCCAAAACTAATGTTGTTTAGAACAGCATGCAAATTATAAACTGAAAACAGCCAGTAAATGTTTCTGCTGATGGGAGAAGATATTTCTAAACCAGCACTAGGCCAAATCACTGATTTGTCCTGGTTTTGTATGTGAATGTGTATGTGAGCATTTGTGTAAATTAATCTCTGGCATACAATATATGATTTTTGAGGATGGAATGGGGCTCAGATTGGAGAGGATGCTTGTTTCCACATACCTGGAATATTTTTCTACCTCATTATCCTTCCTTTTTAAAGGAACATCTTGCCTGGGGCATCAGAAGCCTAGAATAGTTCTGGCTGTTATGCAGTTCATTAGATCCCCATCCAGCCATGCTAATGTCATACTCCTGACATATTATTCCCCATATCCTGCTTTGTGTAAATAGTAAAAAAAAACCTAGGGGAACTAGAGTTGCTATTACAACCAGAATGCTTTAAAGTCAGTAAAACAAACAGATGTCAACCATTGTTCTCACTGCCTCCCTCCATTTCAGAAATCCTTTTGACCCCTATGCCTAGAAATAACTGAGGTAATTTCCGTATATGTCACCTGGAAATGGAATTATGAGAGTATGTATGAATCTGCCTTGTTTCCTAGATAGTTACCAGAATGAAGAATGTGACAACAGATTGCTTCTTTTGCCATCAGATTATGAGGCTGAAAAAATACAGATTTTAGAAGGACTCCCCCTCCTCCAAAAGCACCTGTGATGGATCAAATATGAGATCAGGCCAATAAGTGAATAGCTGAAGAGGCTTACGTCCCTCTAGCCTTCCAGCCAAGCTAGCATTCCAGTCATAGATTTGGAAGTGGTAGTTTACTCCGTCCAACTCCCTGCTTATTGCAAGAATCTAAATTAATATATCTCCAACAGATGGCTATCACACACCACTGTCATTCTGAACAGTGGCGTGAAGTAAAGCTCACCACATCAATTGATAATTGATTCCATCTAAGTGATCCTATTGTTAGGAAGTTTTTTTTAACTTTCAAGTGGAATTTGCTTTCCTGTAATTTGGGAAAATTATTCTTTTTTCCCATACAGTTGGGCACTACAGAACAGGTCACAGCCATCTTTTGTGTGACAGCTTCTGACATATTTGAAGAGGACTCCCGTATCTTCATAATATAATTAGGATTGTTAGAAAGTAAATAGTTTCATTATAAAATCAGGGATTCCCCTTACTAGAACTTACCCCCCAAAAGCCATGTCATTTATTAAATCGTTGACTTTTGCCTGGATTGTGAATAGTGAAGCAGTCAAAACTGCAACAAACTGTTCTCATACAATGGTCCAATTCCAAGAGGGAGATGAAAATTGTATTTAGGGATCAAGGATTCACACATCATGTACAACCCCTGAAGACACACTGAACACACTTTCCCTGCAAGTGGCCATCTTTTCCCCTTGTTAACTTCTGGCTTTCTGCACACTGTCATTGGGTGTTTTAAAAGTGCCTTGTCTGCAATTCACATTAGCATCCTCTTTATCAGGGGTGGGGAACAATGACGCTTTTATGACTTATGGACATCAACTCCCACAATTCCTGAGCCAGCCATTCCCCACCTCTGCTCTATATCAATGTCAGGAGCAACAGAGCTTGCTTCTGAGATTTTTCATTCATGATAGTGGGGTTTATTCACCAGTTCTGAAGTTACCAGGTTAATTGGTTTGTTATTCCTCTGAGGAAAATATTGTGTCCAAATCAATCTTGATATGTCCAGATTAACTTAGATCCTTCTCAGCCTTCTCTTCTCAGAACTAAACTTAGGCAATTCCATCAATCCTTCCTGGTTAAGGCAAAGTATCCAATGGTCATATTTGTTCTTCTTCTCTAGCCCTGTTCCGGATTCTCTGAATTTTTCTTACAATGTGGAGCTTCACTGAGTACTTAAATGGTCATTTTTGCAAAAAAATAATAATGAGACTATTACTTCCTATGATTTGGATTTATATTTCTATTGATAGGGCTTAAATTTGCCCTTTCTTTTTAGCAACAGTTTCACATTGTTGACTCTTATTCAGCTTGGGCAACAACTACAGTTGTAAGATCATTTCCTACTATATGCAATATCACCAAGTCAAATTTTCCTTGTCCTTTTCCAGCTTAGTAATAATTGCTTCATTTCATCCTCCTCCCACCCACCCCTAAGCAGTCCAAGTAAATGGAGTAGGTTTCCATTCAGCTACCTCTAGTTATTGCAACTACTGATTGATACTGTGAGGCAATGTGAAGTACATCTTTGGAACAAATGGTGCTGCCACTTCACCACAGCAAAGAAAATCACGTTACCTCCTTGGTATGCAGTTCTTCATTAAGACTCCAATTAGCTAGCCCAACCAATTTTAGATTACCCACAGATTTATAACAATTCCCTGCACATCTTCATCCAAGTTATGCATGAATATGCTGAAGAGTTACAGCCAGGACCAGCTCTTCAGACTTGCTCAGTTGAGTGCACTTCTATTTCTTATGGAAGATTGAAAGACAAACAAAAAGTAGTTCTGCATTTTTCTAGTATTTATTTCCTTTTGGCAACTTGCTGAATAGCTGGCATACAATTTCTTTTGAACATATCCAAAGAAGCCTTTAGCATCATTTACTAACCTTAGCACATTTGAAGTTTTAGTTTTCCTGACACCATTGTTACATTTTTTTTTTTTTTTTTGGGCAAAATGCTGCTATGTGTTTGTTAGTTTTTGGATTTGTGCTTCAGATATTTTTTGAACAGCCAAAATGCTGGCTTGTTTTCCTTATTGGAATTGTCTGTGATTCTACTTTTAGAACATTGTTCTTTTGGGAACTGCCACCTATTAACTTCACCTGCCATGGATTTCTACTAATTACTGTGGGAAGTAACTCAGATTTGACATGATAAAGAGAATCATACTGGAGAGGTGACATGATTTTCTTCCACAAAGAACAAGAGGCAAACGGAATTGCTTTGATGGAGTACTTCATGTTGTCTCAAAGTCTTTCCCACTCTACACTCATGCATCCATGTCTTCTACTTGTCATGTATCTAAATTATTGTTGTTGTTAATTGCGAAGTCGTGTTTGACCCATCGCAACCCCATGGACAACATTCCTCCAGGTCTTCCTGTCCTCTACCATCTTCTGGAGTCCATTTAAGTTCATGCCTACTGCTTCAGTGACTCCATCCAGCCACCTCATTCTTTGTCGTCCCCTTCTATTGCTCTCAATATTTCCCAGCATTAGGCCCTTCTCCAGTGAGTCCTTCCTTCTCATTAGGTAGCCAAAGTATTTGAGTTTCAACTTCAGGATCTGGCCTTCTAAAGAGCAGTCGGGGTTGATCTCTTCTAGGACTGACCGGTTTGAATGCTTTGCAGTCCAAGGGACTTGCAGGAGTCTTCTCCAGCACCATAGTTCAAAGGCCTCAACTCTTTGTCGCTCAGCCTTTTTTATGGTCCAACTTTCACAGCCATATATTGCAGTTGTAAAAACCATGGCCTTGGCTATACACACTTTTGTTGGCAGGGTGCTTTTTAGTATGCTGTCTAGATTTGCCATAGCTTTCCTCCCCAGGAGCAAGCGTCTTTTAATTTCTTGGCTGCAGTCCCCATCTGAGGTGATCTTGGAGCCCAGAAAAATAAAATCTGTCACTACCTCCATTTCTTCCCCATCTATTTACCAGGAATTGAGAGGGCCAGATGCCATGATTTTGGTCTTCTTAATGTTGAGTTTCAAGCCAACTTTTGCACTCTCCTTCTTCACCTGCACCAAGAGGCTCTTTAGTTCCTCTTCACTTTCTACCATTAGAGTGGTATCATCTGCATATCTTAGGTTGTTGATATTTCTCCCAGCAATCTTAATTCCAACTTTTGATTCATCTAGCCCTGCCTTTCTCATGATGTGCTCTGCATATAAGTTAAATAGGCAATGCAACAGTATACAGCCTTGCCGGACTCCTTTCCCTATGGTGAACCAATCAGTGATTCCGTGTCCAGTTCTTACTGTTGCTTCTTGACCCGCATATAGGTTTCTCAAGAGACAAATGAGATGGTCTGGTACTCCCATCTCTTTAAGAACTTGTCATAATTTGTTGTGATCCACACAATCAAAGGCTTTAGCATAATCAATGAAGCAGAAGTAGATTTTTTTCTGGACCTCCCTAGCTTTCTCCATGATCCAGCGTATGTTGGCAATTTGATCTTTAGTTCCTCTGCCTCTTCGAAATCCTGCCTGTACTTCTGGTAGTTCTCGATCCATATATTGTGCAGTCTAACTTGTAGGATTTTAAACATAAATTTACTAGCATGTGAAATGAGTGCAATGGTGTGATACTTTGAACATTCTTTGGCATTGCCTTTCTTTGGAATTGGAATGAAAACTGACCTTTTCCAATCCTGTGGCCACTGTTGAGTTTTCCAAATTTGCTGGCAAATTAAGTGTAGCACTTTTACTGCATCATCTTCTAAGATTTTGAATAGTTCAGCTGGAATACTGTCACCTCCACTAGCTTTGTTGTTGCTCAGATTTCCTAAGGCCCATTTCACTTCACTTTCTAGGATGTCTGGCTCGAGGTCAGTGACCACCCCATCGTGGTTATCTGGGATGTTAAGCTCGTTCTTGTATAGTTCTTCTGTGTAGTTTTGCCACCTCTTCTTAATCTCTTCTGCCTCTGTTAGGTCCCTGCCATTATGGTCCGTTATCATGCTCATCTTTGCATGAAACATTCCCTTCATATCTCCAATTTTCTTGAAGAGATCTCTGGTCCTCCCTATTCTGTTGTTTTCTTCTATTTCTTTGCACTGTTCATTTAAGAAGGTATTCTTATCTCTTCTAGCTATTCTCTGGAATTCTGCATTCAATTGGGTGTATTTTTCTCTTTCTCCTTTGCCTTTCTCTTCCCTTCTTTCCTCAGCTATTTGCAAAGCTTCCCTCAGACAGCCATTTTGCTTTCTCACATTTCTTTTTCTTTGGGATGGTTTTAGTTGCTATCTCTTGTACAATGTTGCAAACCTTTGTCCATAGTTCTTCAGGCACTCTGTCTATCAGATCTAATTCCTTAAATCTATCATATCAGGAATATGATTTAGTTCATACCTGAGTGACCTAGTGCTTTTCCCTACTTTCTTCAATTTAAGCCTAAATTTTGCAATGAGAAACTCATGATCTGAGCCACAGTCAGCTCCTGGTCTTGTTTTTACTTCTCCATCTTTGGCTGCAGAGCACATAGTCAACCTGATTTCTATGTTGACCGTCTGGTGATGTCCATGTGTAGAGCCGTCTCTTGGATTGTTGGAAAAGAGTGTTTGTTATGACTATCATATTCTCTTGACAAAATTCTATCAGCCTGTGCCCTGCTTCATTTTGAACTCCAAGGCCAAACTTGCCTGTTATTCCAGTTATCTTTTGGCTTCCTACTTTAGCATTCCAATCCCCCATGATGATAAGGACATCATTTTTTGGTGTTAATTCTATAAGGTGCTGTAGGGCTTCATAGAACCGGTCAATTTCATTCTCTTCAGCACCAATGGTTGGGGCATAGATTTGACTACTGTGATATTGAATGGTTTGCCTTGGATTCGAACTGAGATCATTCTGTCATTTTGGGGGATTGTATCCCAGTATTGCTTTTCCTATTCTTTTATTGACTATGAAGACTACTCCATTTCTTCTGAGGGATTCTTACCCGCAGTAGTATACCTGATGGTCCTCTGAGTTAAATTCACCCATTCCTGTCCATTTTAGTTCGCTGATTCCTAAGATATCGATGTTCAGTCTTGTCATCTCCTGTTTGACTACGTCTAGCTTGCCTTGATTCATGGATCTTACATTCCAGGTTCCTATGGAGAAAATATCTTTACAGCATCGGACTTTCCTTTCACCACCAGATATATCCACAGCTGAGCGTCCTTTCGGCTTTGGCCCAGTCGCTTCATTCTTTCTGGTGCTACTAGTACTAGCCCTCTGCTCTTCTCCAGTAGCATATTGGACACCTTCTGACCTGAGGGGCTCATCTTCCAGCGTCATATCTTTTTGCCTTTTAGTACTGTCCATGGGGTTTTCATGGCAAAGATACTGGAGTGGTTTGCCATTTCCTTCTCCACTGCATCACAATTTGTCAGAACTCTCTGCTATGACCTGTCTGTCTTGGGTGGCCCTGCATGGCATAGCTCATAGCTTTATTGAGTTACGCAAGCCCCTTTGCCACGACAAGGCAGTAGTCCATAAAGGAGATGTATCTAAATAAGAAGAAGCTATTCAGGCATAACTGAGCAGAAGCTTCTCCTACCTCTGGAAAGGGCACACTGACAAAGGCAAGTGATATATCCTCCAGCAGAATTGGGTAAAGTTTTGTCAAACAGTGCCAGAATAGTTGAGCAAGACATCAATCTGTAGAATGATGCCAGAGAAGGCTGAGCAGAGTGTTCTCCAGCAATATCTCCAAAGTTTGGTGAGCACTGCCAGAGAAACTACAGTAGACAGACAATGAAATAGCCAAACAACATGGTCCCTTTGTTTCAGTCTCGGAAGCAAGCAGCCACTTCACTCATTGAAGCATCTTCAAGGGAATGTTTCTCTTGCACTTGTACTGAAATAATATCCTTTCAAATATCTTCATAGTCCTGTTAATATTTTCTGTGGCTTTATTAAAATTCATTTTCTTGAAAGCCAGTGAGTATTCTCAGATCTAGTTTCCTTTAATATCAAGAATTCTAGGTTTACATAATCACTTTTTGGCAAAATTCCCACTCCTGTTATCTTTTCTATTGCTAACCACTAATTCTGCTAATCACTACCACTGAAAGATCACTGATCCTCAAACTGGCAGCCCATGGGCCAGATGAATCACACACAGGCCACGCCCACCCTAGATCCACAAAGGCAAAAAACATTGTGATGCGTCATGATATGTCACATGATGCAATCGAGTTTGACACCTGTGCTCTAGTGCAGGGCTTTTCAACCTTTTCACCCATTGTACCACTTTTAGGATATGGCAATATCCGAGTACCACCAGTCGCCTAGCAAGGTGTCAAAAACTTGAAGACCAAAAAAAAAAAAGGAAAAAAGTGATAAAGTACAGGTAGTTGTCAACTTACAACAGTTCGCTTAGTTACTGTTTGAAGTTAGAATGGCACTGAAAAAAGTGCCCCCCAAGCCATAGCCGAATAAGACACCTGCCTGCCCACCTCGCGGCATTCTTCCTCCTGTCTGAGGTTTTCATTGTTGTGAGCATTTCTGTTGAGGATTTGCAGCAGGGGTACGGTGGGGGGTGTTTGGTCTTTATTCCCCCTGTCTGCTGGGTGGTTGCAGCAGATTTTGGTCACTTCACATGACCCTGAGACACCGTGACCATCATAAATATGAATCAGTTGCCAAGCATCTGAATGTAAATCACAAGACCCTGGAGATGCTGTAACATTCCAGCTGAATGGTGCTTCTTCTGGGCTCAGCACAAGTACCAGGATCAGTGCTGAGCTCCAGCTGGAGCCAGGCGCTGATCCTGGTGCTTCCACTGAGCCCTGACAGTCCCGAAGAAGCATCAGTCAGCTGGAAAGCACCATTGTTCCTGGCACTTCTGCTGAGCTCTGACAGCCCTGCAGCTCCAGCCATCTCTCGCTCAGGCTTGTGCGGTGCTGCCACCGGTTCAGCACATTCCCTTCCCCTGCTACCACTTTTCGAGGATGGTCGCATACCACCTGCCAGGTGCCAATGTACCACAGGTGGTACCCGTACCACTGGTTGAAAAGCCCTGCTCTAGTGCTTTCTTTCATCCTCCAAAAGGAAAGCATTTTCAGCAAGATAGATCACAAAGAACTAGGCAGTTTGTCTTCTGAGGGAAACATTAAATTCCCCTATCACTGTTACTTCCTGACTTTTTAAAAGTTATGCATTTAATTTTGGAAAATATAATCCATAGCTTCTCCTGAT
Source organism: Crotalus tigris (assembly GCF_016545835.1). NCBI lineage: Eukaryota > Metazoa > Chordata > Lepidosauria > Squamata > Viperidae > Crotalus > Crotalus tigris. Next base: position 607,629 of record NW_024096647.1, on the reverse strand, counting down.
TGGATGGTTGTTGGTAGAAACTCAAAACAGTGCTGTTTTGTGACAGTGTTAGGCTTCAGGGTTTAGTGACCATGGTATCAACAACAGATTTATTGAAATGTTGATAGCAACTATGGCTGGCATCTTCATAGGCAAGGAATTTGCTATTTGGACCATGAGATCTGAGCAGGGACTGACTTGGCTCCTGTCTTTGTAGCCAGGAGACCTGATTTTTGATTGATTTTTAATTAAGCTGGTTTGTGATTAGTGCAGGTTGGTAACAGCTGTTTCTGATTGGTTCTCACCAACCTGCACTAGAGCAGCTTGAAGATCTTGGAAAAGCTATTTAGATGCTGTGATGTGGCTATAACACCTTCAAAGATGAGAATGGTTCAAGCCATGATATTCTCTGTAACACTGTGAAAGTGAAGATTGGACTTTGAAGAAGCAGGATAAGAAGAACATTGATGCTTTTGAACACTGGTTTTGGAGGAGATTCCAAAAACCACCAAGAACAGCCAAGAAAATAATGGATCATGAAATAAATTAACTCATTCAAAACACAAATGACCAGGCTTAAATTGTCATAGTTAGCTCTGGAAAAGTCTCTAATACAGGGGTGTCAAACTGTCGACCCATGAGCCGGATGCATCATAGCGAAACTGCGCCCACCCTATTGCCAGCAATGGCAAAAAAAGTCACAATACGCCACGACACATCACGTGATGTTGTGAGTTTCACACCCCTGCTCTAATATTTGGAAAGATGGAAGAAAAGAAGAAGAGGATGACCATCATTAAGTTAGATGGACTTAACTGCAGTGGTATGGGTATAAGAATCTTGAACATTCTTTGGATGCCTTTAAAAAAGAAATTGGAATAATACTACTGCAAAAATACAACAAGATTCCTCCATTGTCTTTGGAAAGCCATCTTCAATTCTGAGATATAGCAAAAGCTTCAAGGTATCAATTCCTTTCTTCAGGAGTACCCACCATTAGGGTCTACAAAGTACCAAATGACCCACCTAATTTCCTAAAGCAACTTTTTAAAGGATGTAGTAGAATTGAAGGGGAAAAAAATAACTTTACCTCTCTACTCCTTTAAATGAAATTCTGATCATGAAATGATGGAGAATGCTATCATACATTTTAGAAGTCTCACAGAATAGTAAATATGTACAGATAGAAAGAAAGTTTGGTCTTAGAAGTGTTTTTTAAAGATTTATTTAAGCATCTGCAAAATCACAGACTTCTGCTGCTCTTTCTATGAAAGAGCTGGCAGATATTCCTTATTTTTAAAAAAGTTTCTGATTATATGGCTACATTACTGAATAGAAGCACATACCCAGTGGCAGTTAACAGTTTATCAAGAAGATCAAAAATATGAGATAAAATCAGTGATTCAGCATCATCCATGTCAACTTAATGAAGAAATGCTATATAAGAAATGATTTGACAGGAAATTGTGGAAGCAATAACAATAAAATCTCCATGCATCAAGGACCGAAAGATATTATCGTAGGGACAGTAGTTCTCATGTATTTTATTTTAAAGTTGAGCTAAGTTTCCAGAAAACCTGGATGGATTGTTCCCAAAGATCCACTAAAATATAAGTTTGTGGGGAAAGAGTAGTATCATTTGGGCAATTAAAAGGTAGGGAAAAAGTCAGAGCTGTGATATGCAGGTATCAAAGGAATATACATATTGAATAGCTCCTGAAACCGAATGACACATACCTGCTAATGGTAAAGCAGTAGGAAGATTATGCTTATTGGATTAGACCAGAGGTCCACAACCTTTTGGGCACCAGGGACTGGTTCCGTGGAGAGAGGTTTTTCCGCGGACCGGAGGGGATGTGCTTTTGTGTGCTGCCTGCATCCTGCGGATGGGACTTTGCTTGTTTGTGTGGACCAGTTGCTGGCATGCTGCGGCCCAGTACCAGTCCACAGACCGGGGGTTGGGGACCCCTGGATTAGACAGTGTCAAGTCAAAGGCTTGTAACAAAGTGAATATTCCCAGCAATAATTTGCTATTACTTATCCATTCCTGAAATGCCTCACTGAGAGAAAAAAACAACAACGAGCTAACTCTTCTCAAAAATGCAAAGAACTTTATTGATATAGGTAGTCCTTGACTTACAACAGTTCATTTAGTGATGTTCAAAGTTACGACACTGAGAAAAGTGACCTATGACTGTTTTTCACACTTAACAACCATTGCAGCATCCCTTGGTCACATGATCAGAATTTGGACACCTGGCAACTGACTCATATTTATGATGGTCGCAGTGTCTCTTTGACCATGGATCTCCTTTTTTCGAACTTCTGACAAGCAAAGTCAACGGGGAAGGCAGACTCACTTAACAACCCTGTTACTATCTTAACAACTGCAGTGATTCACTTAACAACTGTGGCAAGAAAGGTTGTAAAATGGGGCAAAATTTATTCTACAAATGTTTCACTTAGCAGCATAAATTTTGGGCTCAATTGTGGCTGTAAGTTGATAACTGTCTGTATAGTTGGTAGACACTGATTTTAAAAATTGCTAGGAATTACATGTTTTAAAACAGCATCACATCATTATTTTCTCTTTCTGAAATAAAATAGACTTGTAGGAAAAAGTATAGGATATTAAAAAAAAACTGCTTCCAAAACCCATAAATTGAGAATCATACTTACTCACAGATGTGAGTAATACAATCTATTACAATATCCAGAATGAAATGTTTCTTCAAAGCAGACTGAGAACTCATCTTTCTGCAAGAAATAAATTATTTTAAAATATGGTTGTTGTTGTTGTTGTTTAAAAAACCACCTATATTTCCCTTAATAATCTATTTCAATCTTAAAGGGATATCAGGGTTGGGAGATGTCTGAACTTAAAAGAAGCAGGACAGAAATTAAAGTGCTTGAAAACCTTCTTTGGTTCATCAATGTTTGTCTTTGGTCATTCTGTCTGGATCTGGAAGAAAGCCAAGCTGAAATGCCATATAGTGGAGAACTCAACCAAGATTTCTCTTTACCCTGGACAACCATTTGTCTGAAATGGTATAGGGTTTCCTGCCTAAGCAGGGGATTGGACTAGAAGACCTCCAAGATCCCTTCCAACTCTGTTATTCTATTCTATTCTATTCTATTCTATTCTATTCTATTCTATTCTATTCTATTCTATTCTATTCTATTCTATTCTATTCTACATATTTGGGAAAATGGTATGAAATCGGCAAGAATATATATATATATATATTTTCAATGTAGCTAGGTGGTTTATAAAACATAATTGTAGATGAAGGAAGGAATTGTATGGGGTATTTTTTTCCATAGGTGATGTTGAGATGTGAATGGTGAAAATATGACATATAAAATAGATGTGTCCCAGAGATTTCAAAATAAAATTTCTTAAAACTTCTTTCTGATTGCCAAGCTGAACCTAAGCCTTCCTATGCCCTACAGAAGAATAATGGAGTTCAGGGATTTCGATGGGAAAAAAGAAGTGTTATTATTATTTTTTTTGTCCTTCATAAAAATAATGGAAAACACAATAAGTTTACTAATTGCATTCTTAGTTAAAATAACAATCACAGGGATTAGCAAGCAGATCCCAAAATGCATTTCTCTATTTCTCGATAGAATGTGCAAACAGTAGACAAATTACTAAAATTATATTTGCTTGCTTTTCTCAACTGTTCACTCTGAAGCTTATAAATAATTTTGGGTCATTTAAATGTAGTCAACAAGGTGAACACAAACCAATCTGATTCTTTATATTCTGAACCTGAAGAATATCTTACCTAATCTCCAAGGAACTTAGTGTTTGTTTGTTTTCCAGAAGTTTGTATACATTGCCCTTAAAAGAATGATAAAAGGGATAGGGTGGAGTGAAGGGAGAGGGGGAGAGAGAGAGAGAGAGAGAGAGAGAGAGAGAGAGAGAGAGAGAGAGAGAGAGAGAGAGAGAGAGAGAAACATAGAGAGGAACAAAAAATACACCAGCTGGAAATATTTCAGGTTGCTTTGTATTATTTAGGGCAACCTGGGGTGCCATCATACTCCAGGGCATTGGCTTAACTATTAGGTATCTGTAAATACAGTAGCAGCTCTAGACAATGACAGAGTAATCGCAGCTCCTGAATCACTTTCATATGTAATGCACAGAACTAGCATCTACCAAAACCTGACGAAGTAATTGATAGGTTAGGTTGCCTACAGAGAGCAAATCTTTTCCAGAAACAATATGTACTTTACAACAATTGGAGCTATGTCAAGTTTGAAAATGATTTTTGAACAAATGGTGTTATTTATTATTGAGATGTGCTTGGCTTCAAGGCTGTCAAGTGCATTTGATGGAAATCTACAAATATATAATATACACAGATGCATAAATGCTTGCATACTGCACATACCTGCACCCCACAGAGTCCTAGAATCCATATATGGAAACTAGGGGATTGATAGACAGGTAGATGCAACATTTGATGTCTGCTTTCTGAAGGCAGAGGTTTTCAGCTGGTGTGCATGTGTGTGTATAATAAGCATTGCCTATTTACTATTGAGAGTTTAATTGACATGCTTTGGAACTACTAGAAAGGTTATTTAAGCCAGTCTTCTCTGATGTTAGTTGAAATGAAAGGCAAAGCATAAACTGAATAAATCAATAAGTAAACCTGATGCTAGATTTCAATTCCCAGCAATATTACCATGCTGGTTGAGAATTTTAATTCAGCTAGACTCCAATATATCTGGAAGGTATCCAGTTGATGAAGTTTAAATTGTCCTTCTCATCTTGTCTATTCTCTTCTGTTATATTCTACAATGCTATCCTGATGTTTCGCTTTGTGACATGAATTAGATCATTAGAATAATTTTACTGAAAATAGAATTTGAATTGAATGAAGGAAACCTAATTCAAATAACATTTCTCTTTCGGATGAGATTAAGACTCTGTGGCAACATTAATAGTAATTAATTCAGACACATTTATCTGCCATATCACCATTATACATCACGGAAATTATCCCAAACCAATGACATTGTTCCATTTATTTTTGTTCATGTCTGGGTGGTAGCATAGTGATGATGATGATGATGATGATGATGATGATGATGATGATGATGATGATGATGCAGTTCCTACCACAATTTGATATAATTCAGTGTAATACTGAAATAATATATTGCATGACTTAGAGTACTTCTCCATATGTAAAACAGAAAAATGAGACTTCCCCAGAATAAAATCTAAAAGCTCAATAATGACACTGTATTATAATGTTAAGTTATAATATAATGTGATTAATTTTTGGCTTAAGATTTATTGGTTTATTGTGAATAGTTTATAGGTAGACCTATTGACTTATTCCCAGCCACAACTGGGACCAGAATTTCAGTTGCAAAGCAATACAGTCATTAAACAGATGATCACATGGGCAGAATTGATTTTATGACCATTATTACTCTGGTCACTAAGTGAATCACATGGCCGTTCACTGAATAACCTGGTCATTAAGTGTATCCAATATCTCCAATTGATTTGCCTTATTGGAAGCTGGCTGGGAAGGTTGCAAATCACGATCATAATGACAGCAAGATGCTGCAACCGTCATGAGAGCCAAGCACCTAAATTGTGATCACATGATCGCAGGAGTGGTCATAACTTTGAGGATGGATTCTAAGTCATTTTTTCTTAGGCCATTTTAACTCTGAATGGTCCTTAAGTGAACATTAATAAGTTGAAGACTACTTGGTATTTAGTGAATTGTGATTAGGCAAACCACGGTATATTGCAATGTGTCCATCAGTCAATGCAAGGTGAGATGTTGTCATCTACTTTCTTCAGCCCAGAATATGACCACCAGCTGACATGTGAGCAGGCACAGCGGTGGTCTTCTAATCAGTTAGAAGGTCTTGGTTCCTCTCATCTGGCATTGTCTATCCTGACTGGCAAGGAACTTCATTCTAGTGCATGAATAAAACATCATTCTTGCAGCTGCTGCCCCAGTGAGTCAGCACTGGATTTCATTCTCAGCATGTTAGCCGAAAGGTTGCTGATACGCCAGATGTCCCACAGGATGCCACAGCAATTTGTTGTGCTGAAATTTATTGTCAGGCCGAGCTATTAAACTGCTGGGGACATTTTAACTATGCTGCTATACAAGAGTTAAAGGAGGCCGGTGTGTGTGTGGTGGGGGGGGGGGAGAGACAGAAAATAAAAGGAGAAAAAACTCTAGAATGCTTACATGCATTGGAGTTGGATGGGAACAGTTAATCCTGTGCTTTAACATATATTAATATCTAGACCTCTTCATAACCTGAGTCTGCAGTGCAGGGCCATTTTCTATTTCTAACAATACAGATGGAGATATAGATGATACATATAATCTATATGATATATCTATAGATTAGATTAGATAGATAGATAGATAGATAGATGAGAGAGAGAGAGAGAGAGAGAGAGAGAGAGAGAGAGAGAGAGAGAGAGAGATCTGTCTGTGGGTGGAAGGGAGAGATGTAAGGTGGAAGGGGCAGATGAGAAATTTGGTTCTTTAGAAGATTTACCTCTATCAATTTTGAACTTCCTGTGAATGAATGAATGAATGAATGAATGAATGAATGAATGAATGAATGTAAGAAATATGGTTATTGAAAACTACAGTTTAAACAATGTTTTAATATGGTTAATATATAAGGTAAAAATATACACAAATATGAATGCATTAAGGGAAAATGCATTAAATATATTTTCTGGTATAAAAATATTTGTGAGAAAGGTAACGACTAGGAAGGTTACCCCAAAGTAAACTATAAAGAGGAAATTGTACAAAACTCATTATGAATATTTTGAATAATGCTTCTGCCAAATTAGTATGTCATAATGCCAACCAGAGCTATCATTTGGCAAAGTATGAAATTTGGAGACCAGAGGGATTGAATTAGTTATCTCCATTATCTGTATGTGGGTGAAAGAATTCTAAAGTCTCACTATCTATTCTTAAAGATAAATTCTGAACTCAGCCCTAGAAGATGACATTTCTTTTATAGGATCCGCATTAGATTAAGGTACACAACTCTAATGGATCCTGTCCCATCAATTTATGGGCAGTTAATTAATCAATAAAAGACTTATTGAAAAATTATTAGCATATAATTTTCTCAGCTAGGCCATATGTTGAAAATGATATCACTAGACTGGGACATTTTAGTCTTATTAACTCAGAATAAAAATCAGCTGAAGCCTGGATCTGTGCCTCAATATAATGCACTTTAAAAAAATGCTAATTCATTTACTATGCAACAGAGAGAATATTTTGCATAATAAATTTCCAATATGCAGCTACAGATACCACACATTTTGCCCCATCTCTCAATGTCAGTAGTTATTCAAAAGTGATTTATTGATGGCTTATTCTGAAGGGAAAAAAGGCAGAGGTAAATTGCATTAATATCATTAGCATATTATCTAGTGGACCCCAGGGCATTCGCTATTAAAATAATAAAAGGGAAGTTTTCATAATCTTTTATTTGGCCTAAAGTAAGCCTAGACTTTCTCTGGAACATGCCTGATGCTGTTTAAAGCAACAACAACAAAAAGTTTCTAAATGCCAATGTAGTCTTCTCGACCTCAAAATGAGAAAGGCATAAGTCCAATGGGGTAGAAAATGGATCGAAGGTCAAACTAGACATTATTTGGTTTCTTTTAAAAACAGTGTCCAAGAGATGTTATTTGGATCACAACTGAAGTGTGAAGAGAAGGGTTACTCACCCTTTCCACACATGCTTACCTATCCTAAACGAAACACACTTCTCTGAATGAAATAACTTCCTGGGAGTTGTTCTTATCTCTGTTTTTTACAGGGCGGTGTAGTGTGGGAAACAGCAAAACAATTCTGCCTTTAAAACTACACAATGTTCTTGCTTAAATTGTCCCTAACGTGTTGGGGAAGAAACCGATTTTTAAGAGAGATGCAGTTCATATTTTCTGAAATTTTCTGGTTCCTGCATTAAAAGTAAGGACAATCCAATATTATCCCTTTAAAATAAATAAGAAGTTATGTATTATGGAGACTGAATTCTTATCTGGGAGGAAGTCCTGGATAACTCCTTGGATCTAATTTCTGCACTGGGTTGCAAAGTTTAAACATTGTACAATTTTGTACAATGTGTAACCAGAGAAGTGCTTTAGAAGCAATTTAGCAAAACAAATATCAGATTTTCTGTATGCTACTCATTAGGATATTATGATATCATATTTTTATACTATGATATCAGATTTTCTGTATGCTACTTATTATGATATTTATAAGACTTACCAAAAAATCTTGCTAAAGATTGGTAACCAAAATCCACCTTTTCCCCACAGATATGCTTCAGTGAGACAATCCACAATGAAAAGCATACCGCAACTCACCTTGATTTAATGAGTCCCCTGATGAAAAGGAAGGTAGAATAAGTGGTCTAATTTCATTTATTCAGTTATCTGTCCCCAGAGATGGAACTGCTTCAATCAGTGGAATGGGCAAATGGGAATTTTCTTATACTGTCCCTGCCCCCCCTCCACAAAAGCCCACAACATCTTCAGGGAGTTGGGTAACTCTTCAGGATATAATTTGTTGGAGTGGAGATGTATTGAGAAAGACAGAGTGGGAAATGTCTACAAAATGAGCAGAAATCCATTTCTTCAAATCTGATTTCACCAAACTATAATCAGAAAAGCTCTCATCTATCTTTCCATCCCCCTGCCATCAGAACTGATGAAGCTTCTTGGGTGAAAAGCAAAACATTTTTTTCTTCTTCCTCATCAAGGAAAAAACAGACCAGCTGCCTTTTGAAGGAAAAAAAAAAAGCACCTTTGAGACAGCTATGGCCTGGATGACTGAGCATCTCCATACACAAAGCTCTCATCAAGTTTAGATTTTCTGAATAAATAATTTAGAGTGATGTTTGTGTAAATGTTTTGATGTGCAAGTAATAATAGCCAGAGGTGCTTTGGATTTCCCCCTTCCTTTTTCATTCACTGTCACACTTGGTTCTTCTCACATGTATACACACAGAGAGAGAGAGAGAGAGAGAGAGAGAGAGATGTACAAAGAAACATATACAGTTTCTATTCTCATACATGATCCCTTTGCAGAAGGAATGAAGATAAAAATATTTTTCATTATATTAAAACAATTTGTAAGAATTATTAGTAATTAATGCATATTAGTTGTTGACATTCAAAGTGCAATGGCCTGAAAATCTCATGTAAGATAATTACATTCAAGGCAATATTTTTTTTTTATTATGTGCTGCCTGGCTTGCTTTATTTTATTTTCACCTACCGACTTCACCAATGCTTTTCCTGAGCCTTAAACATAAACATGTACATGCACACAGAGTACAGAAGAGGGAAATAAAGAAATGGATCACAGATTACAACAAGCTTCTAATGTCAAATGGGCAGGCAGACAAACTAGATAGATGTCAGTTGGCACTAAGTGACAGTAAGCAGCCTTATGGTGCTCTCTGAATGATGGATGAGAAACCTTATTGTTATACAGATGCTTAACTCACTGATGTGTATTATAATTTTGAAGATGCCAGCTGATTTGCACAGATTAGCATGCTATATGGCCAGAAATACAATTAAGGGAATAGGATAGTGGAATTGTTTTCATTCTCTTTCTCTCTTTTGCTTCTTTTTTTTTTTTTTCCTGATAGCTTTATCTATGAGACCATTATTATGACACAGTGAATTCAGAGAAATCAAGGAAGATTATTTCCTTCCTTCCTTCCTCCCTCCCTTCCTTCTTGTAAACAGGTGGGAAGGTCTGATTTGTATTTTACATATGGTAATTATTACATTGAAATAGAAAATATTGGAATGGGAAGAGGAGTGGTAGCTCAGTGGCTTAATGCTGCTGGAGATGATCTCTGCTCCAGTGATTTGAGTCCTGGCACTGTGTGTCAGGATGAGGTCTCATCACTCACCTCAGCTTCTGTCCAACACATAGTTCAAAATCATGTCCTATGCAAGTGGATAAGTAGGTACCACCTTGGTGGGGGGACGAGCTGGTGCTCCATGCAGGCAGTCAGATTCCTGCCCTCTGAACCTTCCTGGTTGTGGCCCATATTGGTGAGGCTCCAGGGTGGAAGGAGGCCTGGGGTAACACTGAAAGAAGAGCCACTTATCTTGCCTTCTGGTGCAAAGCAAGCTTGCTCTCCTGTGGTGCGCCATGAGAAGAGCACGAGCATTTAGTACAACAGAACTGGTAACTTGGTAGCCAAACTACTACTCTGCAATAGCTTTGTGGTCTCCTTCCTAATGTATCAATACCAAATAACAACAACAATAATATCAGGTGATTCACAAATAGAAGAGAAACAGCTAAAAAAAATTATGAAATATCATGATTTGAAAATTGAAGTTGAGCAATTATGGAGGAAGAAATCAATGGTTGTACCAATAGTAATAGGAACCCTTGGAGTAATACCCAAAGGGCTGCCTAGATACATGGAAATTTTGAACTTATTAGACCTGAATATCCTGATTTTACAAAATAAAACAAAACCAATCCTACTTGGAACTGCCGATATACTCAGATGCTACCTTAACAGCTCTTAGATCCTTGGTTAGGACTTGAACTGTTAAGTTTTTACCAGTCCCAGACTATGAATTGAATTGAAGATTAACCAATAACAACAACAATAATAATAACAACAATACTACTACTACTACTACTACTACTACTACTACTACTACTAATAATAATAATAATAATAATAGAAGTGGTAATAGAGATAGGGTCAGGGATTAGGAATGGAATCCTGGTGCTATTAAGATCAAATGGAACTGTGCCACATAATTCTTTGACGCAGGATCTATTTCTACCTGACATAATGATATTGCAGCTTTAATGGAGCATAAGAAGTAGTTCTGGGCAAGGTGACATGAGAACAATTGTTCCCGCATGCCTTCCAGAATATATATACTATATAGCTTCATGTGTTCTGATATTCCCATGCATTGTGATTTGGGACTTATAAGCAGTCTGTAGTGGCAACAGATTCCCAAACAATGTGGGAAAGAACATCTGTTGGGGGGGGGGGCAGGCAATTTTCCAGGCAATTAGTTCTGTCAGGAAGATAAAGTATTTCATTCCTTTGAAGAGGCCAACAGTGTAGTTGAGGGGGGTCAGAGAAGAAAGCCCTAAGATGCTTGAAACACAGTGTAAAGAAATTAATGTCTGAAGAAGTATTCGCTCTCTGCATCTGTAAGCGAATGAGTGAATCTGATCAACCACTTCTCGTAGCCTGCACAATTCATGTCTGCATTTGCTGTACATCTTGATTGCATAGAAAACTGAAAAGGATGAGAGTGCTACATCATCTCCAGAGGAAAAAAAAAGCTAATTTTGATTAATTCAAAATTCATCTGTGGAAATATTTGCCCGAATATAGTGGTCATTGGTTTTTTGTGAAGGTATTCTTTAAATGACCCATATGAAATAAATTGCATGCTCTCTAGGCCAAAAGGCCGGTTTTGTAACAGCTTACAAAACTCATGCCACAAGATGGGGCACGATTGTACTTTCATGATTCTTCTTCTCTCAGCAGATCGAGTGTGGCTGTTAAATGAATACAGCTGAATAGCTTGTAATGTATTATAAGTTTTCAATCCAGCACACTTAGGGTCTCCCCAAATGCTGCAAAATGATTTACAAACTGCCCTGAAAGGTTTCTCTTGTGCTTGGCTGTTTCTTATCATTGGTCTCTTTCTTCATATTTCCTGTGGAGGAAATAGCTGTGTATCAAGGAGGAGAAATATTAAATAATAGCAAATGGTAAGGCCTTTTATGCCTTTTTAATGTTAGTTTATCATCCTTTATCAGGCTTTGCTTTGATTTGTGCCTTACTTACTTTGTCTGTGTAATGATAAGGGGATCAATTTTAAAACTGGATATTAAAAGCAGAGCAGAGAATATAAACAATCATCTCATCAGATGTAGCTCATTTTACAGGGAAAAAATATGTAAGAAGGGATATCTAATTTGGATTTGAGTTCTGAAAAATTTTAACCATCATGGAACTGGGTTCAATTAAGATAAATAGCTCATGGCTTCCTAGATCAAGTGGTTGAAGGGCTAGATTGATAAAAGGTAGAACAGAATGGCCAATTTATAGCTGACAAGCTAGATTATAAAAAAGAAAATATTAACTTTATGACTTTGGTTAAGCAGTTATGATTCTTATAGTAGACACACTTAGAATTTTTAAAGCAAAGGTCCCCAACCTTTTGGGCACCAGGGACCAGTTCCATGGAGAGAGGTTTTTCTGTGGCCCAGAGGGGGCGTGGTTTCATGTGCTGCCTGCATATCACGGATGGGGCTTTGCTTGTTTGTGTGGACCAGTTGCTGGCATGCTGCGGCCAGGTACTACTCCATGGAGCGGGTATTGAGGACCCCTCTTTTAGGGGATCAGAGCTGAAGCACTTAATTTTTTTTAAACTCTTTTTTTTAAAAGAAAAAGGATCCATGACCTTAGTAATAATAAAAATGATATAACTTCCAATCCTCAAATGATGTGAAGTAAAAAAATAAACAATGGTTTACATCTCTTGTTGTTGTTGTTGTTAATTGCGAAGTCGTGTCCGACCCATCGCGACCCCATGGACAACGTTCCTCCAGGTCTTCCTGTCCTCTACCATCTTCTGGAGTCCATTTAAGTTCACACCTACTGCTTCAGTGACTCCATCCAGCCATCTCATTCTCTGTCATCCCCTTCTTCTATTGTCCTCAATCTTTCCCAGCATTAGGCCCTTCTCCAGTGAGTCCTTCCTTCTCATTAGGTGGCCAAAGTATTTGAGTTTCAACTTCAGGATCTGGCCTTCTAAAGAGCAGTCGGGGTTGATCTCTTCTAGGACTGACCGGTTTGAACGTCTTGCAATCCAGGGGACTCGCAGGAGTCTTCTCCAGCACCATAGTTCAAAGGCCTCAATTCTTTGGCGCTTAGCCTTTCTTATGGTCCAGCTTTCACAGCCATACATTGCAACTGGGAAAACCATGGCCTGGACTATACGCACTTTTGTTGGCAGGTGATGTCTCTGCTTTTTAGTATGCTGTCTAGATTTGACATAGCTTTCCTCCCCAGGAGAAAGTGTCTTTTAATTTCTTGGCTGCAGTCCCCATCTGAGGTGATCTTGGAGCCCAGAAAAATAAAATCTGTCACTACCTCCATTTCTTCCCCATCTATTTGCCAGGAATTGAGAGGGCCAGATGCCATGATTTTGGTTTTCTTAATGTTGAGTTTCAAGCCAACTTTGGTATACACCTCTATGAAGCCTAAATACGGGGAACTAATTAAAATGAAATAGAATAAAAATATTGTTTACTAAAAATAAGTAATCAGCTTCTTTATGTACACAAGGCATCTAAAAGCTGCTTATTGATAGGTTACCCTTAATACTACAGATACTGTAGCAAAATAGTGACTGTGGACTTGATTTAGTAAAGAAAAAGGAGACAGGACTGACATATCTCTTAAGTATGATCTATTTTCATAGAAATATTCCTATCATTTTGGTTCTCACACAGACCAGCTCAATATCTCTGAATGCTAACCAGCAGGAAACAAGATCTTGCCTTTTCCCAAAAGTTTTCTCTTGCAACTTGGAGATAACTCTGGATTTCAAGTACAACAGTCCCCATTAGACTTGTCCTGCATGAATTTATCCACTCCGCTCCCCTTTAAAGCCATCCAAATAAGTGGCCATCTTCACAATTTGTACTAAATAATTCCATTAATTAGGTGCTTCCATTTGTCTGTTGTAAAATCTCTCTCCACTCAGTTTCTTTGGAAGAATTCTGGACCTTGCAAGTTGAGGGTAAAAGAAAGAATTCTCCCTGTCAACTTTCTTCATACCCTGTTTTATATACCTCTGTAAAACAGAATTACCGTATTTTCTGGCGTATAAGGTGACTGGGCGTATAAGACGACCCCCAACTTTGGTGCCGATTTCCATGCCTAGAAAGTCATCTTATACACCGGAAACTACTGTTATTTCCGGCATATAAGACGACCCCCGACTTTGGCACTGATTTCCACGCCTTAGAAAGTCATTTTATACGCCGGAAAATATGGTAGTTCTACATTACACTTACAATTTGTTTCGGAAACATGATGTCAGTCATTCTTTATCCCTGTATTCTTCCTCATTGTCATATAATCTGAAACTAACAGAGTCTACGAGAACTTAATTTAAAATATATGTGACCTCCTTAAATTTTTCAACACAAAAGTGTAACTAAATGTTCTTTCATAATTTCTGTATCAAATATTTTTGTCTTCTCTATGACCTTTGCCTTGCTTTGTTTACTATTTAGCTAGATAAAGAGCTGGACACATTATCCATTATTCTGTGAATTTGGCTTGGCTTAATAGACATATTACCTTGATATGAATGTCTATGTTTTATGTAGCAAAGCATCAGTTAGCTCACAAATTTTAAAGCTATGGTACTTTTGTTGTTAATGAGCTGTAAGAATCAATTAATATCATCTGTTTCATGAGTCCCTGTTGTGAAATACAAGGTGGCAAATTAGGACTTTTGTTTATAGTCATCACAAATTGTTGGAATTGCATAAGACTCAGCAGAAGATACAGTATTTATTTAATTATAACTTTTAAAAATCTATTTTCTGTTACCTCTTAAAAAATTTTGAAGAATATCTATGACTTTGCATATGGAATCTACATATCAGACAGGACAATGAAGAAAAATAGCTGTAGTACTATCTCATTTCACATGAAGGAGAGGGGATCACAAAAGATATCATATCCTGATATTATAGATACTAAAACAATGATGTCTTTCACTTTTTTGTTACAGTTTCCAATGGAATGAAAGGGAGGCATTCCTGACTTAATATGCTGTCACAAAATGGACAAGTGATGATATATTTAAGTATGTTTCTCACACAACAGGTGCTTGCATAGCTATTATTAGAAATTTGATATCCATCACAATTCATTTTAAAAATAAAATTAAACATGCCTGGTCCTGAAACACTGTTTCTCTTGAAACCTTGCGTCAGACCCCAAAACCCCTCACCTATTCTCTTTTGCCTTCTATTCTTTTGGGGCCTGCCATTCTGTTGGGGGAGGGGGTGCATGGGGGAATATGTTGGTAACTTTCGCTTTCCTATTTCTTTGTCTGGCTTCCTCCTTTTTAGTATGGAATGTGTCTCCTTATCTAGGAGACAGTTGCAAGGAAATGAAAGCTGGGGAAGACCTTAAGATGCGCACCTACCGTACCAGTCAGCCGGCATTTGAGCCACCTGTGGATTGGTTGGAGTTCAAATGGACATTATGACTTTGGTGGGAGGAGGCATATTGCTTGCTTTAATTATATCATTCACACAGGCTTTTCTTCAGATCTCGCCTTACATTCCCTGCTAGCACTAGTCCCTAATAAAAGTTCCTTTTGAGACAATCCCTGTTTCAACAGTTCTGCTTTCTTGGGTGATTAGTTGAAGTGGGTCCTGACACCTTGATTATCTTAAGGAAAATAATATGGGGGAAAAGCAGCACAATGACTTGAAAGAGGGAAAAAGACTAGCTAAAATAATTACTTCAGAAGTTTAGTTAAAGATCTAAGTTTGTAATCCCTGGATGTTGAGGTCCAACAAGTTCCCTTATCCATATTGTTAGAGAAAAGGGAATCCTATAGCTAGACAACAACTAAGAAACCAAATTTGGGAAAGAACAATAAAGCTTACACTGTTATTTTAAGTAACACTGTCCTGGTGGCACAATGGTTAGAATGCAGTTGTCAAGGTTCTGATTAATGAAACACTTCAAGGAACTTTCAGGCATTGTTTAACCTAAAAAGCCTTTATTATTGTGTAAGAGAGTGTCAGCACGGCATGGAGGATATGCCAAGATCTAAATTTCCCTTCCTTTGCACATAACATTCCAGGCATTTCCCCTCCCCTATTTTGGAGTCATCATTCACATCTTCCAATTAATCTAGAGGGCAAAGATTCACTTCCGTTCCCTTCCGTGCACTTTTCCCTCCTCTCTCAGTCTCATCTGAATTAACTCTAAAAATACCAGACAGTTCTGCATATTTTGTCAAAGCAAGAATATTCAATATTAGCAGCGTTGACAGCAGTATTGCAGGCTAACTCTGCTCACAGCCTGGAATTTAACCCTAATGGGGCTCAAAGTTGACTCAGCCTTCCATTCTTCTGAGGTCAGTAAAATGAGGAACCAGATTGTTTGGGGGCAATGTACTGACTCTGTAAACTGCTTAGAGGGGGCTGTAAAGCACCATGGAGCAGGATATAAGCCTATGTGCTATTGCCATTGCCACTTTTCTGTTTGAACAGTACAAATTATTGTGATCAAAAATCGGGTCAGAATACTCAGTTTTCCGAATTAAATTCATATGTATCTGAAAATAGCCAAATAATCATTATAAATACCTTCCATATTGCACAGCAGGGTCTAACATTTTACCTTACTCTAGTTTACTATTTTATGGCATGTGTACTGTACACTGGCTTTATTATCCTTTCTTTAAGTCTGTCCTCCAAAAACTAACTTGGATCCACTTGGAAAGTCACTAAACTCCAGTTCACCTGAAAATACTGTCAATCCTTTGAATCCCCCCCCCTTTTTTTTTTCATTTCTAGAACTTCAGGAAATTCTGTTAGGATAGTATTGTGAGCTATTTAACAATAGTTTAAATCTGAAATGTTGAAATCCATGTACATCTTACCGCCTATTACTCTTGCTGTTTTCCTCATCTGCACTTATATTTCAGCTACTGAGAAGAATGAGCAATGTTTTATCTTACAAACTCAAATCAACAGACAGTTTTCAAAACTATCTTCTTTGGGGTAAGGAAAGGTCACAGCAAAATCAAAACATGCAATAAAATGCAATTGCCCAGAGCTCAATTTCTGCCCTGACCTCCTGCTGGCTTCTAGCTCTTATTGTACCACTTTCATTTCCCAATCCAGATGTTGCCAATGGGCCTTATGTAACATTAGTTCCGATGAAAACCTCTTGAGTGTTTGAGGAAGGACACAGAGCTTGCAAATTCCCGTAAAGCTATAATTTCAAGAACCCATTAAATATTTAGACACTTATTTTTCCTACAGATGCTAGGCACCTTTCTATTCAGAAAGGAATTATTACTGAAACGTTACCATATTCGTTCCTCAAATGTTTCTGCTCAAATGAAATTCCTTTAATTCTGTTTCTTCCATCTTTTCTATACATTGTAGAAGATCCCCAGAACTTTCCAGAGAAAAGCTTTACAGGCAGGCCACAAGTTGTAGAAGAGGTAAAAGTTTCGGAATTAACTTCCTTCTCCATCAACAGGAAATATCAATGCCCTTTCTTTAGCTAAATTCCAAAATAGCCTTTCAAAACAACCTAAATATTGTCACTTTTTTCTTTTTTGTTATGGTTGATTTAGAAATAAGCCATAGTCCCTCTGTTTAAAGGTTCAACTGAAAAAAATGGTATAACTTCACATCAGTAAAAATGATGTATTCCTACAAACAAAAATGCATTTTATTGAGCATAATTGGGGACACACGGCTGATTTCCTAAACCTAAAAAGTAAAAAAAAAAAAAATCTAAAAAGTGAAACTCAAAGATATGAAACATTATTAAAGTCTCATATAAGTAATGCATTTTTCTCTAACTTTGAAGATTTTATTGGAGATATTCTGTAACAAGTTATCTATTGGAGTGCAGATCTTTCATGTGTGCTTGGAAAAAGACTCGGAATAAAATCATTGCTGTTTCTCCTTGACTGGTGACCTCAGTTCTCCCTATCTAGTGATTCCTAGCTGTTTAGTTACATATCCCAGTTTGTTTGTTTCAGGGACATCTCTCATTTTAATGGAGATTGTCTTCTATTCTGGAATATTATAACTCAGCAGAAAATGATGGATGTCTCTCATTTCAAAAGGCTATCTATAGCTCAAAACTTTGACAGAGCAAACACAGATTCTTGGTAGTGTCCCTTATTTTTGAAAATTATGTTTTGCCTCTTTGCCCCATCATGTAATTGTTGTGGTTGGCAAGTGATGAGCAAGACTGGTGGAGGTGGCACAACTCCATGCCAGCATCTCCTTCCACATTTGAAAATTATCCATTATTAATGAGCTTTTTGCCACAGTAAGTGACTAATCTGGGGAGGCTTGGCCAATCTACTGAGAAATGGGGGAAGCAACTGTGCGAATGTGTATCAGTTAAGCTCTCTGTTATAATTCCTTCCTAAACAAAATTTCACCAAAGCCTATAACTGCTACAAGTTACTAGCAGTCACAAGGATCCATAGGCACATTCAAATAGCAATTTTACTTAAATGGAAAGTTGAGGAAAGCAAATGCTGTTTATCTTAATATCAGAGAAATAGAAGGTACTGGACTATTAATTTTTGTAGACGACCCATGAATTCTGTTTTGTTCAACTAAGATTTTTTTTTTTTTACTTAGTGCATCTATGGATAGGCTTTCTTATATTAATGAACACAAGGATGGGCCAAAAAAAAAGGAAGAACGTATCTTCACTCTCCTTCAGGTATACACTAAACACTAAAATAATGTTGAATAAGATTCACTCACCCCACTGATTAAGTTCACAAATGCCAGAGCTATGAAGCTGCAATTTTAATGTTGAATGGAAGTTCTGACTGAGATAAGAAACTTCAGATCAAATTTGCCAAGATGTTGGAGAGGAGGAATGGTTGAATGGTTTCCAGTGAAATTCCAGCAAAAGAGATTGAATGCAGGGCATGGAAGGCAGGTCCACTAGCATCCCTGTGGAAGAACAACAGAAAATGACATATATGTAAGCATTCCCAAGCCAGGCACAATGCTTTATTTATTTAGGAAATTTATCTGGCCATTCATATAAAGAAAATAATTCTGGGTGGCTAACAAGAAATTAAAACAAAAACATACATGTAAAAACCGTTAAAAAACCAAGAATAAAAGACAATGGGGCAAAATATTAAACCCACTGAACCCCTCAATTATTACAGAACAAACTACACATGCATAAAACCTGGGGGAAGAATTGAGTTTTTAACAGCTTCCAAAAGATCAACAGGATCAGGGCCATTCAAATTCAGTTCCACAATGCAGGTGCTGTGACAGAGAAGGCATACTTCCTGGGTCCCATAAGAGGATATTGCTCCATAGAAAGGACACGTAGCTTCTCCTTCTTTCCATTTCAATGAGATTTATATGCTTAGTTTCTCTCTGCCCTCCTAAGCATGGCCCTTCATATGCTCAGCTAATAAAATCACTTAGTTGATCTTTCACCTTGCCTAGGCATTCTAAGTTAGAACATGAATTTAGAAGTCTAGTAGGATATGATCAAGATATAGCACAACACTATCTTAGCACATTTTATTTAAGATATATTTGTCAATGCTCAGCTCAGACCTATCAGGTTTGCAAAGATTTTTTCATCCTTGAACATATCTTTGCATTTTAAAATATTTTTAGAAGGGCTATTTTTGTCTGTTTTGTTTTAATGCATTGAAAGTATACCAACAACAAACTTTCAAATGATTTACATCTTTCCCCATATCAAGCAGTGATAGCAAGACAGATATAGATGTCTAGGCCATTTACAACCTAATTAATTATGTCCTTGGTATCATTTTCTATTTTAAAAATATCCCTAAGCTTACAATTTAAAAACAATAATAATGTTATAGCTCCACATAATTGAATGATGAGTGATAATAAAACAGAATATTAAATAAGACAATTCAAAAAGTGTACAATTGTTATTCTCCATCATGGGCAATCATTACTTTCAATCTAAAAAGTTACGGTTAACTTCAGTGATATTATCATGTAGCTAAATTTGATCTAAATTAAGAAGGAAGAGATCTTTTTTTTTCAGTAAAAAATGATACAAGACTGCATCTGGTGCTAGCATAAAATAGCACAAAGCTACTTCAAAAAACAAGAAGTATATATGTGCCTGGCAACTTATTTTTTTTAAAAAAATTGCAGAATGAACTTTAAATTTTTAATTCATTATTTCATAAAAGAGAAAGACAAAATTAGAATGAAGTTGCTTTCCTAAAAGCAAATTACAATTCATATCTGATCAAACTATGACAAACGAATAGGGAGAATTCTCATATTACTAATCAAGCAAGAGAGTGTGTAATACACAAAATAAAAGAAATATCATGAATTTTTCATATTCCAAAACTGTGTTTTACTATCTGATGTCAGTTGGGCTTTATTGTGCTCTTAAAATAGAATTCAGATTTTAACACCTTTTTATTATAAGAAATGCCAGTAACTACATAGCCTATTTGATGTAATAGCACTGACCAAGAAATCAGGAGGCTGTGAGTTCTAAACTTGTCTTAGGCCTAAAAAAACTGACTAAGTTTGGATCAGTCATTTTCTGTTAACCCAATTCACATTCAGGGTTGCTGTTATAAGAAAAATAAGAGGATTGTTATGTTTACTGCCTTAAGCTATATATGAAAAAAGGATGAAATAAAAATCTAAAAAAAATCTCTCTGATCACCAATATTAACACAGCTGTGTTGTAAAATGTCTCCTTAACTACAAGGGAAAAGATAATTCATTCTTCTGAAAAAAAATTCATTTTATGCATGTTTACCAATTGCATTTACTTCCAAACAAAGTGTACTGGATTTCAGCTTTCACTTCTTTTACTTGATGCAGTTTATTTAAAAACAGGCATGATTTAAGCTTCAAAGTTGTGTTCCAATGAACATAGCAATACATGAATAGGACTGGACTGCTAAAATCAAGTTAAATACATAGATTACATTCCATGACTAGAATAGAATAGAATAGAATAGAATAGAATAGAATAGAATAGAATAGAATAGAATAGTTGGAAGGGATCTTAGAGGTCTTCTAGTCCAACCCCCTACTTAGTCAGGAAACCCTATATTATTTCATACAAATGGTTGTCCAATCTCTTCTTAAAAACTTCCAGTGTTGGAGCATTCACCGCTTCTGGAGGCAGGTTGTTCCACTATCTGTCAGGAAATTTCTCTTAAGTTCTAAGTTGCTTCTCTCTTTGGTTAGTTTCCACCCATTGCTTCTTGTCTTGCTTTTAGGTGTTTTGGAGAATAACTTAACTCCCTCTTCTTTATGGCAACTCCTGGGATATTGGAATACTGCTATCATGTCACCCCTAGTCCTTCTTTTCATTAAACTAGACATACCCAATTCCAGCAACCGTTCCTTATAAGTTTTAGCCTCCAGTTGCCTGATCATCTTTGTTGTTCTTCTTTGCAACTTTAAAAGACATAGTGCATACAAACATAATCTGTAAGTAACAGTATATTAAACAGCTGGTAGTCAGTATAGGCTAGAGGTTTTATAAAGTACAATAGTGTTGCTCATTCCTTTAGGATAATATTCCAATTATAACAGACTGAGAAATTTAGGTTTTGTGCAAATGATAATTATGTATAGAAATTAAAATATGTAAAAAGAACAAATCTGAGATTCTTGGCCTTATCCTAATCTCCACATATTCCTGATGCATTTTGTATGGGAGAGTATGTAAAATCATATACATTTTTTCCTGGAAAGCTTCAAAAACACATGGGAATAGTCTCTACCTTTTCCATCTTAGACCACTAATATACCATAGCTTAGATTACAGGAATAATGAGATCAATATTAATGGAATGAGCATTATGTTCTAAAACTGCTGAACTGCACAATATTCCCATGATTTTGGAAACCAGAGCCATTTAAAACCTTAGCAATGGGGAAAGAACAGTTCAATTAATGTAACACTTACTATACCAAAAGCTGAGCTGTGTTGTGATGTGCAAACCAAATCACCCCGTACAATAGAATAATGCCTGCTAGTGTCTCTGTGTGACAGCTCTGATAACAAGTGAAAAAGCCTCTTTCCTGCAGTCGACACTCCTTTCAGTGAGTTTATTGGCTATATCAAGTTAAATGTTAATTGCAGGCTACAAAGAGGCTCCTTATCCCTTTGTAATCAAATCTCTCTTTCATTAACTACCTATGCAACCGTATACCTGTTACTCAACATTTGACTGAGCCTTTTGTGTTCAGAGCACAGGGTAGCAAATGGGCAATAGCTGAGATGCCTTAAAAGCTGTGCTACAGTCCTTGGAGGATGGCAAGCCACAAAAACTCATTTTAAGCTCTGAATACAACCCAACTGAAAACGCCACAGAAGGGTAAAAGGCCAAGATATAAGAAAAAATGTAAAGCATTTTAGCTTTTTGGAAAGACTCTTGGAGCCAGAGAACTCAGAGAAATGAAATAGACTCTCCTTCCCATAATTACTTTCTCATTACTTACTGACCTCCCAGGGCGACCTTGGTCAGTTCACTTTCTCCACCTAACCAAAGTATTCCAAGTGTGATCATTCAAATGAGCCATCTATTTTCCCCCTTTGAAGACATAACTACCTGAATGTATCATATCAGTAACTCATGAGGCTGTCATTCTACTTGAATTGTATTTTCTCCATTTTTTTCTCCACCCTTTCCCAGAATTGATTTGATTTGATTATGTGCCATCAAGTTGCTGTTAACGCTATTACACTGATAGATCTTCTTTAGGATGATCTGTCTCCAACCTTGTTCCTTTGGTCTTCCAGTGGTGCACCTATTGCTGCTCTAATTGAGTCCATCCATCTTGTTGCAGGTCACTGTCTTCTCTTTCCCACATCAGAGGCTTCTCGAGAGAGCTAAAGCTTCAAATATTGTGTCAAAATGTGATAACTTCAGCCTGGTCATTTGGGCCTTGTGTGAGAACTTTAGATTCTTTTTTTTAAAAGATCCATTTGTTTTTTTGTTTGCTTTTGGCTATTATCAGTCTTTGAGATAAGTCAGGGAGTAGAGAATTCTACTTCACTGATAGAGGCTATAACAAAACCTTTGTCTTTTCCTCCTGTTTATTTCAAAAAGTATCAAAGTGGGCTCATCTTAAGTTTCTTCTTTGCTCCCCTCCTGTCTTTACATGCTAAGCTGATCTTATGGCTGCCACATTCTTCAAAGCTGTCTCCATATTTCCCTACAACATCCATGGTATTTTCAAGAGTCTGTTTCAACACCAGCATTCTGAATTGTTAATACTTTCTTTACACTAGTTTCTTCAAAATCCAAATTTTGCTTCAGAGAGTATCATAGCGAATACTGTTGTCTGAACATTTCTGAACCTATCTTGATAAAAACATGTCACAGCATCTGGATACCTTTTCTAAAGTCTTCATTTCTACCCTATCACATGCAAGTCTACAGATATTTCTTGATTGCTGATTCCTGTATTGATGGTTGGTCCTAAAAGTCAAAAGCTATTAAGCACTTCAATATTTTCATTGTCAATTCTAAAGCTGGTTGCTATACTTGTGATATTAGTTTGGTCTTCTTTATATTCAATCATAGTCTCTCTCTCTCTTTTTTTTTAATTATGCTCCTTGACTTTCATTAGTAAAGTTTCTAGGTGATTTGCATTTTCAGCTATCAGACTAGCTCTGTTACAGCATAGTGCAGGCTATTGATTTTTCTTCATCCACTTTTAAAATAACTCTCATCTTCTTTCTATCCAATTTTCTTTATACATATATTCAACATGTAGGTTGAATAAATAAGACAAAGCTTTCTTTTACTTTTTCTACAATGTAAAGCGCGCCTGCTTTGTCTTTACTGTGACTTTCTAGGTATAGGTTTCACATCTTTTTTTTCCTAAGAACATTCCAGAGTTTGACATAGTTGATCTAACTGAAGGCCTTTACATAATCACTAAATCACATATTGATATTTGTTTGGTATTCTTCAGCTTTCTCAGTTATCCAATATGTGTGTGTGTGTGTGTGTGTATTCCCTAATTATACTAATTATTTCTAATATACACTATATGTGTGTGTGTGTGTGTGTGTGTGTGTGTGTATGTATGTAGGTCTTTGGTTACTCGGGTTTTCTCCCATGTAAAATTGGAAGTATCTTGGCAATGTTTCGACGAAGTCCCATTCGTCATCTTCAGGCTGGTGTTTTCACTAGCCATTGGGAAACCCACCCTTATTGACAAACGACTCCCTAACACAAAGAATGACACCAGATCCACATTCACTAAAACCACACAGGATGTCACCACCACACATCCACGCAAAAAGCAAACCCAAAGCCATACCGATGATGAGGCACGACCACAAACCAGAAGTCAGACCACAGCTGCATCATTAGCCACTTTAAACCCCTCCAATCCATACATGAAGCAAACTGACACCCACCATGAAGATGAGGCACGACCACGAACGCGAAGCCAAAAAATGCAAAGGCAGCCCACCATCTTAAACCCCCCTGCAACTCCAACTAACCTGAGCACAACAAAGCCCCCACCCAAATAGAACACTCCCCCAGCCAATCAGAGCACAGCCAACCCCCCCAGCCAATCATAGCACAGCCAAGCCCCTAACCAATCAGAACACACCTCCACCCAATCAGAACACAGCCAAGCTCCCACCCAATCAGTTCATACCCCCACTGGCAGTTAAAAAGAAGAAACAGCTAAGACCACACATTGCTCCTCGAAGCACGAAGCTGAAAACACCAGCCTGAAGATGACGAATGGGACTTCATCGAAACTTTGCCAAGACACTTCCAATTTTACGCGGGAGAAAACCCGAACAACCAAAGACCTACATACAAACACCCACGAAAACCTCAGAAAACATATATATATACATACATATATATGTATATATATATATATATGTGTGTGTGTGTGTGTGTGTGTGTGTGTATATATATATGTATACATACATGTATGTATATATATATATGTATGTATATTTATATTATATATATATATATATATATATATATATATATATATATATATATATATACATACATACATACATACATACATACACAGTATATATGTTTTCTGAGGTTTTTGCGGGTGTTTGTATGTAGGACTGTGGTTATTCGGGAGCTTGTTGTTTCTTTGAATGGTACTCTGAAATTTTGTAAAATGTTTTCCAAGTACTCTGATAGGAAGAGTTTGCAAAAATAATTAAGCTCATTTACCATGGATGGAAACTAATCAAGGAGAGAAGCAACCCAGAACTAAGAAGAAATATTCCTGACAATTAGAACAATTTATCAGTGGAATGACTTGCCTCCAGAAGTTGTGAATGCTCAAACACTGGAAGTTTTTAAGAAGAGATTAGACAACCATTTGTTTGAAATGGTACAGGGTTTCCTGCCCGAGCAGGGTGTGGGACTAGAAGACTTCAAGGTCCCTTCCAACTCTATTCTGTTCTGTTCTGTTCGCTTCTAATACCAGTTTCAAACATCCCATTTCACAATCTAATTCTCCTCTTAATATTGCCTATGTATGGAAACTAGAAAACCCAGGAAGTTTTCAGGTTGCTTCAAATGTCTCTTAAGCAATGAAAAGCCAGAGATTATAATACAGTATACTGATTAAGATGTTGTTAATATAGGAACACAAAGACCTAAATTCGAACCTCCCATTAGACTAAAAAGCTGCCTGGTGACATTGGAGTAATATTCCTTGCTCTCAGAACCAACCTACCTTCTCAGGATTGTTGAAAAAAATAAAAGGAAGGAACACTGCATATACCCTTTCTGAGCTTCTGAATGAAAGGTGGCATGTAAATTAAATAATAAATAAAGTAATTCTATTTGACAACTTTAATCAAGTAGAAGACCTAATTCCAATGTTTTATTCAGAAGGTAATTCAGTTGTCGAGAAAAATGAAAGGCAGGGTATAAATAAACAAACACTAACTCCTTTGGTTATTTCACCCACTCAGTGCTCACTTAGCTGTATTTAAATGCACACACAGCATAAAAAACATACAACACACATATGCACACACTTACATACACAAACACAAAGCTTGATGTGCTATTCTACTGGCTTCTTGTCCCCCCTCAAACTTTTTAATGTGTGTGTGGGTATATGTGTGTGTGTGTGTTATATAATATAATGTTATAAAAATGTTATATGGCGTAACCCCACCCTTTTATACTTGTTTCTTAGTGATTCATCTCTTGTCACTTCCTTTCCCCCCATGGGTGCCATTGTTAAAAGATCTGTTTTGAGCTGACCTCAGAATTAGTATGCTTGGGAAATGCAAAAATAGGAAGATATTTGACACGGATTCACACATTAGTCTAGGAGTCGTGCTGTAGTAGTAATGATATCTAGCACATCCAGGGACCAATACTGCTGTACTGTGGATTCTTTATATTAAGTATATTAAGTATGTTGAGATTTAGGTGAGAAAGCCTTGAAATTAAAAAAAAATGACCATTGCAAGAGCTCTATCCACTTGAATCACGTCCTTTTTACGTCAAGAATAAAGTCTTAGACCCATTTTCAAATGGACTGTTAAATGTTTTGAAAATTACATACCATGATATCTTCTTTGAAGACAGCTAGAGTTGAATGTTTTCTAGAGCTGGACTAAAAGTGCTTCAGCCCATTTTATGTTATGTTTTACTCATGCATGACATCCTTTAAACTACTCATGCAAGATATCCTTTAAACTCAAAATTAGAAAAACAACCGTTTCGTTTTTCTCAGACCATCTGTTTCTGGATACGTGACCCGTACTGAAAGCTAAGCATTGTAAAACCATATTGCCTTCCTAGATTGTCTCACTATTTTCTACATTTTGAATCATTCTGCAATATGGATGTATGTACAGTACATCTAAACATACCTGAGACTGAAGCCTTTTAAAAGCTCACTTGTCTCAATGCCTGTGAAGGTACCTGCAAGCTGACAAGTGCTTTTTGTGGTTGTAATTAACTTGATGAAGTAATTATAGTCATTTGACTGCTTTAAAGAGCAGATATCAAATCAAATATTACCTATCCACTCCCCTTTCTGGAATAAAGGATATAAAAACATATGCCTCTAAAATGTAGAACTGGAACCTGATTGCATGCACTTTAATATAACAGTCATATTATCCACAAATTGTGAATCCACAAATCTTGGATTTCTGTTTCTAATGATTTGCAGGTAAACAAAACCATGTCTTAGATCCTACTTTTTCTTTCCAAAATAGATAAAAACTAGGTTTTTTTTCAGCTGCCTATATTCTCTACCACTTATGCTCCAAAGAGGACTGGTTAACACATGCCAGAAAAAAAATTGAACAATAAAAATATGGTAATTGGTAATGACATCGAAGTACAACATAAAATCACTATTAATACCAAATCAAAGTTTTCATATTGAAATTGAAGAGAAGCAATCTAGAACCAAGGATAAATGTCCTGATGGAACAATTAATCAGTGGAACAATTTGCCTCCAGAAGTTGTGCATGCTCCAACACTGGAAGGTTTTAAGAAGAGATGGGATAACCAGGGCTTTTTTGTCATAGAACACCCAGAATGGAGTTCCGGCACCTTTTTTGGATGGAACCTTGTAGGGTAGGCAAGGCGGGTTGTATGATGTGTGTGAGTTCCAGCACCTTTTTTTTAAAAAAAAAAAAAAAAAAAGGACTGGCGATAACCATTTGTCTGAAATAGTATAGGATTTCCTGCTGGAGCATTAGAAGACCTCCAAGGTCCATTCCAAATCTGTTATTCTGTTCTGTTAAATTAATACTATGATGTTTATAGGGGCGAAAGAAACGGGATAATTAAACTCTCTTCATCTAAAATTGAAAGGCCATTAAGGTGGGCATCCAGTGAATGCTTCTTGAGAAAACATTCTATATATGAATCTTTCATCAAAGGTACCGAGGTGAGGTACCTTTGATGAAAGGTGAGCTGAGGTGGCGCAGCAGTTAGAGTGCAGTACTGCAGGCCACTTTAGCTGACTGTGTTCAGCAGGTCAGCGGTTCAAATCTCACCGGCTCAAGGTTGACTCAGCCTTCCATCCTTCCGAGGTAGGTAAAATGAGGACCCAGATTGTTGGGGGCAATGTAATATATATATATATATATATATATATATATATATATATATATATACATTGCTTACTGGTGTACACCGCTTAGAGAGTGCTTGCACTTAAAGCGGTATATAAGTCTCATAAATAAATAAATAAATAAAATAAATACCTGTTAAATACTCCGTTCGGTGGCGAATGATGACTCAACATGGCAAATTCAATAACTCTTTATTCTCTTCCAAACCAAACATGAACAGAGAACAACAGGCTCGCAGGCCTCTCTTAAAGCGTCCAGAGACCCGGACTGAAACATAACAAAGTAGCAGGCGTTTTCGCGCCTTGCGCATGCGCACAAGGCCGGCGCTACTCAGTCTGGTCCCGGGCAGCTTTTGGAATGCCCAGAACCATTGCAAAGTCCCAAGCCTGCTTTTGCAGGCTCAGGACACAACACCCCTCTCCCCTAGATGGAACATGTCTGTACACTTACAAGCGCATTATCCCTTGGGGAGAGTGTTATATGGTTCCACAAATCAAATGCACTGAATGTGGACTACACAAGGTTGCCTTCAGGCAAAACCCCTTCAACCTGTTCAGGAATAAATGTATCCGAAATTAACCAGGGCCCTTGCGAGCAGACCCCTTGGAACTTGACAGCAACTTCACAAATTCCCTAAGATGTTTGGGTGGGCACTTGGCCCGCTGTGACCTCCGAGGCCCCCTTGTTCACTTACCAGGTGAGGCAGACCAGTTTGTAATTGCCTTAAATTTTCCGGGGATCCTGGTGAGGTTGCCTGGCCCTCCTGCTCACCTACCAGGCTAGGCAGGCCAGGGCTTTGCTGCCCCAAAGACCCGGTTGACCTGCCCATCTGCTGGTTGGCTGGACCCTCTAAGCCCAAGCCAGCATACCTTGGAGGAGTGGTAGTCCCTGGTTCCACAATGGACCCTTCTTGGGAGCACTGTCCCTCGAACCCAAGGCCAGAAGATGGAAGGTGTTGAGTATCGAGAGTGCCCCAGTACTCTGTGGCCCCCAAGCATGTGCCCAAGGTGCTGGAATCAGGAGTCGCCTCCCTGGCTACCCCCTTCCCTGTTGACCTCCTTCTGGGAGCAATTGCGGAATTGTGCCATCGTCCCTGCTGGAGTTCTTGTTCTCTTGCAGTTTGTGAGTTGTGTGGATACCCCCATTCAGTCTCCCTGTCTGGAGCACTGTCTGTCATGTGTGAATAATGTGGATACCCCCGGTGTGACTCCCTGTCTGGAGTACTTATGAATATGTGGGATGGCTCCTTATCCTGTAACTTCCTGTTAGAAGCAC
Source organism: Crotalus tigris (assembly GCF_016545835.1). Taxonomy (NCBI): domain Eukaryota; kingdom Metazoa; phylum Chordata; class Lepidosauria; order Squamata; family Viperidae; genus Crotalus; species Crotalus tigris. Next base: position 578,399 of record NW_024096647.1, on the reverse strand, counting down.
TTGCAGAACCTTGGGGTGAATCCCGACTAGCCTCAGCATGGGCTAATGATGGTCTGTCAGGCCTCTGAAACTGACCCTCAGAATGCAAATTATAGTCCTCCTCCCCCCCCCCAGGGCAGAGCCAGGAGCGGAAGGGTGAGAGTCCAGTCTCCAACACAGTTGGTCTATATGTCTGCGCAGAATGCGGCCGTCTCCCAAGGCGACTTCGTAGGAAAGCGGTCCCGCGAACTTGCAGAACACAGCTGTGACCCAGAGATGACCAGGCCCGTAGTTCTGTGCCCAGACCGGATCACCCACTTGAAGTCTCCTTGGTGCCCGTGGTTGTGACACCTGTGAAGCCACCAGGTCAGGGTGCAGCCTGTCCAGCTTAGTGATGAGGTGGTGACCCCAGGGGAGTTCCGCAGAACTCTTCCCTGTGGCAGTGCAAGGTGTGGTGCAAGAAGGAAATCTGCTAACCTGTGATGCCAGTTACCAGGGGAGTTCCGCAGAACTCTTCCCTGTGGCAGTGCAAGGTGTGGTGCAAGAAGGAAATCTGCTAACCTGTGATGCCAGTTACCGTAAGTCAGTGTCTTGAGGGCATCCTTGGTGGTTCGCACCATTCGTTCTGCCAGTCAGTTGGATGATGGGTGGAAAGGAGCCGATGTTGCATGCCGGATCAGATTGGCCTGAAGAAAAGCCTGGAACTCAGAAGAGGTAAATTGAGGGCCATTATCTGAAACCAGAACATCTGGAAGACCGTGTGAAGCAAAAATTCCTCTCTTGGATGGTCTTGGCAGTAGTAGTGGAGGAAACAGGAACAACCTCTGGCCACTTGGAGTGGCTATCAACAACAACCAGGAAGAATTGCCCCTGAAAGGGCCCAGTGTAATCTATATGCACTCTAGACCATGGGAATTGAGTTTCCTCCCACCAATGTACTGGTGCCTGAGGCATTTCAGGCTGAGACTGTTGGAACACTTGGCACCCGTGCACCTGGGCCTCGATGGCTTTATCAAATCCAGGCCACCAAAGATGGCTGCGTGCAAGCGCTTTCATCCTGACTATACCAGGATGTCCCTCATGCAGAGAGATCAAGATTCTAGACCTCAATGAGGCAGGGATCACTACCCTACTACCCCATTACAGGCACCCCTTGAAAGTGGAAAACTCATGCTTCTTGTGCCAGAAACTTTGGAACTCAGTATCAGGGCACTTGTCAGGCCAACCTGACAACACCCATGTCAGCATGCATGTAAGCGTGTGATCAGTGGCAGTTTCAGCAGCCACATCCCTAGCATTGAGGGGAGACTCAGGTAACTCCTGAATAGACAGAATGTTAATGGCTGGATCTGGATCTGGCTCTACTTGGTTCAGGGGTAATCTGCTCAGGCCATCTGCATGACCCATCTCTTTTCCTGGTTTGTGGACTAATGTGTAGTCATATGCTGACAGGAAAATGGACTATCTCAGCATACGAGGAAAAATGATATGTGGGGTCTGTTTGTTAGTGGTAAACAAACCCAGCAGAGGCTTGTGGTCAGTGTAGACCAAGAAATGGAGGCCATACAAGAAATCATGAAATTTCTTAATGCCAGCCACTATGGCTAAGGCTTCTCTGTCAATTTGAGTATAATTTTGCTCTGCTGAAGACAGAGTCCTTGAATAATAGGCCACAGGGACCTGTGATCAATCAGCATTCAGATAGCTAAGTACAGCTCCCACCCCATAAGGAGATGCATCGCAGGCAATGCAAACAGGCAGTTGCTCATTGAAATGTGCTAACACAGCATTAGACGTGAGCAAGGCCTTAACCTCATTGAAACTCTTGTCATGGACTGCCACGGAGCCTGCTTGTCTAAGAGCCTGTGTAATGGCTCTGCCACAGCAGCCTTATGTGGGAGAAAAGCATGGTAAAAATTTAATAGGCCCAAGAAGGCTTGCAGTTCACTCTTAGATTTAGGGCGTGGGGCCTGTTGGATGGCTTGCAATTTAGTTTCAGTAGGGTGAATGCCTTGAGCATCTATTCTGAATCCTAAGAAGTCAGTAGAAGTGACTCCTATCTTACATTTATCCTTCTTTAGTTTAAGGCCTGCTTTTCGAAAACGAAGCAAGACAGTCCTTAATCTCGCTGCTAAATTTTGAAATGACTCCCCTGCAATGAGGACATCATCAAAATAGGGACAGACCCCAGGAATACCTCTAAATGTGCTCTCCATGACACTTTGGAATATGCCAGGAACTACATTTCCCCAAATTGCAGTCTCTTGACCTTGAATGCCCCTCTGTGAGTTACAATAGTTTGGGCCTCTGCAGCTGCCTCATCAACAGGTAGCTTTGATAGGCCTGTGCCAGGTCAAGCTTCGCAAAAATGCCCCCCCCCAGAGGGATGTTAAAATGTGACTTACCACAGGCACTGGATAAGCGTGCTGTTGCAGCACCTTATTCAGTGTGCATTTATAGTTTGCACATATACGTATGTCCCCATTAGCCTTTAGAGGTGTTACTATTGGGGTTTCCCATGGACTTGAATCCACAGGTTCTAGAATGCCCTGCTGAAGCAATTTGTCCAGCTCAGCATCAATCTTGCCTTTGAGGGCAAAAGGCACCCTCCTCGGCTTAACCCTGATGGGTGTGATGTTTGGGCTAACCTAAGTGAAATTGGGGGCCCCTTGTAGGATCCTAACTCTGAACTAAACACATCTACAAATTCCTTGCAGACTTCTGCAAGGCCAACCGTTTGCAAATTGTGCAGCCCAGTGACCTGGATTCCCAGGGCCTCGAACCAACTGAGTCCAATTAGACTTGTGCGTTCACCCCCAACAACCACCACATCTAAAGGAGCTTCAAAATCCTTATGTTGTACTTTAAGGGTGGCCTCCCCCTTAACACACACCATAGAATTCTGAAAATCTGTAAGTATTAGGTTGGATGGCCCGAGTTTAATTCAAAGGCCACTACTACTGCATATTTTTTTGAATGTATTAATAGAAATAATGGAGAGTTAGGACCCAGTGTCCAGCTCCATTGATAATGGAACCCCTTGCAGCCTTACGTTAAGAGAAAGCTTCTTTTTTTTCTTTTTTTTCTTTTCTTTTTTTTGCAATACATCTTTATTGAAAATTTTCAAATTTTACAAAACAATTCCCTTCCCCAACCCCCCCCCCAACCCTCCCATACCCTCCCCCACCTCCCCAAACCTCCCATACCCTCCCCCAACCTTCCCAGAGCTGAGTACAGGCTTAGTTAAAATTTTTCAAAAAAAACTTAAAACACATATAAATCCTAAACAAATCTAAATACCTTAAATTAAACAAGTTATCTTCTCTTAAAAATAATAATTACAATCATTAAACACGTTGTAATATACTCTAAACATTTTCTAATATCATACTTATATTATTATCCATCATTCTTTATAAACTTCCTCCAAAACACAAATTTAAACATTACTTAGAACATTAAAATTCCCTTATACATATTTAAAACAAAATGTTCCTTTAAATACTCCTTAGATATCTATACATACAATATAAAATCTAATCTCTCCCTCTTTCTTTATCCTAAGACACAAAAATAAACATATAAACATTCATTATACCATTAAGACTAAATACTCTTTTGAATAGTCCTTAAGTTACTAAACTTAAACTTCTTATCTAAAATTTTTCATTCGATCTCCATAATCTTCTCTCCTATCAAAAAAAAAACTTAAAACACATACAAATCCTAAGCAAATCTAAATACATTAAATTAAACAAGTTATCTTCTCTTAAAAATAATAATAAATTTTTTTATAATTACAATCATTAAACATATAATATACTCTAAACATTTTCTAATATCATACTTATATTATTATCCATCATTCTTTATAAACTCCTTCCAAAACACAAATTTAAACATTACTTAAAACATTAAAATTCCCTTGTACATATTTAAATCTTTACCAATAACCAATTCCATCCACAATAAACACATTCCTTATCAGTCTCTCTTATTCATAAACCTCGAAAGAAGTGCTTTAAAATCTGCCCTTAAAGGTTGCTCCAAAAAGTTTATAAATCTTGCTTCTCCCACAGACTCAGGAACCAATACTTGTGAGGCTTCCTTAACCTCCTTCTTCTGTTGCTCCTTTTCTTTATGTTTATGTGTTGCACGAGATGTCCTCTGCTCCTTCATCTCAACTTGTTGAGGCCCCTCGAAGTGAAATTTCCCATTTTTCATTAATATAGGCTCTTCAGACTGCAATTCTACCCTTAAAGATTGCTCCAAAAGATTTATAAATCTTACTTCTCCCGCAGATTCAGAAACCAAAACTTGTGAGGCTTCCTTAACCTCCTGAGAAAGCTTCTTTTTAAGGGGCTTGTGTGTCCCTGTCCTTAGAATACTCCTGCGCGAAGCACAGAAGCCCACCCTATATTGGCTGGGGACCCTGGTACCTTTCAGACACAATTCTTCACGCGGTTGGACTTTCTGGCGACCCAAACAGATGGATTCAATGTGGCCTTGCCTGCCGCATGCTCTGCAGATGGCGGAGCGGAATCTGCACTCAGGTCTCTTGTGGAGTCCTCCACGCCTGAAGCATTGAAGAGATGCTGGGGCTTTGTCCGGACGTTCTTTCAACCTCCTTCCAGCTAGCTGGTGAAGTCTATCCATCTCTTCTTCAGGATCCACTTCCAATTCTTCTCTAGCGTCCTCTTGATGGACAGTGGCTGACTCTGGAGGGCTCTTGGTGGTCTTTACAGCCCCACCTGCTGCTTCCTCAGCTGTAACTTCTCGTAGAGCATCTTGGAAAGAGACATCTTCTTTGGCAAACATCTTCTGCTGTAAGTCTCTGTTCCTTAAACCGCATACAAAGTGATCTCGCAGCCTTTCTTTCAAATCTTTAAACTCACATGGTCTGGCTGCTTGCCTTAAGGCGGCAATAAAATCCATAGCAGATTCACCCGGCCTCTGGTCTCTTTGCTCGAACGCATGTCTCCAAGCAATAACAGATAACTTTGGCTGAAAGTGTTCCTTTAGCAATTTCTTCAGATCAGTATACATTATTGACTCTATAGGTGCAGGAGCCACTAGATTCTCTGCAATTTCAAAAACTTTCTGCCCACAAACACACAAGACCATTGCAGCTTTCAAGCCATCTTCTCTAATTTGGTTTACTCTGAAGTAATTCTCCATCCTTGCAACGTAGGAGTTCCATCTCTCTGGGTGTGATACATCAAAATCAGACAAGTGACCAGTCTTCGCCATCATACCCTTGCCACTTTCACCACTCGCTCCTCTGCAAACTTCAGTTGAGGAAGGGGTCTTTTAGCTGAGCTCACCCTCCAGCAACCCTGTACTGGCAGGCTGGGACGCTGATTCAGATGCCGTCTTCCTTCTTCAGGACTTCCTTGGTAAGTGTTTTAAATTCTTCTAGTTAGTTTGCAAAGGATCCCATTCTCGTCGCCAGTGTTAAAAACTCCGTTCAGTGGTGAATGATGACTCAACATGGCGAATTCAATAACTCTTTATTCTCTTCCAAACCAAACACGAACAGAGAACAACAGGCTCACAGGTCTCTCTTAAAGCAACCAGAGACCTGGACTGAAACACAACAAAGTAGCAGGCATTTTCACACCTTGCGCATGCGCACAAGGCCAGCACCACTCAGTCTGGTCCTGGGCAGCTTTTGGAATGCCCGGGACCATTGCAACGTCCAGAGCCTGCTTTTGCAGGCTCAGGACACAACAGTAGCCCTCTTCCTCATATAGATAGCTTTCAAACTGAGAATGGATTTGGACAGCAGTGTCTGCTTATGATCCAAGAAAATCCACAGCTATAATTTTCAATCACAAGATAGAATATAGAATAACAGAGTTAGAAGGGACCTTGGAAGTCTTCTAGTCCAACCCTTTGCTGAAGCAGGAGATGCCTGGTTGGCTGTCCAACCTCTTCTTAAAAACCTCCACTACTGGAGCACTCATAACTTCTGAAGACAAGCAGTTCCACTGATTAATTATTCTCACTGTCAGGAAATTTCTCCCTAGTTCTAGGTTGTTTCTCTCCTTGATTAGTTTTCATCCATTGCTTCTTCAGGTGCTTTGGAGAATAGGCTGACCCCCTCTTCTCTGTGATAGCCCCTTAAATACTGAAAGGCTGTTATTATGCACCCCTAGTCCTTCTCTATGTCAGACTAAACATACCTAGTTCCTACAACCATTCATAATATATTTTAGCCTCCACCCCCCCCCCCCAATCATCTTTATTGCTCTTCTACCACTACCACATACCACCACCATACTAGTAAAACTCAACAGCAATGTTTTTCTACTTTGTTTAAAAAAAATCATCCTAAAACAATGCTGTGAAATATGTGTCCAGCATAACACATCAATTTAAAGTTTAAAAATGATATCACACCTCGTGAAAACAGAAAAGAGCCCATATGGGCCCTTCCTTCATCTAATGAGATCACTGCATCATTTTCACATATTCTTAACTCTTAAAGACTATAAGTGGCCAGTACAATTTAAAGACATGGTGAAATACGTTTTTTTAATTGATCATATGCCAAGAAATCAGCGTCAACCCTTAACGGTCACATTGATAGATCTTCTGCAAAATGAACTGTCCTTCAAGTATTCTTGAAAGTCAGATCAATCTATTCTTCAGCCATCATTTCAATAAACAAGTACATCCACCTCTTTGCTGGTTGTCCTCTTCTCTTTTCTTCCAACTCTTTCCTAGTTTAATGAACTTCTCAAGAGAGGCTACAAATGGGAAGATTTATGCATTTCTTCCATTTCTAAGGTCAATCCGCTTGACAAGCAACTTTGGGAAGCTTACAAGAGGATTAAAATGAATTATTTTAATTTATTTATTAAGTCATTAAGGACCAGAAGTGGCTGCTGTCTTTGTTCTGTGCTTGAAGGGAAAATCTAGCATTCCATTTCCATCAATATGAAGGAATACATTATTATTAATTGCAATCCCAACATACCAGTTCTATATCTTGTGTCTAAATAGCTCATGTGCAATGATTAAACCATCATCCATTATTTTAACTCTAAACCCTACTTGAATATATCTGTGGAAAGGCTGCCTATGATTAACTAATTAACTGCATGGTACTACAAGTGGCTTCATTCTTCCATAGCTTTTTTCTGTTTTTCGATGTGTACATTACAAACACATTTGAAGTAAACCCCAAACTTAGCATTCCTTTCATGTCTTTAGTTACCTGGATGGGATATGCATTATGTTCTAATCACACTGGATCTGACTTTTCATGAATTCCTGGTCCCATGTTAAATTTATGTTCACGTTCAAGAGGAGCAGCATGTGTTCCCATTAAAGAAATAAAAGATGTTCACCGGAAACTCTCTTAAGAAAGTGTAAGACACTACAAACAAGTTCTTACTTTAAAATACCCCATAAAATTGCTAAAAAATTCAAAACAATGTTTGTTCACTGGGGGGGGGGAGCAGGGGGAGGGGACGAAGGAGAGAACTGTTAGAGAGAGGTAGGATGGTGTGGAGTTTTTTTTTTTTTCCCCAGTCATTTAATCAATGCACTCAAAGGAAAATTGATACAGCTGCTACGAAAAGGCCACGAGAGCCGTTAACCTACAGAGTTTCAATGTTCAGCAGAACCTTCTGATAGGTGAGGAGTCCCAATGCACAGCATGGGCACTAATGGTGGGAAGGGGAAGCTGCTTGTCATCAGTGCTTAAAGAGTAGTGTGACCTGAGAAGGTCAACCAGGTTTCTCAAATGCCTGAAAATGAATAATAACTCACACCTGGAATCTTAAGTGGCACTGCTTTGCGAATTAAAGGGAGCTAGAAGAATCACACCTGAAACTACTTTTAATAAGAATGTCTGGACTGTCCCAATATAGAGCCACTGTTCTTTGTTGCCATATCTGAAACCTTGAGAAAGGCATAGCACAATGGAACAGTTTACTGCTTAATATTATTTCAGAGAATAATTACTTCACTGTTTTCTGAACCTGCAGATAAAACTGGGGTGGAATCAATTCACATTTGTTTTTGCTTTGACCTGCCTCCAATTTTTTTAAAGCCTCTAATTCTGCTTTTCCTATGCATGAAGAAATGTATGCATTGAGCTAAGAGTTAAGTTTTAGAAAGCAATTTCATCTTTCTGAACCCTTCAAATTAAAAAGGATACCTTTTTTCAAACATGGAGAGGATGCCGCTCTATCTAACTATCCTGTAACTGTGCTTGTGAGTTCTGGTCATGGCAACCTCACTTTAGCAGGAAAAATATGGTTTAAAAATCATCTTCCTGGATGGACAAATTTGTCAGTTTCTCATTCTGCTATATTCTTTGCTTAAATGAAAACAAACAAACAAACAAACAAACAAACAAAAAACATCCCATGCTGTTTTGAGTATCTTCTGGTTAAGCGTTCCAGATCTGAGTCACACAAACCTTGACATCCATTAGATGGTAACATAAAGAGTTTTCTTTATCTTTCTGGTGCTATCTTGTGCTTCTACAGATTTTGGCAACTTTATTTCATGGTTTTACCTCTATACCATGAAGGTAAATTATAGGAACAATAAAGTTATATTTTCTTTCCAATTTTTTTTTGGGGGGTGGGGAGAAGTTTGATCAATGAGAATTTATTTTCAATCTGTGGAAAAACATTTGAGCAAGTGACAACATTAACTATAAAGCATTATATAAAAGCAGTGTAAATCTTCAGACTAAAAAAGCTGAAAGAATTCATTGCTTTAAAAAAAATAGTAAAATTGCCATTTTGTACCTTGTTTGATAGCTAGTAGTTCAGAATTCTTTCAGAATTGTAATACAGTGAGAAAGCGTTTCTATCTTCTGAATTTCCAGATGCCATTGAACTCCTAAGGTGTAAAATATTCAGGCCATCAGACAAACAATGGGGAAGGCTCCAAGGATGGCTGTAGATTGTGCAGAAATGGCAGAAATGGCATTTATGCAAATGCATAATGACATTCCAGGAAGAACTAGCTAATCAATTAACAGTTGGTATTAATTGTTCCTTTCTGGAAACAGGACAAGTTCTGACTTTTGTATTAATGGCTTGAAACACTGATAACTTTAGATCAGATCTTAATGGAGATTTGGTAAAGAGCACTGTTTCATATGTAATGCCATTAGCTTAAGTAAACTCATCCGTTTTCAAAGGAGAGAATTCTTCAGTGCTTTCAGATATTTGAAGTACTCTTAGAAGTCTACTGGCAGGTGGATGAAAAGATTCTTATGATTTTGGACTTGAAAAAAAGAAGGGGAAAACACATCCAGCTCCCTTCCTTCCTTATGTTTTATAAATCTCCAGAAACTAGCTTAATGTATAAATTATTAGCTGCTTTTTTGGCACTCAGCCTCCTCATGTGCTTGTTTCTTTAACATAAGATGAGCAAGAGTGCATGGACTCTCAATCTATATATTATTGTGCAAAGCTTTGATGGGTTGGTTTGGTTCAAAAGTGATTCATTTATCATTGAAACAGTACTGTAAGAGGAAGTTATCCTTTGACTTTTGAGACTGAGCAACCATGTAGCTTCATTTTGACTGGATCTCTGCTTCTTCAGTGGTCTTGGGAATGTACCATATTTGAGTTGAAGACACTTGCTGCTAAAAAAAAAAAAAGCAGTTGACATTGAGGCTGAATATGTTATTTCAGCATTTCATGTGGCGTGCTAAGGCAGATCTTGTAACTTCCAGCTCAATGGTGAATTGAACGTACTTTAAAGAAACCTTTAATATATTTAAACCCTTGTTTTTTATGAGCGGCTACATCTGAAGATTTTACTGTAGAATCTTGAATGAAGAAAAGTATGGCTCTTTTATGCTTTCATTAAACATATCTTGAGCAAAGCTCCAGATGCATAAGTACTGAGAAGACCAAATAACAAAATATCTTTTTTTTCAACATATGTATATGTCTGTAGCTTTGATTTTACATATTTTGTTGATGGAACTTATTGCATATATTCTATGTTTTATTGCAAATAACTTTGGAATTTTTCATGAGAACTAATATGAGCATTCTTTTGATAATTGGATGGAAGGATGTATGGAAATAGACAGATAAAGGGTACTAGGCAGATAGTCAGTGAAACAAATAGCTGGAATAATGGCCAGATGGTTTTAAAAAGAGTATAGGACAAGGCATGGTAGAAAGGTCTACCAGAGTTACAGTATAAGGTATATTCACCCAGTAGCCATCTCTTACAACTGTTCATTGAATGTTGAAATTCAGCAGCACTGAGCCTCAGATAAGCTTTCATATTTTTGTAATAATAATATTAAAGATTATAATTACAATAATAAAAGTTAATACAAACTGAAAAAAGAAAAATAAAAAGATAGAAGCCCAGAAAAGAAAGTAAAAAGGATTTTAAAAAAGAAATATAAATAGAAAAGAAAGTTAAGTAAGAATATAGCAAAGAAAAAGAAAAGTATATAAAGAAGTGACTTCCCACCTTTATCATAACATATATACTATTGTAGTAATTTATCACCTCCTATTAAAATACAACTGATTTCTTTTTCCTGTATTCCATCTCATATTTATAAATAAATCTATAAACCTTTGACATTTCATCTGCTGCATCCAAAAAATTAAATGTTATCAGACATCACAACATGTATGCTTTAACCTTGATCAAATATACAAACTTTATCTTCCTTCCTTTTTCTTTCAACAATCTTAATTGTTGGTCCATTCAAATAATGTCACAGAACTTGATTTCTTTGCATGTTTTTTGTTCCTTGTCTTTAACAAGCCTCTTTTGTAAATCCAGTTTAGGAAAATTATCCAAGTCGCTCTCTTGGTTTATTGTTTGTATAATCCTTTTAATTATAAAGACAACATCTAGTTTATTTTGTATGTCCAGTATACATACAAAATATATCATTAATATTTTGACATTGGACATTACAGGTCATTCTTATGGCCTGTCATATGTAAATCCACTTTCAACTCAGTCTCAATCATATGTATCTCTTCCATTATATATTTTAAATACAGTCTCTCTATAGACTGTATTTAGTGTCTCTCTATAGAGACACTATTAAAATTAACTTCTGAGTATGTTGTTCAAAAATATCCTTTCATGTGTCCAATGTTAAAATGTTTTTGGTTTATTCTGTAGTTGTAAATTGAGATTATATGTTTTTTATTAGTAATATTTAGTTTCCTCTAGTGTCCAATATTTATCTTGTGGGTTTTTTTAAAATCAAAACAAAAGTATTTTCCCACAGGAAGGATTCTTTATAAATAATTCCAAAATTTTATTCAAATTTATCTGGACTCAGTCCATTTGTAACTTTCCAAAATCAAAATTTTAATCAGCCTTTTGTTATTTATTCAATAGAGAGATAGATAGAGACAGAGACAGAGATAGAGATGAGAGAGAGAGAAAGAGATACAGAAATGGATAGATACAGATACAGATAGATACAGATAGATATAGATATAGGATTGAAGGAAACTTACCAAATGCTATCACAAAGCAATTAACAATCAGTTTTCTAAAGTGAGTAGAAAGGGAAATATGCAAACCCAATGTCTATAAAGGCAACAAGTTTGGCTGAAGATGGCATTGCCTCATATCCAGTGGTGGGATTCAGCCAGTTCACACCACTTTGGCAGAACTGGTAGCTAACTTTTTGTTGCCCAGTCCCAGAATGGACCTCCGGAAGTGGCATCTACACAGAGAGCTGGTTGTTCACATATTTGAATCCCACCATATATCCTAGAGACTTAAACCCACTAGAGGCAGCTATCTTGCAGCTTCCTCCTAAGAAGCATCTGTCTGGAGCATTTATGAGTGATCTCAGATTTTCTCCTTGTCCATACAGGAATTATTGAAGAGCCAGGTTACTTGCCAGCTGACCTACTTGCCATCTTGCCACAGTCTTTAGCTGTGCTTTTCACAGAGCTATCTTCAGTCCACCATTTTTTCTTCCAGAGGTATGACCCTTGTAAAAGGATTCATAGATGAAAGATAAAACCAATTAATCTAAATAGTTGCAAAACAGCAACTATTTAGATGGCGTATCTTCAGAAAGGAGATTGAATGAGGTAGATACATGATCTTATTCAGTAGGCTTACACTTAAGCTGAGCCCAATTGCACAAAGGATCAAAAGTATTTTTGGTTAACTATGGTTACTCTGCCATCAAATCCATCCCATTCTTTTTTTCTCTCTTCTTGTACATGATATATTTTAATACTCTTTGCTTTATGGTTATTTTTCTTTCTTTTTCTGTAGAGCAAGACTGAAACTCCAAAGCAGATACAACTTTTAATCAATGCATTTGTTTAAAGTATCTAGTCTGTTTTTTTCCCTTGTATTATTTCATCAGGGATGTGGCTGTCATTTTATCATGTCTATTTGCTTTAGGCATGCCTCAACCACAGGCAATTTCAGCAATGTTCCTCGAGGCACATTCTTCAGTCCCCAAGTCCCTTTCACTAAATCTTAAAATGAGCTGCACTGTGACGCATTTATACATATTAGTGAGAAGATACCATGGTTTGAATCTTGCCCTTAGGGTTAAGCTCTGTTTGGAAGTGCCAAAATGGTTTTATCAGTTCCCAGCTGATAGTGTGACACATGGTCATTCATTCATGAGCTGCAAATATATTCATCAGAGTGACTTTGGTGCACCAAAAAGGACTGTACAATGCTTCAACTATCTTTAGTGTATGATGCCCAAAGTGGTGGAAAGCAATTAGAGCAGGGGGTTGACAGGGATGAGTGGAAAAATACTTTAATTTTAACTGGGTGCATTATTGCATGTTTTTTCTCACTTTACTGAAGGTTATATATTAGGCAGATGCAGGAAATGAACCTGTAACTAAAACTGCTTCTTCCAGCTCGCCTGCTTATTAAAGCATAAAGTAGAAATACATTTTACTTATTTTTCAGAATCTTGGGTAGCATTCAAAATAATATTCCAAGCATAGCCTCCAACCTGTGAAGGGATCTTCCTGAAGCTGAATCTTGATACTATTACTTTCACCAGAAGATTCTGAATGTCAATAGAATTCATGTTGGCATGCAGATTTGTGACACACAGTTCTGTTAGCTAATCAAGTATCCATATCTCTTTAAGCCATCTGGAATATAGATGGATGGATAGATGAGAAAGACAGACAGACAAACAGATAATAACATTCTCTATTAAAGGAAACGTGAATATTTGTGAAAGCTTATAGCATAAATACTGTTTCATTCTAGAGCTGCCTAAATTTGCATTCCCATTTCAAATTTAGATCAGGATATTTAGTAAATGGGAATTAATGGAATGTCAGTGCCATCAAGCAAACTGGTTGTTGTTTCTCTTTTCAAGAAAGGAATTAAAGTAGTTTTCTACAATATGTAAATCATGTATGAAGTTTGCTGTCTTTCAATTAATATCAAACAACTATGGGACAATTGGAAAGGAGTGGGCCTTTGCAGTTTACTGCAGATACTACTATTTCATGCCATAAAAACATTTTAAATGTGCATTATGAATACCAGAATAACAGAATTGCAAGGGACCTTGGCGGTCTTCTAATCCAATCTCTTCCTGCTCAATCAAGCAGGCAATCCTAGACCATTCCAGACAAATGGCTGTCCACTGTTTTCTTAAAAGATCATATTGAGAGATAAGATCATATCACCAAATGGTGACCATCAGATTTACTCTTTATGCAATATATTTTGAACAGATATTGTTATTTCCATGAAGGACTGCAAAAAACAAAAACAAAAAAAACAACAACACACAACTGAATACAGCATTAGAGAAAGAGTAAGTGATGAATCCCACGTCTTTTTAAGAAATATTTCTGAGAATATTGCTATATGGCAAGCTAATTTCTTTCTCAGTGGCATGTTAGAGGAACAAAGGAATGTTATGACTGGGGAGTATTTTTTTAAAAAATGAAATAACTAAATAAACATGTCTGGAATGATAAGCCATTTGCTCCATTTAAATGATTAAAATTCACCCCATACCCCCAAATTGTTCAATATTTTCCCCATTTTCGCAGAGGATTAATGGTCCATGAAAACAAAAAGAAATATTCAGTGCAGTTTCAAAGCAAGCCTCATACATACAAACTCTATTCCTTTCAGGGCAAGCAGTGTTATAGTGAAGTATAGCAAAAGACTGAAACACAGTAAGTCAAAGAAACTGGAAGCAGGAAATAAGGGGAGAAAAAAGAAATCTAACTACATCTAGTTTACACTGACAACGTTCACTACTCCTTTAGATATTTTTCTTTATTATTACAAGCTATTGTAGTTTCTACTCCATCCATGTTCTGAATGACAAAAATTGTAACCAGTCCCAATATTCATGGTCTTTAGCTCCCTTTTTGGCCCATTCACTCCTCCTTCATGTATTTGTTTTGCAAATCAGTCCTTGTCCACTCTCTCAATATGATCAAATCACTTTAGCATATTTCTTTCAAGCAATTTACTCATTCATTTATCACCTTATGAAATATAACTCTGATTTGTGGATTGAAATATAGGTTTGCTGCTAAGAGCTTAACTAGCTTGTACTTGGGAAGAAGGAATACATGTAGGAGGAAGCACTTTCCTTTTTTTAAAAAAAAAATAAAGTTCTAAGAATGTTAGCTGACATATCTTTAGTTACTACCAAGCTGCCAGTTCCCATAGAGAAAAAATTGTATAATAAAGAAAAAGTAGTGTAACTCCATTCGTACTAGATTCCATGTCATTCTTTATCAGCACACAAGAAAGTACAGGCAGCTTATTTTTCTTGTGCACCCTGAAAGGTTGATTATGTTCTCAGAAATACTCTTTGCCATTATTCAGGGATGCAGCTTGCTATTGAATTTGGGCCTCTCATTGCCCTGTTACTAAGCCACCAGATCAAACTGAAAAAACATGTGTCAGCGTCCCCTATATTATCTTTGGACCTCACGAGTGCCACATTCAGATCATAACATTTATGTTTGAAAATGCCATTCAAGGTTGCCACTTCTATACATCAGGGTACCACCAAAAATGGTTTACATAGGGACAGCGAAAAAGATGTAAAGATAATCATTTTGGTGTATGTTTTCTTTGTGTAGGAGAGTATGCGTTCCTTATTATTTTACGCGGTAAGGTTTTGGAATGTTTATCCTCATCCAAATGTTTTTATAACTTCATGAACATGTCAAAGGTCCTCTGCGGGGATTCTATGGGAAAATGTAGAATGGCCTGCACATAAGAAACAAGGAAAACATCTCAGCATGAGACACCATGGAAGTTAAAATGAAGCATCTTTAGACGTTAAAATGAAGCATCTGCATCTCTGCACATGGTGCTTTCAAGATTTTTAATGGGAGGTCCCTATTAAAAGGACAAACATGATATTATGCTCTGATCTGGAATGAAAAATGGATTCCATTACAAACCCTGCAGAGTTCTAATCATTAGTTAAAATGCTTATCCTTATTTTCTAAATAAAGAATACAGATTATTACTTTATTTAAGAAAAAAAATGTAATATGCAGAGATTCACAGATACACATGTCACATAACAATATATTATAATGATAATTAGTATAAGATAACTAGGTAGCTAAAATCTCATTTTTGGATGAATTCAATACTAAGGAAATAAGTATCACAAAACTTAAAAGGCAAAATGGACTTACCACATTTCATATATTAAATAATAATGACAAGCAGTGCACTTAATCCCATAGGAAAAATATGTACAGGCATTCTCTGTGATTTTTAAAATTAGAACAAATGTTACTAGCCCATTTATGTCAAAGAAATTTCATTATTTTTTTTTAAAAAAAACTCCTACCTTCTGATATTTATCAGATGAATATATTAGTTTTCTTCCGTGAGAAAGAACACCTCCTTTTATATTGCAAAAGTGATAATGGAATCCAATAAGATATGATGCACATGTTAGATCCAGATTAAGTTTGCTGAAAATAAATTCCACTGAAATCAATGGGGCTCTCCAGCAGTCATTAGTTAACTGAAGTGTACTGATTGCAGCAATACCTAAAATGCCACTAATAGTACAGTAAATAGTGGGGCAGCCTTAGATTGGGTCTCACCCTTGATTTCCAGTTGTGCAACAAATGTGTAAACATATTCCTTTTGTTGACAGCAATTGCAAAACCATAATATATAAAAAATATTAATTGTTCCTATATTGTTAATTGGATTACCTCTCTAAAGTCTATATATTTTAGGCAGCTCGATATCATAAAATAACCAATGTGCATAAATGAAGTGTTCTCACAATAAGCACTTCAATAAAGGGTTGATTTACATGCATCACTGGAACTTTATTGGAAAAATGCAGGATTTCTAGTATTTTGGCATTATTGAACGTAAATGGTATCAATAGAAATGTATTAATTAAAGTAAGTGAAAAAGTGTGTTAAAATTTAAAACAATGTGTACGATCCAGTACATGCTTGATTTATGCCAGAGGTGGTCAGAAGTAACAAACTCTAAAGGAAATCCAAGTTGAAATGCAATAACAAGTGCCAATAATGGAGAGCATTTGTAGCTCAGGGTTGTAATGAAGAGCTTTCTGAACTTGGCTGTTTGAGAGCACTGATGATGCTACCAAGTTTGGGCAATGAAATGCCTGCAAGAAAACAACGAAGCTCAGAGATCTCCAAGGACCACCAAGGACTACCTCCAGTAGCCAATCTGAGAGACCCATACCAGTGAGGACTGAAAATAAGCCCAGCAACTAAGAAACAAAAACTTTTAAACCTGCACTATCGCAGCCCTGCCCAAACTTAGCTGGAAGCCATCAGAGAAGGCCTAAACCAGGGGTAGGCAACCTTGATTCTTTTATGACTCGTGGACTTCAACTCCCAGAATTCCTCAGTCAGGCTGGCTCAGGAATTCTGGGAGTTGAAGTCCACGAGTCATAAAAGAGCCAAGGTTGCCTACCCCTGGCCTAAACCTACTCATGAATATCTGATCCACAGCACTACTTTGGATTGGATGGGGCAGCCCTCTTTTTCAAATCAGAGAGAGTTTTCTATGGAAAACCTTCACTTCCACCTTCTATGGAAGTCGGTCAGAGAACTGTCCCTAGGTGAGGTAGCATCATAGGTTTGCCCTGAGGTTACCGGAGAAAATGGCTCTTCTGAGCTTTCCAGATATATTTCTTCTGACCTCTTTTTGGCCTGCAGTGTATTTATGGTACTTCTGAGAAAGCCTGCATAAGACTGTATTGTTGGGTTTAAAGACTCAATCAGATTGTTACATTGCGTATGCATGTGGTTGGGTGCTTTGTTTTATGAAAAATGTGGAAGCAGAACAGATTTATGAATGGACATGTGCAGAAGTGACATGGTTTGAAAAAAAACCCTATCAGTACATGTCGTATTGGGCATAAAGATTGTCAGATATAATAGAAAAAAATCCACATATTATGTCTAGTTTGATGACATTCTGATCACACAGAAGTTCTAAGTTTCCTGTACCTTGGAAAATGTAACCTATAGCAAGACAAAAAGTATATTAGTCCCCCCCCCCTCTCTCTCTCTCTCTCTGTGTGTGTGTGTGTGTGTGTGTGTGTGTGTGTGTGTGTGTGTACATTAGTGAGCCACAGAGCAACTGAAAGTTATGAAGGTAGGAAAAAAAGGCAAATCTTTCTATATTTCTCATTCTTTCTTTCACCATCTATTATTCTGTACAACTTCAACAGTCTGCATATGGGATATTTTTGTAGCCTGTGTCAGTGATAACAGGTTTCCAGGATGAAGCGTTCAGTCTTTGCCACAGTTTTTTTGACCTTCCGTTCCTCCCCATGAAGTCTCCCAAATGCAGCCAGCAGTTTGGAACAGATGACAACACTGTTCCTTTGTTCTGCTATCCTGTGGCTGGAGGCACACAGGGAGCTTCTCTGCACAGTTGGTCAGTATTATGTGCATTTTCTTTTCTTTCCTTTCCTTTTTGATATAGCAAACACTAAGAAAGCACAATAGCACAACTTGGCATAAATGATATTTTAATAAGATAAACAGACACATAAGCCCTTATAGATGTGCGTATGGGGTGAGAAAAATAAGTCTATAAACAGAATAAGCATTTACATAAACACCACAGAAAGATATAATCTAGCTCTCTTTTCTTGTACTATTCATCTCCATGCAATGAACTATTTATCACTAGGAAGGCAAACAAAAAAGGATAGTTCAACGGTCCAAGGTATTTGCTGTCAACTTCAGTGGAAAAAAATATAAAATGTTATTCCAAGGACAAGCCTTTCTCTTTGGCCTGAGTGTGTACACACACACACACACACACACACACACACACACACACACACACACATAAAGACAAGTGCTTTAATAGCTTAATATGTTGTCATTAATGGGTTTTGACTATTGTAAAAGAAAGAAGACAACAATGTTTTAAGCAAATGTTAAATACTTGGAATCTTTGGATACATTTCCTTCAAATAATAATAATAAAGTTGGAAGGGACCTTGGAGGTCATCTAGTTCAACCACCACTTCTGGAGGAAGGTTGTTCCACTGGTTATTTGTTCTAACTGTCAGGAAGTTTCTCCTTAGTTCTAGGTTGCTTCTCTCCTTGATTAGTTTCCATCCATTGCTTCTTGTCTTACCTTCAAGTGCTTTGGAGAATAGCTTGACTCCCTTTTCTTTGTGGCAGCCCCTGAGATATTGGAACACTGCTATCATGTCACCCCTAGTCATTCTCTTCATTAAAGTAGACATATCCAATTCCAGCAACCGTTCCTTATATATTTTAGCCTCCAGACCTCTAATTATTTTTTTTGCTCTTCTCTGTACTCTTTCTAGAGTCTCAACATCTTTTTTACATCATGGTGACCAAAATTGGATGCAATATTCCAAATGTGGCCTTACCAAGGCATTGTAAAGTGGCATTAATACTTCATGTGATCTGTTTGTATATCATCTATGTCTGTCTGACTGTCTGTCTGTCTGACTGACTGACTGTCTAATTATCTAGCTATTATTATTATTTGGTCCTCAAATAGCCAGGTGTTCAGAATGGATTTGAAATTTTTATCCACCTATCAAATCCTTCCCAAGGTCATGGAATAGGCAGATCTGGATATGTTAAAGACAGTGGTGGGATTCAAATATGTGAACAACTGGTTCTCTGTGTGGATGCTACTTCTGGAAGTCTGTTCTGGGTCTGGACAACAAAAAATTAGCTACCGGTTCTGCTGAAGTGGAGCGAACCGGCTGAATCCCATCACTGGTTAAAGGTATTTTCACAAACTGTAAGTAAAGTAAAGCAAGTAAAACTGCTTTTTAAAACTGACTGATAGTGGTTACGTTGATACCAGTGGTGTTCAGGTGGTGCTCCAGTTGTTTTGGGATTGCATCTAAGGCACCTATTGCTATTGGTACTACCTTTGCTTTCTTTTGCCACAGTCGTTCTATTTCTATTTTGCAGGTCTTTGTACTTTGCTATCTTCTCCAGTTCTTTCTCTTCTATTCTGCTGCCTCCAGATACCCCCCCCCATGTCCAATATTTAGAGGGGTTTTTTATCTTTCTTATCCATAATTGTTAAGTCGGGGGTATTATGTGGAAGGTGTCTGTGTGTTTGAAAGTCCCAGACTAGTTTCGCTTCTTCATCTTTTCATCATTTTCTCTATTTTATGGTTCACCACTTCTTGCTTGCAGTCAAATGGTATTTCTTGCAGATCTTCCAATGCATCATTGTTGCTACTTTATCACACTGCTAAATCACATTATTGATTTATTTCATTAGATAAATGAATGATTATTATATGGAGATGATATATAGATACATAGATGATATATAGATATATAGATGATATATATGTATCATCTATGTATCTAGGCTCATCATAGGGGCTCTATATTAACCACCCAAATAAGAACAACCAATACAAAAACTTATAATGACCAGCAAGGTAAAAGAAAATCTAATAAACTTTAGCTCTACTGAATTCAGCTTACTTCATGCCTGGAAACACAGTCAAAACCATTTGCAGCTTCTGAAAATCTTGGATGACCCTTAGGGACTTCATAAAGTTGTTATCCACATCTCATTTCAACCTGAGAGACAGATTTTCAAAGTATAATCATATTTGATGTCAACCAAATTTAAATCTATTAAAATTAAATCAAATTTAATTTTAAATCAAATTTAATTTTAATTTTAACTACACTGAGAGCCAGTGTAGTGCATGCCCCCCCCCCAAAAAAAATTCTGTGAGCAGCACAAGTTCATCTTCCCAACTCACTATATGGCCTCCCCCAGTGGCTTCATCTCAGTATTAAGTAGCAGGAAGGAGGGAACCCTTTACCCCTGTGTAACCCCATAATGAAGTAGCCATCAATTTGATCCCTGTTATCACTGACTGGAATTGTTTACTGAAAAATGAATGAATTCCCTGCATAACAGTGACCCCCATCCCCTGCTCTTTACAGCTCCAGGAGGATGCAGTACATGGTCAACGGTACTGAAAGCCACTGAGAAATCCAACAAGACAAGGTCAGATGCATTATACATATCCAAGTCATGATAAAAGTCATTCATTAGAGTGGCCAATGCCATCTCAGTCCCAAGCCCAGGTCTGAACCCAGACAGATATGAGTCCAGATACTCTGTTTCCTCTAGATGTCTATGGAGATTCTCAGTCATCCAGGTCATGGTTGACATTTTTTTTTCAAAAGGCAACTGAAATATCCCCCCCCCTTTTGAGGAAGAAGAAGATATTTTGCTTCTCTTCCAAGAAGCTACATCAGTGTAAGTAGCTGAGAGCACTCTTATCTATTAAAAATAACTGTCTGAAAAGAATCCCAGATAATATTCCAGCCACTGCACAAGACACCATCCATATGGAGTCCAAACCAGAGGGCTGCACTGGAAAATGTTGTATTAATTGATCACAATGGTTGCCTGGGCACTTCATAGTCCAGCTCTTACACAAAAAGGACTTGGCCATTTGAAATAAAAAAAGTCAGTTTACAACCCAACAACACAATAAGGGAAAAGAAGTGAGAATGCTTTGACTTATTGAAGAAAAAAGGTAGGTTATATATCTCAACTAATCATAACAATTGTACTGATTCTCCACTAATTTTTGAAGGTCCCATACCAAGGTATGTTTTGACTTGAAAATTAGCACAGTTCTGCTCAGCAGCTATTCTACACTAAATCTGAAGCAGAAACAGAAACAGATATGTATATGTGTTTTTCTGTGTGTGTACACCTTACAATGGCAATAATACAAAGTAAAATATATGAAGGTATAAAGAACTGTTTTCCAATATTATTCATAGCAATTATAAGTACAATTTTATTTTAAGTTCTCTCTCTCTCTCTCTCTCTCTCTCTCTCTCTCTCTCTCTCTCTCTTTCTCTCTCTCACACACACACCATCATAACACTTCTTTCTATAATCTATCCTGTCTAATCATCAAAACCATAAATAATAGCTTCATTTTTTTTTCATTTTCACACAAAGTCCACGAGGGGTTTTCATTCACCAGTAAATGTAGATACTGTCCTTTCAAACAGATTTTACTTTAATGAACTCTGGATGCAATACTTTTGATAGATTTTTATATATGTTTAATGGAACTAAATGTGAAAAAGTAAAATGTAAGCATTTCGTTATTTCAGTGATTGATTTCAATTGACTAGATTTAACCTTACCCTCAATGAGAATAAGAAATGCTTACATTTGGCTAGTTAAAAAACTGTTATGTCACAAAGAAGCCTAGACTCTAGAAATTACTGAGGGGAAAAGAGTGGAAAAATCATATATGTGTAGAATTCATTAAAACTACCTCAGTGTTTCAATTTGGATCTATTTATACATGTGCAAGAAGCAAGACTATAATGTAACACCACCACAGGTATTACTAATTTCATTGCACAATCCACAAATGGATTAAACTTCAGTATGAATTAGAATAACATGCATTAAAGTGTCATCTACTTTACTTACTTTGCATAATTTCTAAAAGAAAGTAAAAGATGACTGCAGATGTCCTCTTAATCCTCAAAGGTCTCATTTAAAACACTATCACATTCATTGCCCTCTAAAGAGGAAATAAGGCTGCAAGTTTCCTTACTGCACACTTCATGAGTTATTCATTCCCATTTGCTTCAATTGTCACTTTACATAGTTTCTACATTAAGCAAAAATGAGGAAGAGGAATCAAAACAAACTTTCTAAACTCACTCTAATGGCAGACATTGAATTACAGATCTATTAGATCTGGGATATTATGAAAATAATTCCAAGTGACAGGATATAATAAACCAGATTGTTTAATGTAAACAAGCCTGTGGTTAAAAAGAGTCACTAAGCTTTCATTGGTCAAACTGCCGATGTCGTCAGAGTTGGAATAAAAGGAGATCTGGGAGCCAGCTCATATAACCTCCTGCCTCTGCGCCCAGCTCCTTGAGCGCGTCATCGGCCCGTTGATTGTACTCATCCGTACGGCGCTGAGTTGTTCCGCATCTGGCATCCTGTCCTTGGCCTGCTAGTTGTTTTATGATCCTCAAGTGCTCTTCTGGTATGTGTGCAAGCACCTGGAGGGCGGCTGTCAGCACGTCCCTGCACCTGGTCTCCCTCCCCTCCCATTCTGGGGGGATCTTTTTTTATTGAAAAGTTTTCTAAAAATTACAGTATACACCCCAAAACCCACCCACCCTAAACCCCCCTCTCCCTCCTCCACTTCCCAGAGCTGAGTACCAGGTTACAAATAGAATAATCAAACTCTAACTAACATTAACCAACTATATAAATAACCAAGTCCATAATGCGCTTTAACTCCCCTTTAACATAGGTATAAACAAATTAAAAATAAACATAACAATATAAAAAAGTCAATATTATTAAACAATACAATATCCAAATTGTTAACAATACTAACACTAAAAATAATAATAAAACTAATAAAAATTCTACTATAATAAACTATTAATAATAATAATATTCTAAAATTTACTCATAAACTAAATGGAACTTTTTAGTCCCATATTTATTCTGAATGTAATCTATCCATCTTCTCCAGACCGAAATGTATCTTTCTTGTGAATGATCCTTCAAGTAAACAGATATTTTCACCTTTTCTGCTAAATTTGACACTTTAAGCGTCCATTCTTCTATAGTAGGCAAACAATCCTTCTTCCAATATCGCCCTATTAATAACCTTGCAGCTGTTATCAAATTCAACATCAAGTTAATTTCTTTAACATCACAATCTACAATAAAACCTAATAAAAATAATTGTGGAGTAAACTTTATCTTTCTCCTAAAAATCTTTTGAATGTTCCACCAAATTTTAATCCAAAAAGCTTTTATATTTCTACAAGTCCACCCGATATGAAAATAAGTAGCATCCAAGCTACCACATCTCCAACATTTGGACTGTAAATTAGGATACATACAAGACAACTTTTTAGGATGCCATCTATAAAACAGATGCCATCTATAAAACATTTTGTAAAAATTTTCTCTTAAATTTTGGGCCTGGGTAAATTTTACATTTCTAACCCAAATTACCTCCCATATATCCAATGGAATCAGTTCTTGAATATTTTGGGCCCATTTTACCATATAATCTTTAACTAAATCCATTTCCGTATCCAATTCTATTAAAGCATTATAAATTCTCCTTATATGTGCTCGATTTTGATCTTTAATCTGTATTACCAAATTCTCATCCATTAAGGTGATACCAACCTTTTGATCTAACTTCCACCTAGCCAACAATTGATTATACTGAAAGACTGTACCATATTTTTTTGCTTTAACTCAACTAACGATTTTAATTGCCAATCATTCCCTACCAATCTAAGTATTTCCTTATAAGAAATCCTATCCAAATTCACACCCATAGATACCCCCTATATCATGTGTCCAGGAATCCCCCAGATTGGTATTTTATAATTTAACTTATAATAATACTTCTTCCAGACACGCAATAAAGCACTTCTTAAAATATGAGATTTAAAAGCTTGGTCAACTTTTTTGTTATAAATTAAGTATGCATGCCATCCATATAATAAATCCCATCCCTCAAGATGAAGTATACTTTTATTTGTTAAATTAAGCCAATCACTAACCAATGTTAAAACCACCGCATCATAGTGTAATTTCAAATTAGGCGCCTTAAGTCCTCCTCTTTTCCGTGCGTCTTGTAAGATCTTAAATTTAATTCTTGGTTTTTTTTCCGCCCAAATGAATTTATTAATGCTCTTCTGCCATTCATCCAAATTGGCATCTTTTTTCAAAATAGGTATATTTTGAAACAAGAAAAGAAACTTTGGTAGAACATTCATTTTAACAGCTGCAATTTTCCTTCTGGGGGGATCTTGAGTGTTGTATCTCATGCGATTCAGGCCCACTGTTGGGCTATTATCCTTCCCCACCCCTAAGGCTGTTGTCATCCTGCCCATAACTCCCCCGTGCCAGTCCTGCAAAGAGCGGCTGTTCCAGCATTTCTGCTCTCCATCTTCCCCCTCCCTCCCGCTCCTTCCAGATCGCCTCTGTGCATCCATCCCCGGCTTACAGCTGTAGTGCGCCGTTGGTCCATCATCTCCTCCCATGAGAGTTGTGGCCACCTCACCTGTAGAGCTATCACTCCAATCGTGCAAAGAGCTGTCCCATTGTTTTGATCTCTGGTTTCTCTCCCCTTTAACCAGGACATCGTCCTCTCTAGAGATCGTACCAATTACATTGGGGAAACAACTAAAAGGCTGAAGACTAGGGTCCATGAACATGAGCTGGCAATTAGAAGGCAAGAGCAACGCTCACAAGTGTGGGCCCACATGTCCAGCTTTGACCACACATTCGATCTGGCCAATACAGAGGTTATAGCTCATGAGACCACCAAGGGTGGCCCTTTACTCAAAAAAGCCTGGATCTCTGATGAAAATTCCATCAACCAGCATATAGATCTTTTCCCAGCCTATCAGACCCTCAGAGTGTGGAAAAAACAGTGCTATGGTCTACTGAGAAGACACTTGGCCCATTCTTCACAGGATTGGAGTGGCAGAATGACCGATGAGACAGGTACGATCTCTAGAGAGGATGGCGACCTGGTTAAAGGGGAGAGAAACCAGAGATCAAAACATTGGGACAGCTCTTTGCATGATTGGGGCGATAGCTCTACAGGTGAGGCGGCCATGACTCTCATGGAAGGAGATGATGGACCAACGGTGTGCCATGGCTATAAGCCAGGGATTGACATGCAGAGGCGATCTGGAAGGAGGGGGAGGGAGGGGGAAGATGGAGAGAAGAAATGCCGGAACAGCCGTTCTTTGTAGGACTGGAACGGGGGAGTTACAGGTGAGATAACAATGGCCTTGGGGGTGGGGAAGAATAATAGCCCAACAGTGGGCCTGAAACACAGCGTGAGATACAACACTCAAGATCCCGCCCAGAATGGGAGGGGAGGGAAATCAGGCACAGGGATGTGCTGACAGCCACCCTCCAGGCGCTTGCACACGTGCCAGAAGAGCGCTTGAGGATTGTAAAACAACCAGCAGGGCCAAGGACAGGTTGCCAGATGCGGAACAACTCAGTGCCATATGGATGAGTACAATCAATGGGCCGATGCCGCACTCAAGGAGCCGGGTGCAGAGGCAGGAGGTTATATGAGCTGGCTCCCAGATCTCCTTTTACTCCAACTCTGACGACGTCAGCAGTTTGGCCGACGAAAGCTTAGTGACTCTTTTTAATCAGACTGTTTACATTAAACAGTCTGGTTTATTATATCTTGGTGTTCGTTTCTCTTTCTAACTTGATTAATATGTTGCCCAGGATTCACATTTTTAGTATTTTAAAGGATTTAGTATTTTAAAGGATATATATATATATATATATATATATATATATATATATATATATATATATATATGTCTTTGGTTGTTCAGGTTTTCTCCCGCGTAAAATTGGAAGTGTCTTGGCGACGTTTCAACGAAGTCCCATTCGTCATCTTCAGGCTGGTGTTTTCAGCTTCGTGCTTTGAGCAGCAACTCCTCGAAGCACAAAGCTGAAAACACCAGCCTGAAGATGATGAATAGGACTTCGTTGAAACGTCACCAAGACACTTCCAATTTTACGCGGGAGAAAACTCAAACAACCAAAGACCTACATATATATATTCCTATATATATATATATGAAAAGCGAACACCAGGATAAAAATAAACAGGACTGTTTAATATAAACAAACCTGTGAGTAAAAAAGTTACTTACTGAGCTTTCATCAGCCAAACTACTGACATCATCAGAGCTAAAATGCTAGGTGATTAGGAGCTTGCCAATATACAGCTGCCTGTCTCTGTGCCCGGCTCCTTGAGCGCATCATTGGCCCATTAGCTATGTTACTCTGCAATGTGTTAAATTGATTCTCATCCGGCAGCCTGTTGGTGGATCTGATGATTTTAGCTCCCTCTCCCTGATCCTGCAAAGAACAACTATTCAGATGTTCCTGCTTCATACTCCCCCTTCCTTTTTTGTCTCTCTTTCCAAGCATCTCTTGCTGCCTCACCTGCAGCCCTATCACTCCAGTCCTGCCAGTTGCTATCTCATTGTGGTGTCACCCGGCCCCCCTCCTCTTTTGCCAATTCGATAAATATATATTTCTTACCCTTATATGTACTGATAAGGTAAGCTTTTGAAGTTATATATAAGAAATAGAGGAATAGGTTACAAATCAAAACAATATGATATCCTGAGCAATTCATAAAGATAGCTAAGATTTCAGAGAGAGTATCTTTTAGTTTGGTCATAAACACAAATTCCTGAGATATATTCTTTCAGGTCAATTCAGTACATTGACATATTCAGGTGCAAGAAGGGTAATAACAAAAAGAGAAGACTGCCAGGTTAAAAAAATAGCCGCACAGACATTACAGAATGAACTTTATTAGCCTGGGGAAGAATATTTATCCGAAACATCTTGCCATGTGTGAAACAGATACAGCTGTGTAATAGTATGGTCATTTTTATCTTGTCTAGAAGAAGATGACACAAGAGATGAACTCATAGTGAAGAGAAACTCAAGTCCAAGACAGAATCTCCATTGCAGAACAACTTTGAGATATTAGTAGGTTCACTTACTGTGTGGTTTTCTTTCTTTCTTTTTTTCAAATCACTGCATGCATTTCCTTCTGGTAATGGGTTAAATATCTCATTTTATCTGGATTGATTTCTGCATTTCCAAAGCATGTTGTGGAGGTGATATTTTGAACTCTTTATTGAAGGGAAATGCAGGGTAAAACATTTGAAATGAGTTTACTTGATTGTATTGGAGCACTCAATATTTTCTGATTAAAAAGTAAAACTTTCTAAATAAGATTATATTCAAAGAGCTCATTGCACCAAAAAATGGATAAATGTTCTTGGCTCCTGAAGTTATGAGCCCATAAATCAGAATCTTATCATATTTTTCCTATGTTTTCAATATGCCACTTGAAGGAACACAACTCATTAGGGGGGGAGACTGCAGGATCTTCAGGACTGTAGCATCTGGGTAGCAATCCCCAGCCTTCCACCTTGTAGTGTGTAAACCCTTGGAAATGGCCCAGATTCAGCATTCAATACCCAAGTGCAGTTCTCCTAAAGCAGAAACCTTTATAGTAATAGTTTGAATTCAATAGGGCTTAGTTTCAGGAAAGTATGTAATAGTTGTGGCTTTGCAGTATAATTCAGAAAGGGGACAGAAAACGAAAAGGCAACAAGTAAACAAAATGGACAAAGAGATAATAAACTAATTGGAGTCAAAGTTATTATTAAAGAGGAGACCAAGATGGGGAGCATTTGTTCAAGCAATCATTAGCAGTTGGATCCAGCTCGGTAAAATCTAAGTACACAGTTATAAGCCTCAATCTATGAAAGAGGATTTATTCTGGTAGGTAGATATAAGACTGCAACTTAAAGCATAGTTTCTAATTACTTTACTCTTTCTCCTCACTCTTTTGACTAGCTCTGACAAACTTATCTTTAAATATACTTCTCTTTATATCACATTCAGCTTTATTCTCTTCAGCATAAGCTCTTGTCCCAGCTCTCCAATGCTGAGGGGGTGGGGGATGAAAAGAGCATACTGATTATTTCACTGCTATTTCTGCGTATCATTTTTATTAAAAATAAAGTGGGGGGAAATATGACAGGGTGTATTACTGTTCTGCCTGAAAACCCATTGGTTCATGGGTCAATGGAACTGAAGGAAACAATCACTCCTAATCTCCATATTGAATCTGTGCATGAAAGAGAAAAGGACAAGGAACATCTGGCACTCCAAGTGCTGGCAAATAACAAATCCCAGCATCTTTCATCATTTACCATGCTGGCTAGGATATCTGGGAGTTGTTGAGCAACCTTTAGAGGTTTTTCACTTCTTTCCAGATAGATGATTAAATTAAGGAACTCCATTCCATAGCAGAAGGGTTGCTTCTTTCAGATTGCTTCATGGTGACTTCAGTTAAAATGATTTCACATTGTGAAAACATCTGTCTAGGATGCGGAAAGACTGTAGAGATGCTGAAGCCAGAAGATGAGATGCTGTTGACTTGGTATCAGGCAGGTTCTTATTCTTATTGCTTGGCACAACAGCTTCTCTCACACAACTAATTCCCTGTGGCCCATGAGAATCTGCAGCCTGAACCTAATTCACGATGGACTTATTAATGTTTCAAAATGTTATTCTCTTCCTGAGAGTGTTGCTTTAAGAAGACACATTCATGCCATTACGGAAAGAGAATTATTATTTTTTTTTACTTGCTCAGGAAAAAAAACCCTTTAATAACACAGTTGGGATCATGGCCTTTATGAATTATGGGCCTTTCACTCTGTAGTTATAAATGATAATGCTTACTCACTCTTCACTGTGAAGTGTTATTAATAGTAGGTTTGATTTAACACTGTGGTCATTAGAATTCCCTGGAGATGTATAATAAATGTCACTAGTTGTTGTTAGAGAGCCAAAGGTTTAGTTACCTACGACCTATATGTCCTATACTACCTATAATGACTATATATTTATTTTCATTTTAAGAAGCCTTAAGATGTATGTACACACACTTAGGCACACACACACACACACACACACACACACACACACACACACACACACTGAACTGCTGCTGCCTATTTCCAAACAAATAAACCTTGCCAAGCAATTTGGGTGCTTGGCAACCAGTGTAGATTTACAATGGTTGCAGCATCTTGCAGTCATGCAACTGCCATTTGTGATCTTCACAGGTGATTACCAATAAACAAAGGTGATGGGGAAGCCAGCAGGAAACTGCAAGTCATGGTCACATGACATTGCGCTTAATGAACATGGTGATTTGCTTAACATCCACAGCCAGATCTGACATGGTATGTTGGTCACAGTCAAGTGATATTTCACTTTGTGGTCAATAAGTGAGAACTATCTGCACATAAAATAATCTAGCTATCATAGTTATTGGTTTCATAAGTTCAGTTTATTTACTTATTTTTGTGTAGTGGTAAAACAAAACAATTTGTTCATTTGTTCCTTTAAATCTGTTACAGGCTTTTCAGGACAGGGCACATCAAATGTCCCAGGTCACATTTAGATCCAGGAAAAGAAACTTCTTCCTGGGAAGCATCCTGGAATAATCACTAAACTGGGCCTTGCAAGTGACCAAATTGCTTAGGACAGGTACGAGAAATATGCCTCTTTATTATGAGACCACAGATTTATCACTGCAAGGCAGCAGTTCCTCCCTCTAAAAGTAATGCTACAAACAGCCAAGAGGTGTTCCATTTGGCTGAGTCTTCCGAAACATTTTTTTAAAATTATTATTCCTATGAATTCCTCCAAGAACTCTGGAGCAATGATAGAAAAAAGAGGCACAACTGCATGATTTCCTTGGGGGTATCATGAAGTTCCAGCAGTTCCTCAGACTGGGGGAATTTTCTCAGTGTGATTATGACAGCTACAGTATACTAGGCAGGTTGATCTCAGTTGTCCAGCCAATTACCCTTTTCAGGGGAGAACAAAAGGCTCTTAGTTCCTGAGGGTTGCTAGAGCTCCTTCCTGGAATCTTCTTTAAAAAACTGTCACTCCCCTTCTTCCATTGGTGGGGTTCAAATGTAAACAACTAGTTCTCTGTGCGGATGCTGCTTCCGGAAGTCCATTCTGGGCCTGGGCAACAAAAATTAGCTACCAGTTATGCCAAAGTGGTGCGAACCGGCTGAATCCCACCACTGCCTTCTTCCATGTTTTTTTCCTAGACAAGGAAGGAGGATCTTCAGAATGAGGATACTTTGGTCTACTTTCTTCTGTTTCTCCCTCTGTCATTCAGAAGGTTTTTATTCTCAAGTTAGCCCTTATCTGGATAGCTGAAGTTAAACCCTCAAGGGCACCAGCTTGAGAGTGATTTTGCTGCTGGATGATTCTTTCCTTTTTTTAACCTTCTTTTTTGTCTTCCTCTTACACACAAGCAACCTTCATAATTTTGCTTTTGACATCTCTCAGTCAGTGTTGTTTAGAATGTTACTCCTTCTTTCCTCTGTTCCAACCAAGTTCTTAGTGACTGCCAGAATGACTGCTGCTCACCATCATGGCTTGCATTGGGTTTTACAGCCTAATAGTAGTGGATTAACAGTTGTCCTTTTATGTGTTCAGATTTGGTTACAATATGTTCTGGAAAGGTGAGGATTAGGAGATTAAAATTAGGTTAATATTTTTCCTTTCTTCTTGTGGAACATGATCTGTTTTCTATGTCCCAGGACCTGCAATGATGAAAAATGTCAGATAGGCAGCTTCCAAATGGTAAAAGAGTGCTTTTGGGATACCTGAGTATTAAGTGTGGTGCATTAAAAATTATATTGGAACAGTTACATTTCAAAATGGCAGACCGCAAAAACTTTGAACATATGGGCAAATTAGTTCCTTATATTTGGGGACATTATAACAACAACATTTAAAAAATCCTGTTTTGTCTAAAACAATCACAAAACCGAATGGAATATTGCATGAAATCCTGCAGCATTAATGTGGAATAGATTGAGAAAGGGCCATACATCACTTAGTGAAATAAATAATAAGTGTCATTCTGTTTTTATAAATTTGCAGGATTCATATGCAGAAGAAAATAAAATATAACCAATAAATATATATGAAAATGATAGTCCTGCTTTCAGTTTTCCCAGGGAAGTGAAGAGTAAATGGTAAATTCAATTATATATGTTTTTATGGGGAACAATTCACTTTATCATAACCATAATTCTTTGTAGATGTAGAAGTTACACAATAACACAAATAGAAATAAATAGCTACTAAAAGCAACTACTCTTAAATGGCATTCTTTAAAGGTTTACCTTTTTATGAGTGAAAAATCTTTGGAGGGGCGAGGGCAAGAGGATTCCTTGGTAGAAGAGACATGTACCCAAAGTTATTCAGTGCACTTCACTGGGAGATATATATGTCCACATACAAAAGAGCTCCATGGTGTACAAAATAAGTCTTAACATGGAAGCTCATTTGCACTCAGTATAGTATAACTCCCTTTTGAAACTGGAAATCTCAGAACTGTTTTTGATTAGGTACCATCAAGTAATTTTCAACCACATAGATCAAAGAGAGAAGCAACCTGGAATTAAGGAGAAACTTCCTGATAGTGAGGACAGTGGTTACTTCTGGTTATCCTCTTCTTCTCTTTTCTTCTATCCTTGCCAGTTGTTCCAAAAGTTTCTAATAGCTTTAAAATGATTAATATGCAATTTGTGAAAATGATTAGAAAGTGAGCTTTACAAACTTAATGTCGTTTAAAAGATCTTGCCATGGTTGTCTAATGGCTAATCCCTTTGTCTCCTGTAGCAAAATTCTCAGAAAACTGCTATCCTGCAATCTCCTCATAAGGAACAGCTGTCTGGTGCACATGTGGGTGATCTTATATCCTCTCCTAATCCAGAGAGATTCCAAGGAATCTATCTACTAGCAATTTCTTGGTCTTTGCTGCAGTCAATTGCTCCATCAGTTCTGTTGTTGAATAAAAGTGAGATACTCTTTGTGAGAGCAAAGTCACAAATGATTCTGTTAGTAGAGGGACACGAAGAAGTGGCTTATTTTCCTACACTTTTGTTCTGTTATTTAACTTGCAAATGTTAAGAGGACATTCTTTACAATTATTGGGCTCATTCAGAGCTGTTGTGGCAGGCCAGGAAAAAAGATAACAAACTTTATTCTGTTTTTAAGAGTCACCAGTAAGGCTATTGGAGACAGTGTAATTTTTTCAATTGCAAATCACATGTGATTATTTTTCAAGTAATCTTCAGGTATACTGCTTTGGAGCAGATGGAATCCATCAAAGAGCAGGTCTTGCAGTAGATCTTCCTCCCATCTGTTTTGAAATACCTTTGTCCTTTATTCAAATTTCTGAAATGAGACCCCTCAATTGATTTTCTTGTTATTTTTCTTTGAAGAAAACACAAACTTCACTGAAGTGTAGGGAGGTGAACTGAAATTTGTAAAACGTTTTGATCACATAGTGTTTTTTTTAATGTACTAACCGAAATATTACAGATTATTGTAATAATCAAAAATTGAATGCACAATGTTGTGAAGGGCAAAAAGAAAATGAAATAAGTTAAATAGAATATAATACAACCATAAAGTATTTTTGCCATTGCAATGTAGCATTCATGCAACATTACAGATTCAAACAATATCATGAACACTGTGCTTACAAAAGCATATCTATTCTAAAACATGGCCATGTTTTAACTGCAGCAGGGTGTTACCTGATGCTGTCATGGCAGCATCTGTCTTGTCCATGCTGAAAATAAATCAGTGCATAAGTGGAAAGTGCAATAAATGGCACAAAAGAGCATACACAGACATTTATGTCAGTTGGTGAAGAATCTGGAGAGGTTCTGGAGATTAATGGCAGGGTAAACTTTCCATTTGGAAAACAGCTTATGCTAAATTAACTGGCATAGTACAGCAGGTGAGACAAAGAGAAATTGCAGTATCATCATTTCTTTTTTTAAAAAAAAAGATATACAAAAGCACTTTTGAGAAGTAAACCAAATTAAATCAAAAATAGTTCAGTTCAGCATCTACAATTTATATTAGTGCATAAGAATATTGGTGAATTGGTGTAACTATTGTTACCAAATATTTTCCATCCATCAAAATAGCACATGGAAATCTTCCCACACTCATCTTGGCTATATGGAATATATGTTTATTATAAATATATAAGAATAATAGGGAGTGGTAGGTTTCATTACTTAGACTTCTGTTTATTAGTTGTATAGATCTTGTAAAGTAGAATAATGAGCTTTTGGGAGCCTATACTATGACTCATTTTTCTTATCACTGTTGTTCGCACCACTTCGGCAGAACCGGTAGCTACTTTTTGTTGCCCAGGCTCAGAATGGACTTCTGGAAGTGGCATCCACACAGAGAACCGGTTGTTCACATATTTGAATACAACCACTGATCTGGAGCATCACTTAAACACCATCGGCATTGACAAAATCACCATCAGTTAATTGCAAAAGGCTTTACATTTTGCAATTATACTTTAAATACACCTAAACAACACATCAGCCAATCCCAAGTTCTTGGAAAGACTTGATACTGTAGATGGATAAAAATGCCAAATCTAAGAAATCCCATCCTTTCTTCCTTTTCTTAGGTGACACTTAGCAAGAAATTTGAAGAGCAAGAATGTGCAGAATGTAAACATATAACAGTGACTAAAGATTGAATGTGAAAAATACTAGTCAGGAAAAACTGTTACAAGAGGATGGGGAGCTGTGGGAAGAGAAAGTGCTTGACTGAGGAAAAACAAGATATACAGTACATTCTGGACTAGCTTCATGCTCCACTCAGTGAGTGTCAAGTGCTGGTAATCAGCGATATCCAGGGCTTTTTTTCCTCATAGAATACCCAGAATGGAGTTCCAGCACCTTTTTAGGATGGAACCTTGTAGGGTAGGCAATCCGGGTTGTATGACATGTGTGGGTTCTGGCACTTTTTTTTTTTTTTTTTTTTTTAGAAAAAAAGCAATGTTGATATCCATGGGATCCTGCTCCTTTCCTTTAAATCACTAAATTGCATTCATTTGGAGCATGAATATTCTATTCTGATGCATTTTAAAAGAGAACAGACCTTGAGTTGTGATGCGGCAATATTAAATTCATCAATCTGATCCCCTTTCAACAGCACATGGATGATGTTGTTTGCAATGACTTCTCTTCTTGAAATACAGATGAAGATGCAAAGTTGAGTTCCTATACAAGTAGTTCAAGTTTCTATGAACCTACAGCTTAGTTTTTGCTTTGACATTACTATTTTGCAGGTGCTGCCAAGAAGTACTGATCCAGTAGTACCAAAGGCAGATACTGTCCTGAGAATAAAGATGAGTTTTAGTATAGAGGTAAAAGTTTTATAGACACAGATTTAGAACTTCCCAATGGCATTTAGGTCAAAACTTGATTATCTAGGGCAGGGGTCCCCAACCCCCGGGCTGTGGACCAATACCGGGTCGCAGCATGCCAGCAACTGGTCCCCACAAACAAGCAAAACCCCATCTTCAGGATGCAGGCAGCACACAAAACCATGCACCCTCCGGTCCGCAGAAAGAGCCGAGGTGGCGCGGCAGTTAGAGTGCAGTACTGCAGGCCACTTCAGCTGACTGTGTTCAGCAGGTCAGCGGTTCAAATCTCACCGGCTCAAGGTTGACTCAGCCTTCCATCCTTCCGGGGTAGGTAAAATGAGGACCCAGATTGTTGGGGGCAATGTAAATATATATATACATTGCTTACTGGTGTACACCGCTTAGAGAGTGCTTGCACTTAAAGCGGTATATAAGTCTCATAAATAAATAAATAAATAAATAAATAAATAAATAAATAAATAAATATACATTGCTTACTGGTGTACACCGCTTAGAGAGTGCTTGCACTTAAAGCGGTATATAAGTCTCATAAATAAATAAATAAATAAATAAATAAATAAATAAATAAATAACCTCTCTCCACGTGACCAGTCCCTGGTGCCCCAAAAGTTGGGGACTTCTGATCTAGGGGATACTAAATTACAAATCCCACCATCTTCCACTATTGCCCTGTTAGTTTAGGCTTTTTTGAGTTGTAGATAAGCAATATGTGGACCGATGCAAATGGTCCATCCTAGTTCACATTCATTGTTCCAAGATAACATTTATATATATTATTTTTACATAAATGTTATACATAACAGGGTGCCATACCCGAAAATCTTGGGTAGTTCTTAGAAAATCTGCATATGGACAATGTACATTATAAATTCAATAATTTATTAAATGAATACAGCCCAACTCCATAGAAAAGAATCCAAACATATTACAGCTATTTTCAAAAGTATTCTTTTTACATTAGGTCCTGATAGAAAAACAAGTACACATCTTTTAGTTATCAGTCCACTAACTAGTCAATAATTTTTCTTTTGTTTATGATTAAGCTAGTTTTGAAGGTGTGACTAACATTTTCTTTTATTACTTGGGGGTTGGCCATGCTAAAACAAAATATTTTTTGTAAAACATTATACTATTGCATTATTGGAGGAATGTAGCACCTGCACAAAGATATAATAAAAACCAAGGAATTTGCAGAAGTTGCAAATGTTCTGATAGGACAAAATGCATTGTTTCTGGACACATGGAATGTTTGGATTATACCTTTCAATGACACATACACATCTGCCAGAGCAATCTTCCAGAAAGGAAGTACAAAGCTGTACCAATATAGAGAAATATGAAGATATCCTTGAGGATGTAATGTAAGGTAAATATAAAAGTGCCCCTGCTGGTTTTACTTGCTAGTTGTGACTGACTTTAGGGGGTCGTGCTCATCTCCATTTCTTAAAGAGCCAGTGTTGTCATATGGACAACATGACATCACATTGCAGCACAGAGGGTACGGTGAAACATGGAATGCTGTAATGCAAGCACAGCTACATAAATACCAGTTTTGGACTGAAAGAGATACAGAGGTAAGAATGAAACTCAAGATTGCCCTTCCTTCAGTGGTGGGATTCAGCTGGTTCACACCACTTTGGCAGAACCAGTAGCTAATTTTTTTTGTTGCCCAGGCCCAGAATGGACTTCCGGAAGTGGCATCCACACAGAGAACCAGTTGTTCACATATTTGAATCCCACCACTGCCCTCCTTGATTTTCTGGGATATAAGAAGAGGGCAGAGAGAAATTTCATCAGGCTTTCAAGATTCAGTTATTATTACCTGTAACTATTTTATTGCTGCCTGATCCTTCTGGATCCTAGTCTTTGTAGAGTCTGTTTCCTATCTCAAAGGCCTATCAAACAAGAATAATATGTAATCTACTTTGTTTCCCAGATTTGTTCTCTAATCTGGCTATCATAGAATCAGAACTGTTATTTTAGGAACAGTGCTAACAAGGCTCACTAGCATTGAGGCACAGTATGTTTAATGAGTACTTGGTGGCACAGAAGTCTTTGACTGCATTAATATTGTCAGGGCAGATCTCCAGGTAGTCCACTTGAATGAACAAGTTCCTAATGCAATACATCTGGCTCTAACATTGCTGTGCACTACATGGTACAACACACCTTAAATCTATGGAATGTTTTGGAGTCAATTTCAAAAGGGTGCTTCACAGTGCACTGGGATCCTAAGACCACATGGAAGCTCAGTGAAAGAACTGAGAGAAAAGCTGCTTTAAAACTTGCAGAAAAGTGCTATGTTTATGTATCTGAACTCTTAGGAACACCTTTTTCAAATGGTTTTTGATGTTCTAATACACTGGAAAAGTCTATTTATTTAGTGCCTTAATTTTAGATCAATCTTCTCCTTCTCCTTCTGTTGTAGCAATAACCTTTCCATGACCTTACATGACAATATATGTATACTTGTATGTTTATTGTGCATGTCTGTGTGTATTTCTCTATATATAGATAGATACATGTACTATACATGCATATCAGTGGTGGGATTCAGCCAGTTTGCACCAGTTCAGGAGAGCCAGTAGCTAAATTTACTTGATTTTGGAGAACCAGCTGGCTTCTGGAAGTCCAGTCTAGGCCTTGGAGACCTTCCAGGCCTAGAATGGCCCACCAGAAGTGCATGGTTACCACTTCCGGAAGTCCGTTATAGGCATCGGAGGCCTGGAGGAGGCCTCCCAGGCCTAGAACGGCCCACTGGAAGTATCTGCATCACATAATAGAACCGGTTGTTCAGATATTTGAATCCCACCACTGACGTATATGTATATATTGTATATGTATCTGCAGTAGATTCTTGCATTAATATACAATAGCAATATTCTTGCATAAATTCAGGCTGTTTTGTCTTTTAAGTACTCATTTAATGGCATATACATGGCTATTTCTTTTATTTGTTATAATATGTATATAAATACATGCACATACCAGCTAACCAGATTACCAGAAGCTGAGTGTGACCTAGATTGCCCTTAACAAAGACAAAGATTTTGACAAATAGCCTATTTCTGAATTGGAAACAAATCAACCAAATAAATAAATATCTTAGCAACATCACCTCTCTAAATAGCTTGAGAGACAAAATGTGAAATCTATATTTCCAAAGTGGAACAATCAAATTAACTTTTCCCCCCTCTCTTCCTGTTCTTTTGCTGTACCCATCTGTGTGTCATAATTGTATTACACATAATAGAACTGCAGTGTGCTTTGACTGTATAGCATTTCTGTTGGCTGCATATGAATATCTCAGATACTAAAAGGTTCAAAGAAATATCCTTGGAAACTGGCTGCACTTATCAGCACGTTTTGTTAACAAATGTTATCCTTGTTAAAAGGAGAAAGGAGACAGCCTTCTAATCCTTTTGCCTTCCCTGCCAACCAACAATTGTTTCCACTGTCTGAAAAACATCGTCTAAAACGTCTGGTGATTTTTTTTATCCCCAGGCATTTATATTCTAATATGCCCATCTTCCCACAAAGAACTAGTTGTCATTTCACACAGACTCTTCCTGTTGAGAACTGCATGGGAGTCTACCTGTTTGTTTAACAGACAGATGAGTGAAGGCCAGAACCAAAAAAGTGGTATTCTGAAACTAGCTAGAGTCTTTTGCTATTTTCAATCCCTAAAGCCAAAATGTAAAAAAGATCTCTTTAATAGAAACACCTAAGAGTAGGCCATAATGGTGCTTTGACAGTCACTGGGCACTGCCCTTCATCAATCAATAAAAACATATTTATGGTCCAAGTCCAAACACTATACAAGACCAGCATACATTACAATAGCTATAAAAATACATGTTAAAGTTGCAAGAAAATCCCAAAGTAATTAAGAGCTAATAGTTGATAGCATGAAGGAGGAACCTGTCCCTTATCGTTATTTTGATACTTGGCTTCTGCAGAAGCCTCTGCTTATCTACTGGCTCTTTCTGATGCTCTTAGTTGGACTCCTTTGTAACTGTAGGATTTGTGCTTGTTTGAAAAAGTAGTAGTCCTGTGTTTATAAACCATAACTAGCTCTCTCCTTATTCTGAAGTGGCTTCTAGACCTTCCTAGGGGCCATGCTCAAAAAAGAGGTGCTGATCACCCACTTTTGACATCTGAATTGTCTCCTTTTTATTTAACATCTATATGAAAGACCTCGTAGAAGTTCTGTGGAGTTTTGGAGTAGGAGGCCATCAGTATGTTGAGAATTGTTTAGATATACAGCTTCCTATCTTCTAATTCTAAAAAAAAGTAGTCCGCAACCTTTGAATGTGGCCTTATCTCCACAAAGGCTCTGACAAAGATCAAACCAGACAGAGGTGCTGTTGGTAAGAAGGAACTTAAACTCTGGGACTGAGATAAAAGTGGTTTTGAAACAGCATTTTTTCCCATTTATGAGTGCTCCTTGACCCTCAGCTGCCACTGGATTTGCAAGTGACAGTTGCAGTTAGAAACAGCTTTGCACAATTATAGCTAGTTGACCAACTCTGACCCTAGGATGTGGTGACAATTATTCATGGCTTGGTTACAATCCATTGTGATTATTACAATATACTTTAGTTGGGGCTATTCTTAAAACTGCAATTGGGGCAAAAGGTAGCAGCCAGGCAACTACTTGCACATAATACAGGGATCATATGATACATACAGTAAAAGATCTGACTGGATATCAAATGCCTACCAGAAACATTTAAGGTGTTGGTGGTGACTATCAAGAGCCTATAACAGCGGAGTCCAACCTTGGTAGCTTTAAGACTTCTAGACTTCAATTCTGGGAGTTTAAGTCCACAAGACTTAAAGTTGCCAAGGTTGGACACCTCTGGCCTAAATAATCTAGATTATTATATAATTATAATAATTATATGTGTGATCATTCTCCTATAACTCTGCCTGTTTATTAAGATCAGTAGGAGAGCCCTTCTGAAGATGCCCCATTTCTAAAAGCTGAACAATCAAGTAAATTGAAATGAGAGTCCTACTGTGTAGCTCTCCAGCTAAAGAAAACATTCTCTAAAGGAGTTAATTTGGTTCCCATTCTTCCAGTATTTAGACTTGATAAAAGTACACCACTTTTTCAAAGCACTAACCTGTTAATTATTTACATATGAAACATATAGATTCTATGTGTGTATGCATATGTGTATATGGCTAAGTATATAAACTTTGTATGATTTATTTCTGTAAACCACTCTGGATATTGCTTTTTCAGAAAGATGGGGAGTACATTCATTAAGAAATATGATGATAAAACTTTTTTTTTAAAAAAATGTGGCTCCTATAGACTCCAAGTTTCATCTTCCCAAATAGTACCTAGAGAGGATTATTGAATTCATGCATTCAACAACACTTTCATTTATCATGCAAAATATTAGCCAGGAAAGAAAATAATTTTATTTTTACTCATTTAAATTATTTTGCAATTACTACATCCTCAGATTGGACATGCAAGCTGGAGAGAGAGAGAATGAATTTGAGCAAACAAATGGGTAGCCACAATTGTATTAGTTTCATTAAAAATATCAGTGGTGAACACACACACCTCTGAGAACATTTTTTAAAGAAATGTTTTAGTAATGAAAACAAGCAATCGAGGAGGTCATTGGAAATACAGAAGTATTCTTTTGGCCACTGGAGGGCTCTAATCTTTTTCAGTTATTTGAGAAAAAAAAAGGAGCATGTTTCACATTAACAAATAAATCAAAATAATCAGTATTTCCACAAAATATACTTTCTTCTAGGTAGCTCTTTCCACTAAATAATTATATCTTTAGAGATATATAATGAGACGTTCAAAATTTGTTGAAGAAGCTGATGGGCAGGACTATTCTTTCTCCAGCAATGTTTGTAGAAGCAGGTGGTGGGAACTGGATTCACATAGTAAGAAGTTGGATAATCAATCAGTTGATTCTTTTGGGGGGGATTCAAGTAAGATTGATATTCAGAAATAAATATAATAAATAAAACTATAATAAACATACATATAAAATATGAAATATTTAAAATATTTACATTTAGATTTAGATTCAAATAGAAGAAAAATTGGAAAGGTCCAAAAAGTGTTAGAGGAATAAAATATTTAAATTAAGTTTTTAAACAACAAATCAGGGGAGGCAAGGTTGAATTCCAAGGATTAGAAAATTCACCGGTGGAAGATTTAAAGGTGGAACTCAGGGCTATTGGCCACCAGCAATTGGAAAGCACCTAAAAGCATTTGGTTTTGCCTTCTTTTTCTGTCTTTCAGGATAATCTGACTGCTCAGATCAGATTTTGTTTCTATCAGCAATACCTAAGGGTCAAAGGGAGATATGGAAGACATTTACTGGGGGTATAAAGTGATACAATTAACTGATTTTAAATTCTGGATCCTAACTCTAATTTTCTCTGGACAAGATTCTGTCAATGACATATATAGTAGTAGAGTAACTTCAGATAATCTCATTGGGGACCCTTCTAATTGTAATCTCTGTTGCTTCATTTACTTCAAAATATAAACAAGGCCTGCTGTTCTTGGCTGAAGCCTCTGTTAATTTAGCTGCTTCAAATCTAGATCTTAACCGTGGCAGCACTTGTATGTTGTTGTTGGTTGTGAAGTCGTGTCTGACCCATCGCGACCCCATGGACAACGTTCTTCCAGGCCTACCATCTTCTGGAGTCTGTTTAAGCTCACGCCTACTGCTTCAGTGACTCCATCCAGCCACCTCATTCTCTGTTGTCCCCTTCTTCTATTGCCCTCAATCTTTCTTTTCTATGGAGAAAGATCTTTACAGCGTGGGCTTTCCTTTCACTATCAGATGCATCCACAGCTGAGCGTCCTTTCAGCTTTGGCCCAGTCGCTTCACTCTTTCTGGCACTACTAGTACTAGCCCTCTGCTCTTCCCCAGTAGCATATTGGACACTTTCCGACCTGAGGGGCTCATCTTCCAGCATCATATTTTTTTGCCTTTTGGTACTGTCCATGGGGTTTTCATGGCAAAGATACTGGAGTGGGTTGCCATTTCCTTCTCCAGTGGATCACATTTTGTCAGAACTCTCTGCTATGACCTGTCCGGCATAGCTCATAGTTTCATTGAGTTATGCAAGCCCCTTCACCATGACAAGGCAGTAATCGATGAAGGGGAAGTAATCCATGAAGGGGATAATGCAACACTTGTATAGTGTTGCATTATTAACTGGGCATAGTCACCAGTGAATATGATTCTCAATCCTCACTTTCAGGACATTTACATACACTGGCTTCCCTCCCAAAGTGACAAAGGGACTTTGCATGTTCCACATGAACAACATTTTACTGTGTTCCATTCCAAACTGCTATAGTTGAAATTGTTTGAACAATATTCTGGTATATTTTAAGGTGACAATTGTGCCTTCCTCTTAAAAGGAAATGTTCAGATGGTATTGATACATCTTATGTATGATTGGTAACTTTTTAAAAGCTGATTTTTCACTTTGAACTTAGATGGAGATCATATCAGTTTGAATCAGGATTCAGAGACTGAAATCTGCAAGACTGCCAATCAGTGCTAAGACCTTAAGATAGAAGCCACACATATATTTTCTTATCTTTGAATTATGTAGACAAATGCCCCAGGTCTTGTTCTCTTCTTACTGTTGTCTTATCTTATACTTGTTATCTGCTGCTTTAATTGGAATTAGGATTCTGGTGTAAAGGAATCTGTGGGATGTCCTCATAATATCCAGGTATGAAAATATTGGAGGATGTTTGAACATTAAAACCACATGGGTTTACAACCCATGCTCTATCTAACAATAACATTTAACTTAGACCAGTAAGATCCTTTGTCACATACTACTCCAACTTATTCTGTAAAGGTCAGGATATTTAAGGTTTAATTTGTCCATGCTGTAACTGTAAATCCAGAAGGTTAAAGCTTTGTGTGGTTCAGCACTCCAACTGAGTAACAAATAATTCCTAGAATACACTGCTTGTTGTTACTTTAAAGATGGTTATTGAAAGGAAAGCATGTTGGTTCCAGAAGGCAAGAAATACAAACTAAGGGCCTGTCTTCTTTTGGATGGCATATCATGCTTAAGATATAGCGAAAAGCTGAAGGAATCAGTATTTTCAGATAGATTCAGAATTAATATTCTGACTGGTTTCATTAAATAATTCAAATGTCTTTACTACTGGGAAGCTTTGCTTTAAAAAATAATAATAAAAATGATTAATTTCAGTTAGGTTTGTGAAGCAAATCCTATCCTGGATCCTATGCTGTTTATCAATTTTGAAGGCATTATTTATGCATCATCTTTTTTGCTGGAGCACAAAGTTGACAGAATCTGAAGTTGCTGATGCAAAAGAAGGCATGGTTAATGGTACTTTGAGAAAATCCCTAAGAATCACCACTGATAATATCTGTCCAAACTAAACATCTAGATTGGTTTGTTTCCCGCTTCCCACCCCCCAAAGTATTATGTGTTGTATAATTTGCTGAGCAGGCCAAGAACTTTTAAGAAATGAAGAAGTAGAAGTGATGTATGCAGAAATTTTGAACAAATCCATGAAATTAAGTAGAACGAGAATAAACAGCCCACAAAAGTTCCTAGGGAAATTTAGCCAATTGATGGAAATTAGTAATATAATTCTTTGTTCCTTTGAAATGGCAAATGGATGTTAACCTAACACAGGATTTGCAATGAAACTTGGGAAATCTTCAGCTCCACCCCTTTCTAATGGAAATTAAATGAAAAAATTCAATCCTGCACACATTCATGACATGAACATACATAAACAAACAAACAAACAAATAAATAAATACCCATTTCACTTTGACAGCGTGGTCCTTTCCATCAAATCCTGGTTTGATTGTGTGGTACAGATTTTCATTCAGAGGTTGTTCAGTCTTGAGGAAACATGGGCTAAGACAA
Organism: Crotalus tigris; assembly: GCF_016545835.1. NCBI lineage: Eukaryota > Metazoa > Chordata > Lepidosauria > Squamata > Viperidae > Crotalus > Crotalus tigris. The sequence goes on along the minus strand of NW_024096647.1, from coordinate 535,066 downwards.
GGAATTTTGAATAACCTTGATACAAGAGTCGCAATTCAACATAAAAGGTGGGAGCATTAAGAAACCTATTAATTCTAACAATATATAACTGTGAGAGGATACATTGATTTGTGATTGTATTATGTTACATCTTGTAGATATTAATGATATACTCCAGAAAGCAATTTAGGAGCTTTTGCATGAGGTATTGGGAGAATGGGTGGATTCATGGTCTTCCTAAAGCATTTTAAATATACTTCACCTCTAAAGGCTATGGGGAACAAGGAGATGGGCTGTTACTATATATACTAATGTATACATAATGTATACTAATGTATTCTAAATCATTCTGACTCGCTTTGGGGGAACTGAGGGATGGAGAGATAAGCAGACCAGAAGACTTTGCAATTGACTAGGTCAACTTATTTCCCAAAAGACCTGAAGGCAAGACAAGAAGCAATGGATGGAAACTAATCAAGAAGAGAAGCAACTTACAACTAAAGAGAAATTTCCTGACAGTTAGAACAATTAATCAGTGGAACAACTTGCTTCCAGAAGTTGTGGCTATTCCAACACCAGAGGTTTTTAAGAAGAGTTTGAACAACCATTTGTCTGAAATGGTGTAGGGTTTCCTGCCTGACCAGGGGGTTGGACTTGAAGACCTCCAAGGTCCCTTCCAACTCTGTTATTTCGTTACTCTGTTACTCTGTTCTGACCGTTAGCTTCAGAATGGCACTCAGATATAACTTTCATTCTATCCAGTACAAGTTGACCCATAAAATTACTGTGTGCAATAATGTGCATTACTATATTCTAATAGAAAAAAACATGTACATTAGGTAAAAGTACACATTGTGAATTGCATATGTTTGGGGAAAGAGCATGCAAAAAATATAATAATACAATTTTGTTTGGAAAACTTGCATGAACAAAGTTGTTTGGAATAATAAACCTATATATGAATGTATGTGCAAATCATGGGTTTATGCAAATCTTTGAAGATTTAAACTGCTTTGCTAGTTAGTGAAATTTCTTGTTTATAAGTACAAGATGAAGCAGTCACACTTCCGTGGGTTGTTCTGCTTCTCAGCCCCTTGTCTTTCACACTCAAGAGTGTTTCTTGGTTGAAAGGAACCAAATTTCTGCAGCACTGGCTGAAGAATTTGCAACCTGGGGGGTTTCAGCAAATGTTGCAGATAATGCACCGATGCTTAATGCACGGATGCTTAATGGAGCCTCCCAGCCAGGAGTGCCCTCGACAGGTTCACTCAGGCCACTGGCCTGAAGGGCAGTCCTATGGCTATGTCCACTAAGGGTATCTCAGGCTAGGTGCTTGCATGTGATAAATCTTGCAGTCTACCCTGGAATCATCTACCCTGGGAGCTCTTCATCTAGCCCTGGGGGGACATTAATGCTCTGATGAAGATAATCACATCACATCCAGAGTGCAGATCTCTGTCGAAGGGAATCTAAGTCACTTGGCACAAGCCTAGAGATGTCTTTGCTTTTTTGTTTTTGAAATCCGCAAGAAAGAGAAATTAAATGAAACTTGGCAGAATCACCCATTTCAACAAATTACCAGTGTGATGACTTGATGGTTATTTCCTCTCCAGTACTTGAATTTAGTACAAGATGGTATAATGGAAGGGGGAATGCAAAGACACAAAGTTCAGAAATGTCCTTCAGAGCAGAAGTAAGGATGTCACCTGCCAGAACACCACATAATTTGATCAGCTCTACCTGTCCTTGTCTACAAAAGAGGGAATAACAAAGCTTTCAAGATTTATCTCTGAGCATGACAAATTAGGCAATGAATGAGGAAAACCATCAAATGCACCCTGGATATTAGCAATTCAAATGGAACCCTTTCTATTATTAGTTACATTTTAAAACAAACTGAAAATCACATAACAGGTGCATTAAGCTTTTTCTCAAAGAATGTTCTGTTGTACAACTGCACTCTTGGTAACAGGTTTCAGCACAAGCATCAGAAGAAAACATTCTTCTAATCTGAACAGCTTAATCCTGGTAACTATGTTCAGGATTGTGTTGTGATGAACTGGATATTATGCTAGAACTGCTAATCTTTAGTATGTGATTTTGTGTGTCTGTGTGTATGCATGTATATGCAAATAACGCTGAGTTCCTACATATTTATTACATCACAATTTGAGTCTACATTTTACTCAGTGAAGTTTTCTTTTTTTCTTCTCATGCCCAATGTGACTGGGAACATATAGGGCCTAAGGAAAAAGTGATTTTTTTTCTCTTTAATTCCAGAACTATTATTACCAGTAGTATGATATTTCACTGTATCCTTAGATTTAGAACACTGATGTAAAAAAAATAATACTCAGAATAAAAAAAGCCGTATGCATATATTTATGTGAACAGAACAGAACAGAACAGAATAGAAGCTGGAAGGGACCTTGGAGCATCTTCTAGTCCAGCCCTCTGCTCAAGCAGGAGAACCTATACCATTTCAGACAAGTGACTGTCCAGTCTCTTCTTAAAAATCTCCAGTGATGGAGCACCCTCAATTTTTGAATGCAACCTGTTCCGCTGGTTAATAGTCCTCACTGTTAGGAAGTTTCTCCTTAATTCCAGGTTGCTTCTCTCTTCTATCAATTTCCAACCATTGTTTCTTGTCCTGCCCTCTGGTGCTTTGGAGAATAGTTTGACCCCCTCTTCTTTGTAATGTGTGTGTCTATGTGTGTGTTTGTGTGTGTCCTTCAGAGTAAGGATTTTATTTTTCCTCTTCTTTTTTTCAAATATATATAACTGAATTTTTACAAATGTTACACAGTCCAAAGTGATAGACAAAATCTGATTACTGAACTCATACTACAATAGTTGCAACATTGCCACATTAACCAGCAGTATTGTATGTGCATCAAAAATGTTTGGGGTGTAATGCAAAAAGAGCACTGCTGAGGGCTAGATCTGATTCATTTTGGCATACATGAGTCAGATTTCATAAATTTCTATCATTGAATATTGTGGTTGTTTTATTTAACTTGGATCTTAGACCATAATTCCATATTCTTCTGTATTCTTTTGAAAGAACTGCTTCAGGTCTCATATGAGCATAACACTATTTATTAAAACAAGCATGTCTACCTTTTAGGATTTTGCACACATCTGAAAAATGCTACCATTTTAATTAATCAAATCATTAAATGAATATGTTTTTGTTGTGATTCTTAATGGTGACTTATTTTTTTCACGGTCATATGAAAGGTGGGGGAGGGGGGAATAAGTCTGCTTTAATGAATAGCAGGAGAAGCTGTTTTCATGCCAGGTCTGAAGTACTTCTTCTGAATAACTTATGAAATATGAACAACTCTACAAGTCAGTATATTGTGGTTGTTAAAACTGAGATCAGGAAGTCCACACTGAACAATTAACTCACTGAGTGATTTTGATCCATTCTTTCTCAACCTAACTGCCGCAAAGAGTGGCTTTGTTGTGCAGATAAACAAAGCAGTCACCATTTCCACCAAAGGAAGCTCCCAAGAAGGCAATAAATAAATGCAATGGAATGCTGCTACTCATGGGGGTTTTATCCTAACGTATCAGCAGCAACTTCAAAAGAAATAAAAAGATGCCCAACTTCTTCTTTTTTTATTTAAAAGTTTTATTTTCCATTTATCAATTACATAAATATAAAAATTCACATTTAACAAAATAAAATAAATTCATACACATAACCATAGGTGTTGCTTGCCCACCTCCCCCCAAACTGCATCCACCCTCTCTAACACTTTCCCTTACTTCCCTCCTCTTTCTCACCTCCCCTCACCTCTCTCTCCCCTCCCCCTCTCCTCTTACCATCCTATTTCCTCCCTACCCTTCCTCCTCCACTCTCATCCCTCTTCGGATACAGTACCGGAGAAATGCCCAAGCAACACCTCTCTCATAAATTACCCTATCTATATCTTACTTTAATTCTATTATCTAACCTACTTACCCCCCCCCATCCCCAACTCCCCCACCCCCCTCACTTCCCAGAGCAGAATACAGGGTTATTAATAACAAAATAAACAAAATCAACATAACTTTAAAAAATATTATATAATAAACAAATTCATACTTAACCCTTAACTCCCCTTAAACTTTAACATCATAATAGTATAAAAAAATCTCTTATAAAACATTTGTTATAAAATTTTAATCATAAAATAAATGGAACTTTTGAGTTCCATATTTATTCTGAATATAATCTATCCATCTTCTCCGTACAATAATATATCTTTCTTGTGTATGATCCTGTAAATAAGCAGAAATTTTAGCCATTTCTGCTAAATTAGAAACCTTAAGTATCCATTCTTCTAAGGTAGGCAATGAATCTTTCTTCCAATATAAACCTACTAATAACCTTGCTGCAATTAATAAATTCAACATTAAAATAGTTTCTTTAACATCTAAATCCGTAAAAATACCCAATAAAAATAATTGAGGAGTAAACTTTATCTTTCTTTTAAAAATCTTTTGAATATTCCACCAAATCATAGTCCAAAAAGCCTTAACCTTTTTACAATTCCACCAAACATGAAAATAGGTTACATCAGTATTACCACACCTCCAACATTTGGGTTGTAAGTTAGAATATATACAAGATAATTTTTTAGGATCTAAATGCCACCTATAAAACATTTTATAAAAATTTTCTCTCAAATTTTGGACTTGTGTAAATTTAACATTTCTAATCCAAATTATCTCCCATAAATCCAACGGGATCAGTTCCTGAATATTCTGAGCCCATTTAATCATACTATCTTTGACCAATTCTGTTTCCGAATCTAATTCTATTAACACATTATAAATTCTTTTTATATGAGCCTGATTCTGATCTTTAATCTGAGTTATCAAATTTTCATCTTCTAATGTTATTCCCTCTTTCTTATCTACAGTCCACCTATCCACTATTTGTAGATATTGAAACCATGACTGTAAGATATTTTCTTGCCTTAATATATCTAAAGACTTTAAATGCCAATCAGTACCAGTCCAAGTTAATAATTCTTTATACGAAATTTTGACAAAATTCATCCCCTTAGAAATCCCCTCAATTGCATGTCCAGGAATCCCCCAAATAGGTATTTTATAATTTAATCTATAATAATACTTCTTCCAAACTCAAAGTAAAGCATTTCTTAAAATATGTGATTTAAAAGCCCGATCAACTTTCTTATTAAACATTAAATATGCATGCCAATCATACATTAAATCCCACCCTTCAAGAGAAAGAATATCTTTATTTGTTAAATTAAGCCAATCACTTACAAAAGTTAAGGTGGCTGCATCATAATATAATTTCAAATTTCAATTTCAAGATGGGCATCTTCCTCTTTCTCGGAAGATGCCCATCTTCTTGACCTTGACAGAGGTACAAAAGAGGTAAAACTTCAATCATGCAACCCCATCAGCATCTTGACTGTTTGGACCTCTCTGATGTTCCTGTAGTGCCTATTTTTAAGTCACTACCTGAAATTGTGGCTGTTATATAAAAATCAAGTTTCCCATCCATTTTGACTCATGAACAAATGTTTTCTGCAACACCATGATCATACTTCACCGAATTACTACTGCACACTTTGACTAAAATAGAGTGCTTCCCTATACACAGTATATTTCTTACCTTACAGGGATATGTATATTAAGGAAAATGAGATGAAAATGTATTTACAGTTCCATGATAACTTGTTGTTGTTTTTGATAAACTCATAAGGAGACAAGGAAAACAGTCAAGATGAAATGGGAAACTGAATGACACTGAAATGTACAAATTTGTCTATACCAGAAAAAGAAAAAAGAGCCTTTTCTTCAGACGTTTATATTAATGTTGTAAATTATTTCAACTCTATCTCATCTGTTTTCCAGGCCACATTTTGATACCCATATGTTAAGGCATCATATAGCATTGGCAATAGGACATCTTGACAAATGAATTTTAGTAACTTACATTTATAATTTTTTAGTATAATATATTTATAGAACATAAATATGCAAAGAGGTATCAAATGATTTGTTTGAAAGTTAGCTTACACATTTTCAGAGGCAGGAGGACTGGGTTAACAAGCAAGCTTATTTGCATTTATAGAGAGGAACATTTAGTTTCAAAGACATGATTAACAAACTTACAGTTACATGCCTGCAGTATGCAGGTTGCATCAGTCACGTTTTTATTTTATTTTATTTACATATCAAATTTAGAGACCTCCCATCTAACTTGTAAAGCTAGTAATGTGTAAGATTAAGACTGGGTAAGGTTTGGAAATTCTTTTTGTGATTCTCCAGGTCTGGCTACAACTGGCAATGGGAATGCCTGAAGAGAAGAGTTTTAAACAAGTTTTTGGGCTCAGAAAGAACAAAAGAAAAAAAATGTAATAAGAGACAGCAGATAAGCGAAAAATTGAAGATTATCTTCTGATGATAATTTTTTGCTATGGCTTCACATAAATTATATACAGATGTTTAGATTAGACAAAAATTATGGTATGTCCAAAGAGGGAGCTAAAATTCTAATACCAGGATTGAAAAAAGAAAGATGCTGTTTTTTTAAAAAAAAATGAGGACCCAATTCATTGCTTTCATTGCTTGCATGGTGCCATGTGTTTCCATTGGCCGTCCTGTACGGCAAGTATAAAAAGACACCATTGTCTGAAAGACTCTGCTCCTGTGGCTCAGGAGAGATGGAGACCATTGGACACATACTCCTTCGATGTTCCTTCTATAGAGCTATTTGGAAAAACCATATCTTCCCCATAATTGATAGGTATCCTGGTCATTCGGAAAGTATTTATCTCCAGTGGCTGCTTAAGGACGAGCAGGCAGTGATCATGGTGCAGGTGGCTAGATTCTGTGCAGCAGCATTGGGGATTTGCCAGAAACCGAGGTGGTTTCTGGCAAATCCCCAATTGTAAAAAGGTTTCAAAAATGAGCCGAGGTGGTGCAGCAGTTAGGGTGCAGTACTGCAGGCCACTTTAGCTGACTGTGTTCAGCAGGTCAGCGGTTCGAATCTCACCGGCTCAAGGTTGACTCAGCCTTCCATCCTTCCGGGGTAGGTAAAATGAGGACCCAGATTGTTGGGGGCAATGCATATATATATATATATATATATATATATACATTGCTTACTGGTGTACACCGCTTAGAGAGTGCTTGCACTTAAAGCGGTATATAAGTCTCATAAATAAATAAATAAATAAATAAATAAATAAACACAAATAAACATTTTAGATCTTTTTAATAATCTTTTATAATTAATTTTATTACGTGTTTTTATCCAGCATTAGACTATACTCAATGTATTTTTATTATCAGGTCAGCATGATTCAGTTTTTCCAAAGGTAGCTAGGTTTTGTTATACTGCCTGTAAAACTAGGCAGTATAACATCATTAATTGTAATATATTGCTATGTCTTCTTGTGTTGGTTCTGTTTAGTTTTGTTTTATTTGATGTGTGGCCCTTGGCTACAATAATAAATTGAATTGAATTAATTATTCATTTAATAAGTTGGTGTTTTCCATCATATATTCTTTTTTTATTATTAAGTAAACATTTAAAAACAGGTTGAACACAGTGTGACTTTTCTGGCTGTTATTTTGCCATACATACTATACCATATACCATATAGCTTCCTAGTCATTGATCTTTTATACCATTTACATATTGCATTTTATACTATTTACATATTTATATATTTACATACATATTTATGTCTATTTATAACATAACTTCCATTTCCATTCTTATTTCATATTCTTTCTGATCTCTGTCTTACGCTCACTTTGAGGTTGGAAATCTACGCTTTCTCTCTTCTAGACGAGTTTTCTCTGTTCTAACTTTTTCTCCTTGAATCTAACCAATAGTACATCTTATCCCAAACTTCATAATACTCTGATTTTCCATCATATATTCTTGGTTGACTATCTAGATCAGTGGTTCTCAACCTTTCTAATGCCGCGACCCCATAATACAGTTCCCCATGTTGTGGTGACCCCCAACCACTTATACATCACCGGGTGCCAGGGGCGTGGCCAAAGAAAAGGGGGAAAAAATGGCGGACAGCCTTGTTTGGCGACCCCCGTGAAATTGTCGTTCGACCCCAAATGGGGTCCCGACCCACAGGTTGAGAACCACTGATCTAGATGAAAGATTTTGTTTGTAAACCTTGTGACTATACCCTATATCAGGAAATTGGATTAACCAAATAAACTTCTGAAGGTATCTAATTCTAGATATGTAAAAAGTATAGTTCTGCTGTTAAATCATCCAGATTCCAATATGCCACAAAAGCAGAAAGAATCTTCTACTAATGGCATCAACATAGCAGAATTGTGCTTCTGCCCAGAAAACATAATTTATCAACTACTTATTATAAACCAAAACTACCTATTCATCATGCCACACATCTGATGCATAAAGAAAACTTTCCCAAGTGTTCACCCCAAAAAATTATGAAATTGAGGTTCTAAATATTCTGAATATGCAGTCATCAATCCCAAGCAATGGTGGGATTCAGCCAGTTTGCACCACTTCAGCAGAACTGGTAGCTAATTTTTTGTTACCCAGGCCCAGAATGGACTTCCGGAAGTGGCATCCACACAGAGAACCGGTTGTTCACATATTTGAATCCCACCACTGATCCCAAGCTTATATATGCCATCATTCTGTGATGACTTCAAATGACAGAATGCAGCATCCTGCCTAATCACAATTTTTGTCCAATTCCACATGCAGATGGATTTTAAACAACTGTCCTTTCCAAGGGACAAAATGTGAGAAAATAGACTGGAGATTTGTTCTTTGCTATTGTATTATGAGGCATCCATGCCAACTTACTCACAGCCTGCTTTCCAGTTCTCAGCCACAGATAATAAGGACAACAGAGAGGAGAAAATCGGAATTCAAGTAAAACATGTAGATATCTACCAAGAAAATGCTGTTTCTAGGAGTTAAATGGTGCTTTTATCCACAGTAAGATTGTCTACCTCTGATGATAAATAGGATAAATAATATGATAAGGGGTATATTTGATGGTATGAAGATAAACAATCATAATGATCAATTATGTCCCTTAAGAATAGCCTCCCACCATCCTGGTTATGCCAATAAAAGCCAGTGGCAATGACACTTGGATGGATATCAGTTGTATGAATATAACTTCAAACCATTGCAGAAGATCAGAACTGGAATAAAATAATCTAATTTCTTTATATACTGTTTCACTACACCACACACACACACACACACACAACACTTGATCTTAGCCAAAATATTTTATTTTATCCACATTATCCATCCATCTCTCCATCTTTTTATCTATCTTTTGTATCTATACCTAGCTACAGTAGCTATCATCTATCCCAGGGATAGGCAACCTTGGCTCTTTTATGACTCATGGACTTCAACTCCCAGAATTCCTGAGCCAACATGGCTGGCTCAGGAATTCTGGGAGTTAAAGTCCACAAGTCATAAAAGAGCCAAGGTTGCCTACCCCGATCTATCCCAATGCTAAAATGCAAGCCTTCCAGCTACGTTGGTGTGAAAGATTGTTCTGCACATTATCATCCATGGAGGGAAGCACCTTTCAGTCACCATTGATTAATGCTGGAGATGTTTCTCAATGCTGGCAGTACAGAGTTGTTTAAAATATCTGTACAGGACACACAACTACTTGCAGGTAGACTTTCAGTAGGATATCGTGAGGCCATTTTGACCATTATAGTCATGACATTATTAAGCATCCAGAAAGTATGCATTTCTTCCTCCAAATTAACAAAGTAACAGCAGAGTGGCAAGTGATATGTATTTATCCTAGTCCGCTTCTTACGATGTGCCAGGAACAAAGCATGAGAGAGTCTGAGACATTCTGCTATCTAATGTAGACAGTCCTAATAATATTTCTTATGATGGCAAAAATAAAATAACAAGTAATTTAGCTATTTGGTACTTTTTTCATGAAGTGCAAAAATTGAACCACATGGTGGGATTGACCTTGATAATCATGAAGAATACAAAATTATGGAAGCCAATGACTTAAAGTAAGTTCTGCAGGCTTGCAAAGTTTCATTTTAACCTCTACACATTCACTGTGCTATGTTCTGTATTCAGTTTTGCAGCTAAATTCATTTCTTTTCTTTAGTGAGAAGCATATTATTCCTTGAAATGCAAAGATGAATAAATGTGTCCACTTCAGTTGGGATCAGTTTCTCCTTTTCTTCCAAATGTAAATTCATGTCAGCTTTTTTCTATACTAATATGTTCATTCAGAAAAAAAAAAATGTTTCAAAATAGGTACATATTTTGTTTACATTATCTTCTAATTTATTCAGTTCTATGTACATTTGTCCTAATATGAGTGCTGTTTACAAGCTATTTACCACTAATTTAATGCATTTTGCATTTCTGTCACCTTAAATGCCTTATTTTAAATGCTGAACTACATCCATAAGTTCTGAAAAGTGTCGGTTTGTTTTCAGAACATGGAAAAAAATGATGTCTTTATGTGTGAGGTGATTTTTTTTTAATTCATGAGGGAATTTTTCCCCAAGTGGTCAGGAGGAAGAATTATTATTCATTCCTTTAGTTATTAAATAGATACACAACATTTTATGGGTACATGTAGAAAATAGACTTGACATTCATTAACATAATGGCAAAGTAGAGCCCTTTATGGTAGTATATGATGTGCAATAATCCTTCCTAAAAAGGCCGTTTTGGATGCAATGTACCACTGACTCATTTATATGGTTATCAATCTCCTCCAGTTCCATCTGCCTTTGTTCTTGAGTCCCAGATTCCCCAGCAATACTTACTAAGCCACATAATTTGCTCATCTAAAGTATTGCTATAGAACCTGGATCATTCACATAATATTAATCAGTGGAAGCCCTCTGTGAATGCAGTTTCATGAATGGCAAACCTTTGGAATTAATTGATCCAATATTACGTTTTATCAGTTCTTTTAAAGGAATAAAATCTCCTTTTTTTGGAATAATAGAAGCTAATAGGAGATAATTTATGGACATTTAGCTGCAACAGATGATCCTTAAGCCCAGGCCATCAAAAATTCTGTACAAGTAACTCTCTCCCAAATTCCTCAAGGGGCACAAATGGAAAATATTAGTGCATCATTATGAAGAGCATTAGGGGGAATATGATTCAGACAGGAATCCTGATAGCTAAGTGTATTTTAAGGTGTTGCTCAGCTGCTCTGGAAGTAGTACGTTTGTGTTTGTTTTTCTGTCCCATTGTACCTGCTCTATTTAGACATACCTTGATTCTATCATGCTTGACAAAATGATTGCAAAAGCCATATTGTGGTTGGCACTTATCCACATTAAAGTTGTCTCTCCTGGCAGATGGCCACTAAAAAAGAGTGTATGAAAACCATTGCTCAGGGCAGCCATTGGACTAAAAGCCAATTTACCTTCTACAAAGAAGGTTGCCTGAATATATATATGAGTCATGAATCAAACTTCATTCCTCCAGTCATCCACTGTGTGGTTGAATTCAATCAGTTGCTGTGCCAGAGTATCAGCCAACAAGTACTCACTCCCTCTGCTTCAAACATGTCAACTGTCAGTCCTGGAGAATCCTCTGTTATGTTATCCTCTGTTTTCACAAACAAAAAGCAAATATGTGTGTTTAGCACAAACATATGTGTTTACTGATACATATTAGTGCACATTTGCCTGTCAGTTTGCAAAACACTTCTGGAAAATCATAATAAATGCAATAAAAATCCTCAAAATGTTAATCTCTCCAGATTAGCCTTGTTTTCCCTGCATATTTGATGAGTGTTGTTTTGGTGCAGACTCACAGGCCTATGTGCAAGAGCTTGTCCATAATATGGCTAGTTAAAGTACAAGGTGGGAGAGACATAGCAGGCAATTTCTCCAATGGGAAAACAAATGCTATAAATCCCTGATTAGTTCCATTGGGCTGGGAGTTTCATCCAATTCCCAAACTTCCTTTCAAAGAATTTCTAGAAAGTAGAATTTTTAGAAATTTGTAACCAGTGGTGGGATTCAGCCGGTTTGCATCAGTTCAGCAGAACCGGTAGCTATTTTTTTGTTGCCCAGGCCCAGAATGGACTTCCAGAAGTGGCATCCACACATGTGAACCAGTTGTTCACATATTGTTCACTACTGTAGTATATAACCATTGGTTTTCAGAAAACATCAAACAATCAGCAGGGGATACACAAGAGCATAAAAAGAAGAAGAAGAAGAAGTCCTGTGTGGGAGAATTCAGAAACACCAGCATGGCCAAATGTTTGTCTGATCTTCCATGGTCAGCATATACAAGAAAGACAGGCAGATGGGTGAGGGGAGCTGTAAAAGAACAGCAAGCAAGACACAAAAGAAGTTCACCAATCCCAATTTATAAGAATCCCTAAAAAACAGCTGCCTCAGAAAGTTCAAACTCTTTGAAGAGTTGGAATAATAAACAGTATTATAAATTATACATATTAATGAAATGGGTTTACTTATAATAACACTTCTTGTTTATTCTACTCATACTTATTTTTATCCTCACAAAATATTGGTTAGGAGACGTGTAATGTTGATAGCGATGCAACATCATCGTTATTCTTCCATTTTCAGAAAATAATTGTACTGTGTTTATAAGACCCAATCCATTTATAAAAAAGCAAAACCACAAATCAAGGGCTTGAAAATATACATCTTGAGAATGCTATTTTGTTTATTTTAAATCAATGAGATGGATCTTGATATAATGAAAAAGGGGCGAATGGATCTCATAGAGCCTCTGTAATTTGTTTAGATACCTCTTAGCTAAATTAATCACTCTTTTTAAAAAAAAACTTAGATCTTATACAAATGGGACTTAATACCATCACATAGAAAACATAATCCAGTGAATATTTGATCCATGCACATAAACGTATTTATACCACTGAATTAAGCTACTAAACCAGATGCATTAAATATATTAAAAGAGGTCTGGTGAATAGAGAGAAACTGTCACCCAGAGGTTCATATATGATGTAAATACACACTGAACACCCTCAACAACATCCATTCTATCTGTGCTGGCCACCTCTTTAATAATTCGTCTTTTGACAACATATGAGCAGTGATCAGCCATATACATCTAACTAATACCAATCATAATGTATTATATATAAAATGTGATAAAGAAATAATAATTTATGATGGCCTAATAATGTAATATAGTTTTATCTCACTAGCTAATCCAACATAAATGGCACTCAATTGGGGGACAACGTATTTATCATCTTTACTCCAAACATTTGCAAATACATTGTAGATGTTTGGTTGCATAATATAAGGAAACACGCTACCATATGCTTTTGAACATATTAATACAGACTAACAATTGTGCTATTGGTTGAGCTCATACATTCATGCCCCATCATAGTATAAATAATCAAAACTGAAGGGAATGTCCAGAGGCAGAATGTGATAAAACTTTCAATCTGTTCTTGCAATTCTTTTTCCCAATTGTTAGTAAAAAGTTGGAAGTACTGTCACTTTCCATTGCTCTTTTATAAACAATAATAGGATTGCTAAATGGTATCTGCTCAGTGAGAAAATGGAGAATGTGGTTTGTAAAACAATGAATAAATGTTACTTTACACCATATTATAAGAGTGTGTACATTCATGGTGGGCCAGAACCAAGTTGGTCCAAACAGTAGAATATGGAACTATAGAGTAATGTAGTGAAGATGTTATAAAATGCCTTAGGAATGGCCTGAAAGATAATATAGGAAGTTTTTATAAACAAACCAATAAGGTGACCTGTTATTCTGTATGAGCTTGGACTCCTATAGATAGAGTTATTGCTGGAGATATCTGACATGTTAGTGTTGCCACCAGCCACTTTTCTCCAAAGAAATCCTCTCTAATGCTGAATTATTCTGAAAAAGATAAAATGACAGTCTTTTTCATGCTTTCCTTCTGTAGTTTAGTCAAGCAGTGAAATTATACTAAAGCTTAAATTTATTTCAAAGTGACAACCACTGAATCAGAAAGAATTCCATCTTTATTATGTATGCAAAGCTAAGGAAGTAGAGGGAAAAGAAAGAGAAGGGGAAAATATGAAAATAAATTCATGTTCCTGGGATCTATTAGACATTCCATCTCAGTGTTGTCAGAAAGGATGATCTCAGCCTCTGCTCTCTCAGTCAGGACTACATAGGAACAGACACAAAAAATACTGTACAGGCAGGACAAATCCCCCCATAGCACAAATCATTTCCCATAAAATAAAAATTCAGTTCTAACCCAGATGGATTTTGCACTACACTCTAGATTGCTATTTTCTTGATCTCCAGCCCAACTGCTAAATTGGGGCTTCTCCTTTCCTGACTTTGAGTTATCCTTGGGAAGAACTGCCGCTATGTTTCCAATGATAAATAAACATGAAGCTGACTATCTGTTCTTTTTTTTTAAAAAAATTCTGTACAAAAAAACCTTTCCACTTCTGACTGGTTGCTCCTGACTTTCTGGAGCTTTGATTGTTTCTCTGTCAACTACCTGTACTGACAGTTTAGGTTTGATTTATTAAACCTTGTTCGGTTGATCAGCTTTCTTGATGGAGTGAATGAAGAAAAATCTCATCTATAGAGAGTTAAAGGAAAAGACCTTAAAGAATTAAAGGAAAAATTTAGATTTTTTTTTTTTACTGTTTATGGTCTAGATAAGGGGTCGGCAATCTTGGCTCTTTTATGACTCATGGACTTCAATTCCCAGAATTCCTGAGTCAGCCATGCTGGCTCAGGAATTCTGGGAGTTGAAGTCCATGAGTCATAAAAGAGCCAAGATTGCCTACCCCTGGCCTAGACTTTTGAGGATGAGATTTCTTCTAATTCACTACATCAACAAAAAAAATCTGCCATATTTGGGTGAATGAAAAAAAGCAATATGGTAAAGCTATATTCACTGAAACAGAGAGATTAAAGATGGAAAAAGAGAAAAAGGACCTACAACAATAGATTATCTTCCTTTCTATTGTTCTATAAAACTTTTTTTTAAAAAACAAACAAACTAAAATCAACTTTGAATCAACTCCCAATTCCAAGCGACTTGGAGTTGAACTCATCCTTTTAGTGTTCTTGATCATAATATCAAGGTAATTTGTTACGGACTTCTTCTGGGAATTTTTTTTTCATGTCCTAATCTAGCCTATAGTTCCTGACATTTCCTGTTGGTCTCCCATTCAATGACTAAGGAAGCTTGGTGGGCATTGCTTAAGTATCTGAGAACTGTAAGTAACTTAAATCTGTATGGTAAACTGGCTACCTTTTGTACATATGCGTTGCACCTTCTGGCACACATCCACTGTAGTGAGCAGCTACTTATAGATCATTTTGGACAGCTGAAAATAATGGGAAAGAGATTGTATATGTGAGCTTTAGAAGGGCAGGATAGAACTGAGAAATTAAAAAAAACCAGTTCTACATTTATACTGTTTGTCTCATTATCATCTTCAATTAGCCAGTTTTTTACAGACTTTTCAATAGAGTCCATTGCTTTATACCTACAATTACATCATTGTGTTTCATGACAAAAAAGGAATCCTTCCCAACCTGTCTGGTTTTGCCTGAAAAATGATAGGTTATTGGAAAACCTTCAAGCTAGCATGCAGTTTGTATAGAAGCTAAAATAAGAAGTCCTTATTATTACAGCCATAATTCATATGAAACAAACAGGACTGTGTGCTGACATTTGAAAAAAAAATATTGCTGCAAAATCGCTACAAGAAAATGGATATTAAATATGCACAGAAGAAATATGATCAAATTTATTAACATCCTAGAGGAAATGAGTAATAGCCATTGGAAAGGCAGGTGACCAAGATGACACCGCTGGTTGTAGTTTCAGATTATTTACATTTAGCCTTGTTCTAAATCCAGCTGGTCCACATAAAGAAGGTATGCAATGACTGACTATTAGACACAACAACACTGTGTGAAATTACTCTTATTTTATTCCAATGCATGTAGAAAAATTTTACGAGTTGCATGGTGGCCTAGTGGAAAAGACACTTGTCCTCCACTTGGAAGATTGAGAGATCAATCTTGGGTAGTGGCAGATGTTTCTCTTCTAGGGCTCAAGTAAAAAATATCTGCTGTGAACTTCACGTAGGTGTCAGGAAAGGCACCCAGCCAGTAAATGCTCAGGTCCATCCAGTTGTCTTAATTCTACCCTGTATAGATACTACAGGGTCATAAAAAGGGAGGTTTTGTGTAGAAAAATCTACCAACATACATTAAACATTATTGTATTGTTTAGTATTCTTTGACATAGAGATACTGAGGTCATGACTTAACCATAAAAGCCGCATCCTGTTCTGCATAATGCTCTCACAGTATGATTGCCATAATAGCTTGGAATTATGAAATAAATTTCCACAGAAAGGACACCAGCTTGAGGAAGATTAGTTTAACATAAACACCAATAATTGGGCTATTTTATCTCCTTGGCTTTCACATATTTACTTTATTTATTTCAGTCAGTTGAAACTGACAAAATGGCTCCTTTTTCAAGAATGAAGTGATTGTATCTCTGCCCACCCGCCCCCCCAGCTGATGGCTCATCAGCTCACTTCAAAGCACAGCTCCTGAAGCTACTTGCAGAGGAGACCATTGCTGTAAGGAAGATCTTATGGGGTAATTCTAAGGTTCTTCCTAACTCAGAAAAGTCATAAAAAGAAAGGGAACATGGTTCCCTTGTTAGCAGTTAAAGAAGAGAAAACTCCCCCTAGACTGGTCAGTCAGCCATGTTCATCGGATGTCCCCCCCATGTGTGTTTGCATAGTGACCTATCCAGTGGTGGGATTCAAACATGTGAACAACCAGTTCTCTGTGAGGATGCCACTTCCAGAAGTCCATTCTGGGCCTGGGCAACAAAAAAAATAGCTACCGGTTCTGTCAAACTGATGCAAACTGGTTGAATCCCACAACTGGGCCTATCTGTTGGGTTGATGCTGTGATTCTCTTAATAGGTCACTCCCATGGTGTCTGGCAAACTCACAAATATGTTTTCAGTTGAAATATCAGACTCCAATCACATTCTTTATTGCTTGAAATCCCTCTTATTCTACCATTTATATAACAGAAAGTTATGAAAAGTAGTAAACAAATTTGAAAGAAACTGACAGAATCACAGGCCATCTGCAATTTGTCAATTAGAAGTAGAATATAGGGACTAGGCATATAGGTTTTTTTTTTAATTATTTGGAAAGTTCCATGACTCAAATTACAGATCCCAAGAAAGCAATGCTCAAGAAATACTCCAGTCTTTCACTCAAGAAAGCAATGCTCAGAAATACTCCAGTCTGCAATTATGAACAGCTACTATCTGTTTCAATACAAGATTCTAGGCTGGGAGGAAAAATAGTATAATGTAACTATAAATGTACTGTATTTAATAAACATGGAAAGGAGGGGGAGTTCTGGATAGTAATGTGGATTATTTTATGGATTTCAGGCAAGCCTCCCTCCCTTGTCTCCAAACACAAAATGCCTGTTCATTGAAAAAATCAAATGAAGAAAAAGACAATGCTTACAGGCTTTCATCCCAACTCATTTTGAGTCAATGAATTTTCCCATGAAGTTTTTTCCCAATGGTGCTATGTTATACATTACATACTGTATCATCACTAAATTAAATGCCCAAATTTAGAGGCAGCATGTAGAAAAATCAGTGAATAACCAGCATTCTGATGTAATTTACAAACTTCCAAGATTCATTTACCCAACAACTGTGGGAAAGAACCTTTGGTCAGGCCAAGAGAGACAATTCTCATGTTCTTATGGTAACTGAAGAATTTTATCATTTCTCAAACAAAATGTCCTTCCAAGAAATAGAAAATCTATTATGCAATGAATTCTTTCCATAAGACCATTTTTTAGCTATTTAGGTGTGGGATAACATTGGCAAATGAAACATTTCAAAGCCTAACAAAGAAAGAATTGTCCAGACTATAAAACCATGTTGAGCCTGTGATTCAAGTGGTCCAAATCAGATTTGCTTCAGGTTGTCCATTGACCAATAATCAATAGGGCTGAAATCCTTGGCATCCACAGAGTCAGCAAGTAGACTTCTGCTCACGTTCTACTCTGTGGCTCTTGATCTATCAAACAATGAAGCCAGTAATGATGTGAAAGATTTCAAAGACTCTCTCTTGATTTGTCCTCTATCTGGCTTGATTGCTTTGGGGGCAGTGTAATCTTCTTAAGAGTGCAGTTCCCACAGGACAATGAGCAGCCAGTCATTGGGCTGTGAACAATAAGGGAAGAATGATGTCAAGGATCAAGGATCACCCACTTAATAGCTATACATTTGGAGTCTGCCAACATTTTCTCAACCATAGAACAAATTGCAAATTTTAGTGGACAGGGTGTTTTTTTTTCAATGGACTCATTGGTATTTTACCTACGTAAGGATATCTCCACCTCTCTGATGATTAAGATTTCAAATTAAGCAATTATAAGAAAGATAAAACATATTAGATAGGCTTTTTAAGAAGGGGGAAACCATGTAAAAAAGCAATTATACATTGAGAAATTTTCTGAGAAGTGAAACCACAATTTAAGTGACTCAGAAAATAGATTTGTTTCAAAAGTAATGAAATATAGAATGCAAAACTTTAGCTTTCCAGATTAAAAAAAGCTGAGATTTCATAACTATTTTTCCCTACTACATGTCATTTGAGGTTTCACAAACATTTTTCTCTGAAAAGTTCTGTCCCACAGTTGTACAGCTCTTCTGCTTTTGTGGCAGAGCTTCTGTTTTACTGTTGTTTTTCTTTTGAAAGGAGCCCATTTACACCACGAGACAAGCTGCTTTCAGAAAGGCCTATCTACCATTAGCTGTGTGTGTGATTTTTATTTCTGGAAGAACATAGGTTCACTCTGAAAGGAAAAATAACTGCTCATTAAAGAAATGAAGAGCAAGGCCATGTTTATATCTCTTCTTTTTAATGTTCCCACAACTGTTCAATTCTGGGATAATTCTCATTCCTGCTAAAACAGGAGTGAGATAAATTTATCTTCCTGCTATCTTGCTAATAACACTTCTCTTTCTATGGCTGCAATTTATGTAAGGAAAACCACTACTGTAGCTACATAATGTGATCAACTACAGGTAATTATCGACTTGCAACCTCAATTGAGCCCAAAATTTCCATTGCTAAGCAAGACAGTGGTTCAGTGAATTTTGCCCCATTTTATGACCTTTCTTGCCACGGATGTTAAGTGAACCGCTGCAGTTTTTAAGTTGGTAACATGGTGGCTAAGTGAATTTGGCTTTCCCATTGACTTTGCTGGTCAGAAAGTCACAAAAGGTGATCACATGACCCCAGGACACAGCAACCACCATAAATATGAACCAGCTGCCAAGCAGCTGAATTTTGGTCTTGTGACCACCAGGATGCTGACTGCAATGGTCACAAGTGTGAAAAACAGTCGTAAGTCACTTTTTTCAGTGCTGTTATCACTTTGAGTAACCACTAAGTGAGCTGTTGCAATTTGAGGACTATCTGTAGTTACAGATTTGGAGTAGGATGACCCTTAACTATGGAGACTGGATGATTTTCTAAGCCCTATAGAGCAGGAAAAAAATTAACTATAACATGTTGGGCTTCTAGAGCAGGATCAGGAGATATACTGCGTTTCCCTGAAAATAAAACTGGGTCTTATATTAATGTTTGCTCCAAAAGACGCATTAGGGGTTATTTTCCGGTTAGGGCTTATATTCAGAGAAATATGGTACTAATATGAGCCGAGGTGGCTCAGCAGTTAGGGTGCAGTACTGCAGGCCACTTTAGCTGACTGTGTTCAGCAGATCAGCAGTTCAAATCTCACCGGCTCAAGGTTGACTCAGCCTTCCATCCTTCCGAGGTAGGTAAAATGAGGACCCAGATTGTTGGGGACAATGTAACTATATATATTGTTTACTGGTGTACACCGCTTAGAGAGTGCTTGCACTTAAAGCGGTATATAAGTCTCATAAAATAAATAAATAAATAAATGCATCCATCTGGCTGTCGATCTTAACTGGGACTTATTTTGGGGGTGGGGCTTATATTACGAGCATCCTGAAAAAAATCACCCTAGGGCTTATTTTCTGGTTGGGTTTTATTTTTGGGAAAACAAGGTATCAAACAAAGAAATAAGAAAGTCTGAAGAAATGGCTTAAAATGAGAAGCTAAGCCACTTTTCTTACTACTTTTTCCCAATAAAAAGCATTTCCATGCTTGCCTCTGCTTCCTTACATCTGATTTCTCTCTGATTGTACAGCATTGAAACAAAATTGAGCTCAGAAGTTGACTAACCAAGAATAAAATGAAGAGGTTAGGCAAGTAAGTCTTAAATATCTACTATACCAGATGGAATATTTGACTACGCATATGGAATACTTTACCTTCCAACAACAGATTGGCCCCAACATTTCTTAAGACACTGAAGATGAGGCTGTTTCAGCAAGCATAGGGGTCATGAAGTTAGTGATGTTTGGATAGTATAGTATTGTATTTTTTTTTAATTCTTGGCTTCTTTTTCTCTTAGGGATTGCCTATAGGATATGTTGACATTTATTTATATGATGTGGGTTTTAAAAAAAACACCTTTCTTTATTATCCAATAGGAACATTCTAAGTAACCAGTCTTAAATGTTGCCCTCTGATGAGCAACATTTGATGAGTATCTGATGGGACATTGGTGGTTGAAGCAGCCTTCTTGGTGGTCAGTCCAGCCCTTTGGTTGAGCTTTCAGCTTGAGGTTTGAGGAATCCCTATCCTTTTAGCCTCTCATTGGTTAGGATGGGAATTGAGTAGGGAGACTTTTGGTCTAGTGCCTGATGGAAAATGTAATTTGTTTTTATTCCTGTTTTTATCAATTGCTGCAAGCTACCTATTATATGAGATAGGAAACCATACAGGCTCTTCAAATAAATAAATAAAATAATAAATACTATTCATCATAACTTGAAGAAAGACTCATTCATGTACCATGGGATTGATTCATCAGTCATAAGCTTGCAGACAATCACCTTGGTCAGGAGAGATGGCCAAGTTCCTAACCTGGAATGTTAACAGCTTAAACTCACCACAGAAATGGAGAAAGATCTTCCACTATTTGAAACAACATAATAATGACTTGATATGTTTGCAAGAAACTCACATAAATTCAAAGGACTCAAATTATCTGATAAATTTTCGTCTGGGATCACATTTTATAGCTTCAGCGAAAAAAGGGGGTGTTGTAATTTATGTGAAGAAAAATTTATCGGCTAAATTAATTGAGGTTGATCCTGAAGGAATATCTTTGTGGAACTACTGTTACAAGGCAAGAAAGTTCTTATTGTTGGACTATATGCCCCTAATCAACAACAGAAGCAATTCTATAAGCTTTTGCATGGGAAGATATCCCAGTTGGATTATAAATCTGTAATTTTGATGGGTGACTGGAATGGAGTTTTGGATATAACTATAGATAAAAAGAGCTCTTCTAAAAATTTCACTCAAACTAAATTACCCAAAACTTTTTTTTGATTTGAAAGAAGAGTTGGAACTTATTGACATTTGGCGAGAAAGGAATACAAGTGATAGAGATTTTACCTTCTATTCTGATAGACATCAGTCATTTTCAAGGATTGATTTCTTTTTGATTACTAGTGATTTTCTTTCTAGGGTGAGGAAGGTAAAAATCTTTCCCAGGACTCTATCAGACCATAGTCCAGTGTGGATGGAGCTATACTGGGAAGATGGGAACAGAAGACCCTGGAGACTGAATGAGAATTTGTTTACCCGGGAAGAGTTTGTACAAAAATGTAAAGACTATTTAAAGGAATTTTTTGCTTTAAATATGAATAAGGGTACATCGATGCCCATGGTCTGGGACGCCAGTAAGGCATATATGAGGGGAATTTTGATTCATTTAAATAAAGTTTCTAGGGATAAAAGTTTACAAGGACGTAGAGAAATAGAAGATGAGATTAAAATAAAAGAAGAAGCGCTTGCTCTTAACCCAACTTATAATAACTTAAAGGTTTCTATAAAGATGCTTAGAGAACAATTTAATATGTTGATGGCAGATCAGGTGGCTACCAATTTCCGTTATAAGAGACATAATACTTTTTGTAATGCGAATAAGCCTGGGAGGTGGTTGGCTTATCAGTTACAAAAGAAACAGAAGGGTAGGATTATAGAGAAAGTAAAATATAAAGGTACTGAGGTTTTTCAGCAAAATTTGATTAAAAAGAGTTTTTTAGATTTTTATACAAAACTATACTCAAGTGATAATATAAAGGGAATGGATATAGATAAATATTTACAATCAGTACATTTTCCTAAACTTTCTGAGGAACAGCAAAATGGGATGAATTGTTTAATCACTGTGGAGGAAATTGGTTTAGCTATCAAGCAGTTAAAGGTGGGAAAGTCTCCAGGAACAGATGGATTGACGTTGACGTATTATAAAAATTTATCTGAAGAAATGTTGGAGCCATTAAAGGAGCTTTTTAATAGTATTTTGTTGGGAGCACAAGTTCCTCCTTCTTGGAAAAGAGCGTTTATATCACTGATTCCAAAGGAGGATCAAGATCTTACAGAGCCTAAAAATTACAGGCCGATATCTTTATTAAATGTAGATTATAAGATTTTCACTAAAATTTTGGCAAATAGATTAATGCAGGTTATGAAGGATTTGATTCACAGTGATCAATCAGGATTTATAATAGGGCGATACATGAAATATAATGTCAGACAAATTATCAACTTAAGTGAGTATTTGGATAAGAACAATCAGATTCCTGTGGCTTTTACATTTTTGGATGCTGAAAAAGCTTTTGATCAATTAGATTGGCAATTTTTATTTTCACTGGTAGAGAAATGAATTTTGGGGATAAGTTCTTACATGCACTTAAAGCTATATATCAGCAACAATCTGCTCAAATTGTTGTTAATGGGGGACTGACTGAGACTTTTAATATTGAAAAAGGGACAAGACAAGGATGTCCATTATCTCCATTGTTATTTGTTTTAACATTGGAGATTTTGTTGATCCAGATTCGAGAATCAACGGTAATCAAGGGCATAAAGATAAGAAAGAATGAGTATAAATTACGGGCTTTTGCGGATGATTTGGTTTTAATTTTGGAACAACCGATTTGAGCGGTTGATTGTCTATTAGAACTTATAACACAGTATGGGAAAGTTTCTGGTTTTAAAGTCAATAACCATAAGACTAAGAGATTATCTAAGAATATGTCAGCTAATGATAAGGAAAGTTTGGTTAAAGCCACAGGTTTTCAGATGGTGAAAAAGATTAAATATCTTGGAGTATATTTAACTGCTTCAAATGGAAAATTGTATAAAAATAATTATGAATTACTATGGGCAAAAGTACAAAAGGATTTAAATGATTGGAAAAAACTGCAATTGTCACTGCTGGGGAGAATTTCAGCTGTAAAAATGAATGTTCTACCAAAGTTTCTTTTTTTGTTTCAGATGATACCTATTTTAAAAAAAGATGTAAATTTGGAGGAATGGCAGAAGGGTATCAATAAATTCATTTGGGCTGGGAAAAAACCAAGGGTTAAGTTTAAGATTTTGCAAGATGCCCGAGAAAGAGGAGGACTTAAAGCACCTAATTTGAAATTATATTATGATGCAGCCGCCTTAACTTGGATAAGTGATTGGCTTAATTTAATAAATAAGGATATTCTTGCTCTTGAAGGGTGGGATTTAATGTACGGTTGGCATGCATATTTAATTTTTAATAAGAAAGTGGACCGGGCTTTCAAATCACACATTTTGAGGAGTGCCTTACTTCGAGTTTGAAAAAAGTATTATTATAGGTTAAATTATAAAATACCTATCTGGGGGATTCCTAGACATGCAATCGAGGGGATTTCTAAGGGGATGAACTTTGATAAAATTTCGTATAAAGAATTATTAATTTGGTCAGGTTCGGATTGGCATTTAAAATCCCTAGATGTATTAAGGCAAGAAAATATTCTATAGTCATGGTTTCAATATTTACAAATAGTGGACAGGTGGACTGTAGATAAGAAAGAAGGAATAACATTAGAAGATGGAAATCTGGTTATTCAGATTAAAGATCAGAATCAAGAACATATAAAAAGAATTTATAATGCTTTAATAAAATTAGACTCGGAAACAGAATTGGTCAAAGACTGTATGATTAAATGGGCTCAGATATCCAGGAACCGATCCCATTGGACTTATGGGAGATAATTTGGATCAGAAACGTTAAATTTACACAAGCTCAAAATTTGAGGGAAAATTTTTATAAAATGTTTTATAGATGGCATCTAGATCCTAAAAAAATATCTTGTATGTATCCAAATTTACAACCCAAATGTTGGAGATGTGGTAATATGGATGCGACATATTTTCACGTTTGGTGGAATTGTAAAAAGGTAAAGGCTTTCTGGATTATGATTTGGTGGAACATTCAAAAGATTTTTAAAAGGAAGATAAAGTTTACCCCTCAATTATTCCTATTGGGTATTTTTGTGGATTTAAATGACAAAGAAACTACTTTAATGTTGAATTTATTAACTGCAGCAAGGTTACTAGTAGGCTCATATTGGAAGAAAGATTCGTTGCCTACTTTAGAAGAATGGATATTTAAAGTTTCTAACTTTGCAGAAATGGCAAAAATTTCTGCTTATATGAAGGATCATACACAAGAAAGATATATTATTGTATGGAGAAGATGGATAGATTATATTCAGAAAAAGTGTGGGACTATAAAGTTTCATCTATTTTATGAGTAAATTTTATAGCAACTGTTGTAGAGATTTGTTTATATGACTTAATTTAAGGGGAGTTAAAGGTTAAGTATGATGTTTTTTTTCTTTCCTTTTCTTTTTTCTTTTCCCTTTTTTATTATTGTTAACTTTCTTATTAATAACCCTGTACTCTGCTCTGGGAAGTGAGGGGGGGAGGGTTGAGGGTGGGTAGGTGGGTGAGTGGGTGGGTAATGATAATATAGACATGGTAAACACTTGGGCATTTCCCCTATGCTGCGTTCATGTGTTTGAGAGGGATGAGAGGGGAGGAAGGTGTAGGGAGAAAGTAAGATGGTAAGAGGAGAAGGGGAGGGGAGAGTAGGAGGGGAGGAGAGAAAGAGGAGGGAAATAGGGAAGGTATTAGAGAGGGTGGACGCGGCCTGGGGGGAATGGGCAGGCGGTACCAATGGTCAGGAATTTATTTTATTTTGTGAATTGAATTGTATTTTGTATGAATAAATGGAAAATAAAAAAATATTAAAAAAATAAATAAAAAAAATTAAGGAAAAAAATCACCTCTTAAAATGTCAAAGAATTGATGGAGATGCTTCAAACTGGTTTTTAATTGTACTAAAAGTATCAGTGTCTAAAAAAAAAACCACTCATGTGGAGTGGAGTGGAGTTAATGGCACTATTAACAGTATAAATGCAGTTTCCATCCTTCCGGAGTGTCTTTATAGTTCCTGTGAAATAGGCACCTTCATGGCAAATAAATAATTTTGTACTATTAAAAATAAGGCTATTCACATATATGGCAAAAGTCCTTCTTAAAGACTAATTCCTCTTTGGATAGGATGTAGAGGTCATCACATCAGTATTCTAGCCTAGGACCATAGTTCCACAATTGCTCTGGAACAACCACAAAATAAAATGAAATGAAATAAAATGGGTGGTCTAAAGCATTTTTCTGTTTCCAGAGGCATCATTCGGATGAAAGAAAAAAAAAAGTTGGTTTCTTACACAAGATTTGTTATACTCACCTGATTGTCTCAAAAATAACAATATCCTCATTTCAATTTCATGGGAGATCTTGCAAAGGGAGAAAGGACATCTTATTTCACCTAAAATGTTTCCATCCAGACATTATTCTGACAATTCATGCATCCATTATTTAATCTATTACAATTTCATATGTTAACCTTTCATGATTAATCCTATTCCCTCCCTAATCTAGACAGAATTTGGTATTTGCCTTTCAACAGTCCCTTTTAACCTGTCTTTTTTAATGTGTCAGTATATGTTAAAGTTAATACATTTTATTGCAAAATTTACTAACAACTAATGCTCTCAAAGCAATCATTTGGGAAGGTCATCCAGTATACCAAATGATTTACTCCTTGGATGATGGGAAATAAGCCTAAAAATAAACATTTGTGATATTGTAGGGGGAAAAGGGAATCCTCAAAGCAATCCTACTCATGTAAATGACTTGTGACTTGTGTTCCCCTATTGGGAAGCCATTTCATGTACAGCATTTAGAGACAACTGCTTAAAGAAACAGCCCTGGAGACCAGCTATGGCTTAGAAAGATCCTTACTAGGGAAGCGTGATATCCACTTAACGTTTTATTTATGCAAATCTCTGTAATGGGCAACAATTTAATTGCATGCTTACAGGAAAGAACAAAAATTTGATTTTTAAAATCTGTGTAGAGAATACTACTACAATTCTCAAACACCCTGTTTTGAAAGAGGATATGGTCAATACAAATACAATATATGGAAGCTAAAAGGTGATATGACAGCAAATTTCCTCGAAGAGCTCACTAAGGCAACATGTAAAACAATAATGGGCCATTAGGCTCTCTTATAAGTGCAATTAAAGCCTTCCATGAAATGCATGAGTCACCTTGTCTGGCTTTACTACGTTGCATAAAGGTGTTTAATAGTGGTATTCCTGCTAAAGTAATTTGATGATTATTGGAAGTTGTGTAATTTTGTATCTCAAACATAATTATTTAAGACATTTGTCAAACTCTATTGATACAACCTTAGTCCAAAAACCCTAGAAATATATTAATCCCATATTATGACATGGATTTGATGTGGATCATCCTTTGAAATGGAGAAAAATATCCTGAAATAAGAACCAGGAAGGTTTGAAAATCTTTAAAAATGATACGTTGAACAGATTAAAAATTGAGAGGTTTACCTTTTCCTTGAAGTAGACTTTTGTATGGCCATGAAAATCTTCATGGTGGGTTTAGAGTAGGCATCTCCAACCTGGGCAACTTTACAACTTTTGGGTTTCAACTCCCAGAATTCCTCAGCCAGCATGGCTGAGGAAGATAAGATAAGATAAGATAAGATAAGACAAGACAAGACAAGACAAGACAAGACAAGACAAGACAAGACAAGACAAGATAAGATAAGATAAGATAAGATAAGATAAGCTTTGTTGTCATTTTTATATTGTGGGCACGATGGCACACATCAAAAATGAAATTTAGTTGCCCGCTCTCAAAGTAAAACACATACATGACACACACCTAAACATACTATGAACAACCCTTTCAGAAAGGAAAATCTGCAGAGTTAATTCTACCTATTAAGATGACTAAGAAAGTGGTTAAGAACAATCACTGACTCTGAGAAATATAAATTTAATAAATTATTATGGTTGGTTGCACAGTAAGCCAGATGTTTAGACTAGATTTTTGTCTAACTATCAAGTCCAAGTATCTGGGATAGGCAAATTTTATTTAATATTGTTAAATATTATAAACTCTTGGCTCCACCCAGTTGCCCTGACTGCACTCTGAATTAAGGGACTAAAGAGCCATTAAAAAAATTGTAAGACATTGCCAGGTTTTATCTTTATCCACTTCCCCATCAGGCTTTTATAAAAATTGACCATGTAATCCTTTTCCTTTTCAGCATTCTGTTCATGTTCTTGTACATACAATAAGATCCATGTTTTGAATTTACAGAAATGCTTGTTCTTTGTTGTCTTTTACATAATAAGCCAATGTATGCTTTCCTTCCTCAAAGATTGTTTGACTCGACGTAAATGTCTACCTCTAGTTTTACAGGGTATGTGTAATCTATAAATTTATCTATGGGGATGTAATACATAGTGAGCAAACACGGCTCTTCTTGTTTTTCAGTCCAATTGCCAATAAGTGGCACAGCCCATTGCTATGGTGTACTGTACCCACTTTCTCAGATGCCACAAGTAAAAATGTCATAAGTGAATTCATAAAACACTGTGCTCATCATCTAACTAGTCTGCCCAAATTATCTTTGAGTAGACCAGTGGTATATCTCTGAGGCCTCTAGGTTAGATGTGTAATAGTATTGGAGGGGAATAACATTCTGGAAAAAAGGCAATGATAAATAACTTCCATTCCTGTTTGAAAATGCACATGGATATGTCTATCTAATTATCAAGTCATGCTCAATTCAAGGACATTTTTAAGTATTTCATTATAAATCTTAATATGAAGTCATATATGGAAAGTCTCTCTCACACACAGACACACATTCTATTAAAAAAGATGCCTAAGGTAATGGCAAAACTAAAAAAAAAAATTCAGAAATTTAAAAATGAGCAACACAGATATCTATCTCATTATATTGAGTTTTATTATCAGTGAAATATAATGACTGGGCACTATACATGTATGAAGGATAGTGAATGATCTGATGCTGAAAATAAAACGTAAGTATATCCATATTTGCCCTAAGAATCAAGTGATACAATGATGAAAATAGTATTCAAAATTTTATGGCTGAGTCTTATTGTCAGGAAATCTGAACATAGTTTTTTTTTTTCCCCTCTTATTTGCACTGCTGCTTTGTCATCTTTCAAGTGATGGAACCCAATGAGTTTGGGACAGCTCTAGGAAACCAAAGAACAAGGGATCAGAAGATGGAGTCAAATGTCAGAGACAACAGAAAACTTTTTGGGCACTCTACATTTCTCACTATACAAATAAAATAAGTAAATAAAATAAGAATATTCTCTTTACCTATATTAACAATCTAGTCAAGCAGCTAACACAAACTCTTTCTTCCATCCATATTCAGCCCTTGCCTTAAAATCACCTGTGGGGGTTGAATAGAGAATGATAGAGAATAGAGAAAGAGAATACTTTCAGAGAAAAAGCTGTTTGAAGAGAGATGATAATCAGTTAGCGACCTGCAACCCACAGTGTTCCATAGATGTCTCCCAAACCCAAGGGTTGTTAGAATACTCAGTGGCAAGTTGTTGGAAACAATGGCTATAGTTTCTTGGTGAGGCACACAAGTCTCAAAGTCTTATAAGGGGAACCACCATCGAGATTTTATATTTCCTCAAAACTTTATTGGAACTTTTTATGTAGATTATGACTTTGCTAGTGCAAAAGTTGGCTTGAAACTCAACATTAAGAAAACCAAAATCATGGCATCCGGCCCGCTCAATTCCTGGCAAATAGATGGGGAAGAAATGGAGGTAGTGACAGATTTTATTTTTCTGGGCTCCAAGATCACCTCAGATGGGGACTGCAGCCAAGAAATTAAAAGACACTTGCTCCTGGGGAGGAAAGCTATGGCAAATCTAGACAGCATACTAAAAAGCAGAGACCTCACCCTGCCAACAAAAGTGCGTATAGTCCAGGCCATGGTTTTCCCAGTTGTAATGTATGGCTGCGAAAGTTGGACCATAAGAAAGGCTGAGCGCCAAAGAATTGAGGCCTTTGAACTATGGTGCTGGAGAAGACTCCTACGAGTCCCTTGGACTACAAGGCGTTCAAACCGGTCAGTCCTAGAAGAGATCAACCCTGACTGCTCTTTAGAAGGCCAGATCCTGAAGTTGAAACTCAAATACTTTGGCCACCTAATGAGAAGGAAGGACTCACTGGAGAAGGGCCTAATGCTGGGAAAGATTGAGGGCAATAGAAAAAGGGGACGACAGAGAATGAGATGGCTGGATGGAGTCACTGAAGCAGTAGGTGTAAACTTAAATGGACTCCAGAAGATGGTAGAGGACAGGAAGACCTGGAGGAACGTTGTCCATGGGGTCGCGATGGGTCGGACACGACTTCGCAATTAACAACAACAACAGGTAGACCTTGACTTATGACACCACAATTGAACCCAACATTTCTGTTGCTAAGTGAAACATTTGTTAAGTGAGTTTTGCCCATTTTATGACTTTTCTCGCCACAGCTGTTAAGTGAATCACTGCAACTGTTAAGTTTGTAATGCGGTCATTAAGTGAATCTGATCTTTCCAGTGACTTTGCTTGTAAAAAAATCACAAAGGGTAATCATATGTCCCGGGAACACTGCCAACCGTCATAAATATGAGTCAGTTGATCACATGACCATGGGGATGCTGCAACGTTGGTAAGTGTGAAAAGCTCTTTTTATAAGTCATCGGTCACTGTTTTCAGTGCCGTTGTAACTTCGAACAATCACTAAATGAATTGTTCTAAGTCAAGGACTACCTGTATATGAAAAGAAATATTCAGCTCCAAAAAAATAAAATAACATGCCGAATTTCCTCACACCCCATGTAAGAATTATTATTATTTTTTTGTAAAAAAACAAATGTTTATATGACATTCTTGTTTGGGTAGTATCTTTAGTTCTTTTCCATTATCAGATTGCACTGATACTATGACTGTCTATTATAGATCGATGGTATTAAAAAGGGTCACCAGCTTACATGAAGAGGCATTTTCACAAAAGCATTCAATGACAGAGGAAGGAAACTTGTAGTTTCAGTGGTTTTGATGATGGTCTAGCCTCTGTCAGTGAAAAACTGTCCTGGTGTCACAAGGGGCTAGGCAGGTAAGCTCTGATTGCCATTAGACTCACTGTGCTCATTGTAGAAAGAGAGAGAGTCAACAGAAGGAGCAGTGGTAACTGTGGAAACCTAAGGGAAAAATCAAGGTAAAGTGAGAAGCATAGAATATACCAAAGGATATTAGGACTGGCCTAGAATACTAAGAAGTAATGGAAAAGTTCAAAAGAAGGAGTCCAAAAGGAAATATGTATTTTTTTTTCTTTTGTTTTGGGGGGAGGATGGGGAATGTGCCAAGAGGACAAACAAGGAATGTTGAAAGACATTTTAAGTTGTGACTATTTTAAATGCTTTAAGGAAAATGCAGCATCACAAAACCAAACCAAAGGAATGATCTTTTCAGTTTTGCTAAAGGACAGGAAATAAAAAGATGTTGGCTACTCTGCTAATTTATAATGCACACATTTTGTAGCATAACTGAAGACGTTCAAAGCCTACCTCAATAGAGGTGCTTCAATAAGCATGCCACAAGTATGACATTAACAAATGGCAGTTCAGTTGGTGTGCAAACCCTACAAAATATTTGAGGTGTGCCTATTAAATTACAGTGTCCATCAGTGAAACAAAGTGATTCTTTTGTTAGGCTATTTGCATTTCTACTCACAGAATGACTATACACTCACACATATACATATATTGTACATGCATATATACACACCCACACTACATATGGTTATGAATTAATACAAGAACTGAATTTCCATGGCAAGAGGTTTATCAAAGTTCTCCACCTATGAAAGGGCTAAATTTAATAAAATGTGTCCTCTAGACAAAACAGCCTCTGTTTCAGTTCAATTAGAGTCCATTTATCCCCTTTAGAATGTACACCCCACTCTTTATATCATTAGAGATTGAACATTTTGCCAATCTTGCACCCATTATTTCAGTGTGGAGCAATAAAGGAATCAAAAAAAGAGTCAAGATATAAATGCAATAATACATATGCACATGCATAATTATGTTCTTTTCTTTCTTTTTTTTTCTTTTTTCTTTTGAGAAGCAGATTCCATGCAAGGGAATAGCAGCTTCTTAGAAGGAAGGCAGAAATAAAGTATATTCTTGAAAAATAATTAGCTTGTCAAAGGAGAAAAAAAGTATATGATGCTTGAAACTGAATGCCATCCTAATTCATCTGTTTATCCATGAATGTATTTCTCTGATATAGATGATAACTTTTCCATCCTTCCTTCCTTCCTTCCTTCCTTCCTTCCTTCCTTCCTTCCTTCCTTCCTTCCTTCCTTCCTTCCTTCCTTCCTTCCTTCCTTGTTGCCATGGGCCAAGCTTTGTATCCCAGTAGCAGTTGCCCCACCATTTCTGCCTAGATTCAGACTCTGATCCAGACCAGCTTCCTCTAAACACCCAAGAAGTTATAACAGTGCTTGATTATGTCAAGCGCCTGCTAGACTTGACAGAGTTCCTTGAGACTAATCTGACAGAAGAAGTGGATCTGATCAATAACAATAACAATAATAGAGTTGAAAGGGACCTTTGAGGTCTTCTAGTCCAACCCTTGATCAGGCAGGAAACCCTATACCATTTCAGACAAATGGTTGTCCAGTCTCTTCTTAAAAACTTCCAGTGTTGGAGCATTCACCACTTCTGGAGGAAGGTTGTTCCACTGGTTATTTGTTCTAACTGTCAGGAAGTTTCTCCTTAGTTCTAGGTTGCTTCTCTCTTTGATTAGTTTCCATCCATTGCTTCTTGTCTTGCCTTCAGGAGCTCTGGAGAATAGCTTGACTCCATTTTCTTTGTGGCAGCCCCTGAGATATTGGAACACTGCTATCATGTCACCCCTAGTCCTTCTCTTCAATAAACTAGACAATTCCAGCAACCGTTCTTTATATGTTTTAGCCTCCAGTTCTCTGATCATCTTTGTTGCTGATCTCTGTACTCTTTCTAGAATCTCAATATCTTTTTTTACATTGTGGTAACCAAAACTGGATGTAGTATTCCAAGTGTGGCCTTACCAAGGCATTATAAAGTGGCATTAACACTTCACATGATCTGATTCTATCCCTCTGTTAATGCAGCCTAGCACTGTGTTGGCTTTTTTGGCAGCTGCAGCACACTGCTGGCTCATATTTAAATGATTGTCCATTAGGACTCCAAGATCCCCCCCACAGTTACTACTATTGAGCAAGATACAATCTATACTGTACCTGTGCATTTGGTTTTTCTTGCCTAACTATAGAAGCTTACTTAACATGCAATAACTGATCAGGGCCAACTGTTCTCAAAAAGCTGATAGATTGCTAAATCTTGGGAACTGCCTGGCCTCAGTTAAGATGGCTACAACAGTGTTGTGTCTTATCATGCATAAAATTCAGGGTTGACTAAACTCTGCTATATTTTTTGATGTTCTCCTTCTAAAGGTTCTGCATCAGTGGTGAGGTTCAGCCAGTTTGCAGCACAGAGGGTATGGTGAAACACGGAATGCTGTAATGCAAGGACAGCTACATAAATACCAGTTTTGGACTGAAAGAGATATAGAGGCAATGCTTTTTTTCTTTAAAAAAAAAGGTGCCGGAACTCACACGTCATACAACCCGCCTTACCTACCCTACAAGGTTCCATCAAAAAAAGGTGCCGGAACTCTGTTCTGGGCATTCTATGAGAAATAAGCCCTGTACAGAGGTAAGAATGAAAATCAAGATTGCCCCTCCTTCAATGGTGGGATTCAGCCGGTTCGCACCACTTTTGCAAAACCGGTAGCTAATTTTTTGTTGCCCAGGCCCAGAATGGACTTCTGGAAGCAGCATCCACACAGAGAACCAGTTATTCACATATTTGAATTCCACCACTGTTCTTTTTTTTTATTATTATTAAAAGTTTTACAAATTACAATATAAACCCACCCATCCCCTCCCCCCCTCCCCCACTTCCCAGAGCTGATTACAGGGTAACAAATAAACAAACATAGTCTAGCTAACATAAACCAACTAAACTATCAATCAAAACCATAATACACTTTAACTCCTTCTGAAAACAAATATTAACAAATTAAGACAAAAATAATAATACCATTAATACTATTAATAATTATCTAAAATCTATTCAAAAGCAAGATAATACTGTTCTGAATATATGTAACTTAGGTTGAAGTTTAAGCCTGTGCATTGCTTTGGATTCAAAAGCAGAAAACTGCTTTGGAACATGCTGGGTTAGGCATTTAGCCCTAGTCTGCAACTCCTTAAGCCAAGAGTATCTTGGAAAGGTGTATCTGCTCTAAGGGGTGATAGATGAATAACATATTTCTGTACCCATGCTCTCCAAAGTCATTTTTTGTATTTGAAGAAGTTTATTAAGAGGTTTATTAAGATATGACTTCAATATAAACTTGAGAGATGTCATCTATATGAGAACTGCCACTTGTGAGGCTAGAATAATACATTATATTGTCCAGGGGTTTAAGGCAGTATGCAAGGAACTTTATTTTTCAACAATTCCCTCTATATGAAATAGGTTGGGTTGAGGCCTCATGGCCTGTCCAAAGTTATTGCATGTTAACTTGAACCCAGGTCTCTTAAGTCTTAATCCAGAACTCTATCCAATACATTATTTGGCCTCAAAACACATAGTTCATAGTGATAAACGAAAGAAACTTTCATAATTCATATGAAAATGATGCCAACTTTGAGAATATTTCAATTATAGGACATGCTGCTTAAAGCTTTTTCAAGCCAGGAAGGGTTGAAGATAAAAACATGGTCTCCTATCTTGCTCATTTTTCAGCAGCTCCACTATGATGTACAACCACATTAATTTTGTGAAAATGTTTGCCTAACTACTAATACCAGGACTTCCATATCCATACTGCAAAAATCTAGATGACCATTAGGTGACATTAAACTATATTCTGAATTTCTCTGCCACCATTTAATGGCAGTCTGGATTTTTACACTCGACATCTGATTGCTCTGCTGAAGCTTTTTTTTTTTTCCTGTTCTGTTAGAATTTGATTACTGGTCTGGCAGCCCTTTTCAGAATAACTACCATTAATAGTTCTGACTTTCTGCCACCCCAGACAAATCCAGCTCTCCTACGCTTTTGGAAAATCTAATTGGGAAAATCAGTTCCTGATCCCTTCATCCAATATAAATGATTTCAATGGGATCTTTATTCTAGTGGTGTGGTGTGTCAGTAATAACTGCCTCATTTGTATCTCAGTTCTACCAGCTGAGCTTGTGGCCTTGCAGTTTCACAAATCCAGCCGCAGCAACCAAATTGAATCACGTGACTCCCCTAGCTGAAGCTCTTGATTAAATGAAGTTGGGTGTGAATCTGTCATGGTCAACTGAAGCAACAAATAAATGAATGCAAGCACCTAAAATCCCATTGACACCTGCTGCTTCTGAACTATTAGAGAGGGCCCTCAGCATGACAACTCAAATCCATGCTGGCAGGCTAATCGCATTGAGAGAGTCTACCTCAGATCAGCTGCATTCTTCCACTCAATTGGGTGATTGACAACAATATTGAAATTTCATTTCCCCCCCCCCTCTTTTTGCCTAAGAGCCATCTGTGAATTGTTGTATCATATCGTGGCATTTTTTTTGGGTTTGTTTGTGTGTTCAAACTCTTTTTTTCCCCCACTCCTCTGGGCATTTACCTCTCCCCCCTTTTAAATGTGAATATTGTGAATATCTGTAGAATCACAGCAGGTTCAGCCATCTGAGAGAAAGTGGAAGGATGAGAGAGAAAGTGGGGTGCTTCAAATATTGGAACAGCTATCGATACGGCTTAACTGTAGGATTTGGCAATATGAATTGAAAGGAAACCTCAGAGCCTAAAGGTGTTTCCCCAGCATGAGCCTCTGCCAAGCAGGCCTGTGAACAGTGGCCATAATGTGTGAAGAACGCAGGCTTTCTTCTAAAAATAGCAGTGGCATTTCCTTTTGAATATGCATTTCTCTGCAGGATAGCGTGCACCTTGAATAAAGAAGAAAAGAAAGCAAGACCCTCCAATGTACATACAGTACAGCCTTACATAAATCCAAAGGCAGCTGTAATTATTATCTCACATGCCGAGAAGGAAATAACTTACTTCTATCAAGAACAGAGGAAGAAGAAGGAGGGGAGAAAGCTCCAGATCTTTTCAAACTGATTCTTCCTGACAGTATGTCATTTGAAACCTAGGGCATGCTAGCAATGATATGGTTCCATTAATTCTATATAGTTGTTGATTCGGAATTCTAATTCTATGGTCCTCCAGGTGCCTTGTCGCCTTCTCTTCCCTCCAGTCCTTGTGATAGTCAAACAACTATCATTGAAAGAGCCATGAAGTTTCTTTCTGCTTTGTTCTATTGTGACATTAGAGCAGTTCTTTCTTCTTTTCACCAGTTTCTTCTCCATTCTTTGATGAATTCCAGCTTCTGAAAAACTGACTTTCTTTGTCTCATTACCTGAGAGGGAAAATGGCTATAGAACTTCATCTCTGGGAAATAAAACTCAACAGGCAATCCTTAGCTTGCATCATATTTTTTGTAGCTTTGCTGTACCACAATTTGCAACCTCTCATTATTTTAATTTTATTTTTCTTCTTACTTGCAGACCTTTCAGTTAGAACATATGGACCACGATGATGGGATTTGTGGTTTCATCTCAATATTTTTAACTGTAAAATATAACCATTTAATTCATTCATCAGACGTCTACGCCAGGGGTGTCAAACTGGCAGCCCACGGGCCGGATGCATCATGCACAGGCCACACCCACCCCAGCTCCACAAGGGCAAAAATGTCATGATATGCCATGATACATCACATGACACGATTGTGTTTGACACCCATGGTCTACGCTGCCTGAAGTTCTCTAGGCAGCTCAGAGTAAAAAACAAAATATACAAAAAACAAAATCATATAATAAAAGAGTAGCAAGCACCATGAAGGAGCAAATGAAAAAGACCTTTCACCATGTTCCTCAATTGAAAGGAGTCCAAGCACCCACTAAACAAATACTGTTCTGTTCTGTGCGTTGGTAAGGCATTGAAACGAGGCAGACGAACAACAGATACTTCTTTATTGAATCTCCAACAGAACCAAAACAAAATGGCACAGATTCCTTTATATACCCCTTTGCAGGGACAGTGTCAGCCAATCAATGCAATGGATTCTCCCGCCTTGTGCGTGGGCAATAGACTAGAGACAGCCTGTCTGGTCCTGGGCAACCGTGGTCTGCCCAGGGCTCTCTGCAGCTTCCTGCACCTGCTGAGTCACTCAGCAGGCCCAGGACATAACAAATACCTTGGAAGAAAGGCAGGTTTTTAAGTCTTGCTTAAAGGAATTTATGGGGAGGTGGCTGTCCGTATCTCTGTGAGAATATAAAAGCAATATAAAAGGCTTACTTCCTGAGTCCTCTTAAATAACACTGCTTAATTAAATCAGAGCAAACTGACTGTTGCATCACATGGGACAGACAAACACTACATAAGTCATAAGGCCCCTTAGATAACTGAAGCCTATGCTATGTAGAATTTTAAAGGAGCTTACAAAACCCCTAACATACCTTGAAATGTACCCAGATGCTTACTGGTAACTAGCACAACTCATGGATTAGAAATGTTTTATGGCTATGGCAAGGCTTGCCCATCACTGGTCATGCTGTTCTGTTCCAGACCAGTTCCAACTTCTGAGTGTTCATCTAGAGAGCTCTGTATACACTATACTGCAATAGTCAACCCATGAAGTGACCACGGTATGGATGATTGTAAATAAGGCCTCCCCATACAGGAATGGATGCAACTAACAACCAAGCTGAACCTACATTAAAGCTTGGTTGTTAGGAACTGAGTAGGAACTGAGAATCCAGGAAGACCACAGGTTAAACAGTAATCTAAATGGAACAATCAAACCCCATTCAGGACCAGAGGCCAAAGATCTTCAGAACAGGCGGGTCCAAGGCCCCACAGCTACTTAGTCTTATGAGGGTTCAGCTGGACCTTGTTCCTCTCCATTCAGGCCCCACAAGCCTTCAGGCACTGGAACAAAACTTTGACAGCGTAATTTGTCTGCCAGAGGTCAAATGTATAAATGAGTATCATGAATAAATATTAAACAAAATGGGTGAACCTTACAAACTAGGGGTTTCAGACTTGATCTGTCACATCAACCAAAGTCAACAGGAACTAATTGTATAGAGAACAGATAATCACGATAGAATCTTCCCTCTCATAACTATTCCGCATAGATGGTCCAAAATAATATCATGATCAGCTATTGAGAAACTAAGGTCAATCAAGACAATTATACCATCCTTTTTATAGTTCACTGATAAGCACAGTTAGCCCTGTCTCAGTACCATGTGCTAGACAAACTCCTGACTAAAAAGGATCCAGATAGTTCAGTTTCCTCCATGGTTTCCAGTAACTGCAACCTAACCATGAGTAGAATTAAGTTCTTAACATTTCACCAAAAAGGGGAATGTTGGAGACTGGACGAAAAGTACTGTTATACATACTTTATAACCAAGAGAAAGAGAGATGTCAGGATTTTCCTTATTTCAATCAGTCTGTGTAGTTTCATACAGCAAAAAAAAAAAAAGGTGTGTTAGAAGGAATAAAAATAATAGGCCATTTCACAGAAGGATTTTAAGAGACTATTGCTTGTTTTAAAAATTAAACTCTTTATTCAGAATTTACATTTACATAGAGAGTCTAAATTCCTGACCTAACTATATTCTAAGTTCAATAGTTTGCTGGATCACATGAAGAATATCTACTCTACTAATAGTTTGCTGGATTACATGAAGAATGTATCTACTCTGCTAAAGGGTAGAGAAAAACAACTCTGGAATAAACAAGAACCTAAAGTGATGACTACCCTGAGATTATCAGTCTAACCTGTTTGAAGCTTACAAAGTAGTTTCAAAGTGGAAATATAAAGAAGTCATAGAGGGGATTTCATACACAGTGACTATATCCATTGCCCTTAATTGCTAGTAGGTTAAGACAGCGGCACAAGGCAATGCATACGAAAATGGCAATTTCTACCCCTCTTTTCAGAGGGTTGTACATCAATTCATGACCCTCTTCACTTTATTTAGGTCTTCTGTAATGGTTTGGTGAAAATAGCTGTTAGTG
Source organism: Crotalus tigris (assembly GCF_016545835.1). Lineage (NCBI taxonomy): Eukaryota > Metazoa > Chordata > Lepidosauria > Squamata > Viperidae > Crotalus > Crotalus tigris. The sequence goes on along the minus strand of NW_024096647.1, from coordinate 496,398 downwards.
TTTCTTCTGTCAGGCAGAATTTCAGCTCAATATAGGCTTTATCTCTTATGTAGTAGTATTTAATATCAACATGCTTTGTGCGCAGTGACTGGGAAAGCAAAATACAGTTGTTTTTATCTCGCTGGCTTTGGTTCATCAAGCCCAAAATCCAATAGCCCTTTCTATATCCGGGTCTGCTCTTTGCAAGCTTGAGTTGCAGATATGCATTCTGCTTTAGTAGAGGAGAGGGCTGAAATTTTCTGGTTTTTACTAGCCTGATAACTTTCTAATTTATTACAATAAATTGCCATAATTTGATCTACTCTGTGTTTGACCCAGGTTGTCTGTCCGTCTGTCTGTGAGTCTCTTTGTCTATGGCCATGTAGCATCCTAATCTAAGGTTTCTGTTTGCAGGCTACATTATTTCACATCTGCAGTTCCTTTCTATCAGTTCGATTCCAGTTCAAGGGTTGAAGCTGCATTGATTTTTCTGCACAGCCTTCCTACTGCTGCTACCGTATCCAGTCTTTTTACAGTTGATATGTACAAGAGTATTCCAATTGCTCATCCGTACTTAGTGTTGTCTTGTAGTGGTTTACTAGTGCTGTTATCTGTAAAGAAATTAGTTTCAGTTGGAGTGTCCATGTCATTAACTCTGTCAGTCTGCGGTACTATATCAGAGCCATTATCTTCAGCTCTTGGTTAAGGAAGATACTTGCTTACTCTTCTCTTTCAGTTGGTATTCTAAAGTCAAAGGAAACCTCTCCCACCTGTTTCACCTCTGTTTCTTTCCTTACCTGCTTTAAATTTCTTCCCTATCCTTTTCAATGTTAGAATGCAAAATCAGATAACCAGCCTAGGAGATATATCAATTGGGTACCCTTGCCTTTCAAATACAAATTGGTGTTATTTTTTTTAACTCATATAAATCTCCCTCTAGGAAGCCTTTGGTTAACCATTTCACTCTATGCTCTAGCAGCTTGGTTCTGGTCATAAAAAGACTTTGACAGCTTGCACATGAACCCTGTTTTTCCAGACTTTTCAATCCCAGATGGCTGTTATATGTTTATGTCTCCTTTAATGTCCTTCTATAGGAAAGTTGTCTACACTAACAGATGTTGAACATGCGTATTTTTTTTCCTGCAGGATTACTTTCTGTAATTCTTGGTGGAAGCATGCTTCCCCATTGCTATGAATATTGCCTTTCCTAAATCATCTCCATTCTTGGGGGTGGGGTATCTATGGCAACTACTCTAGTTCTGAAGCTTTGGATATCTGCTTCTGCTTCTCCTTGGATGGTAAAAGGTCATTTAATGGTCTTTTCCCTATTATTTCCCTGATGTTGAGGAATTCTGTAAGGATCCATGTTTATTCTTGTGGAAGGATATAGTATCTTATTTTGTAGCTTGCAACCGTTTTAAAACATCTGGCATACCATCAATATCCTGCTGAGACTTGTATTTGTCTCATCCTTTTTTTGTCCAAAAGAGATAGACAATTGAGTGATAACCTTTTGCTGGGTCTGCCTCAAATCCTATATGTTCTTCTCACTCAGGATTCCATTAAAGTTTACAGTATCTTCTTGCTGAGGCAGTTGCATGATCACAACCTCTTTTTGTTCAGATTGATGCACTGTTTCTTCTCCTATTGGGATATCTAAATACATTGCTGACATCTCATCAGCATTCAGTTCATGTCTACATTTAAAGTTCACCACTATGTGTAACTTAACCATTCCTGTGGTAGGATCAGGGTTGCTATATCATTGCCAGCCAGTTCACAGCCAATACATACAACATGCCTTCACCACTTCTGCAATGTAGTTTCCACATAAATATGCTCAACATTTGGTTTAGTTCCATTCAGCAGTTCAATGACAAGACTTCTTGGCCTTTATTGGGCAACTGTTGCAATCATGGCTACTTCTCCACAGTATTTGACAGACCAGCATCAAGAATCACAGTTCTTGTCAATTTTAGTGGCACTCTATTATTTCTTTCTGCCATGCTATGTTGTTTTGGGGTAAATGTAATTGTTTTTCTCATGCTCAATGCTTTGCTCCTGTAAGTAACTCCTTTCCAAGATATTTATCACTATCATCAGTACTCTCAGTCTCAAGTTTTCTTTCAAAAGTATTGCTCACTTTGGCCACATTGAACTTTTGTGACATTTCACCTTTCTCTTTAAGAAGAAGAAATCATCTATACATTTCTGGGGATAAAAATCTCTGAAGGCGAAAAAATTTCTCTTACAAAATGCCTTTGGGTATTAATACTACCATGCTAAATGTCAAATTACAGTTTAGCTATTATTGGAATTGTACATTAGATTAGGAATTTTAATATGAATTAATTTTAATACTGGTTTTGTATTGACTTTTTATTGTAAGCTGCTTAGAATCCAGCAGGTTTGTGTTGGTAGATAAATCAATGCAAGATGTATTAGAACTTTAGAACTTATAATTATGTCTGAAAATATTTATGTTATTAAAGAAATATGACGAGACCCTTATTATCTGTGCAGTTAGAGTTATGGGTAAAGTTTGGATTGTTCCAACTTAATTATAGTTTACTGGAGTCATTCATTAGGAATGAATCCTTTCCTTGGAACTTCCTTTTGTTTTAAGACATCATGACTGCTACAGGAATCATTCTTGTGAAATTTGTCTTTAAGGGTATTTCTTTGGTAAGGATTTTTCCTTCTCTCTCATTTTCTCTTTCTTCCTCCCTCTCCACCTCCCTCCAACCATTTGTTTTTGAGATGCAAATTACTTCCAATGGGGAAAAACAATCCCTACTTTCTCATCTGTGAGCATGTAGACTTGTTGTAAAATTCTTTCCTTTTTTACAATTTTCTTTCTTAGGTTAAACTGCCATGTATATTCTGGGACATTGATTGGTATGAGTGTGTATCATTATGTTCCATTTACCTCCAAGCTAGAGGAATGCACTGAATGGTGGGTAGTCGCTAGATTACAGAACCTTCTTTTTGTAAAATGGTGTGAGATGCTTGGAGAAACTGGTAATTAGCTGCATAAAATGCTTTCTATCTGAAGAATTGTCCAATCCAAATCTATTTTAAGATTAAAAAAGAAAAGAAACAATTACAAGAATTTGGGACTTAAAATTGCTTAACAGCTATCAACAATACATTCAGTAGATTGCATAGATTAGGTAATCATTACCTTCAGCACTATGGTTTACTTGTACCCACTATATAAATGATCACATGTACCTGTATAGTTTATGCATGGAGACTGTATCTGCATCTAATAATTAGCAAATACTGATCTTCTATAAAATGAAAGTTAGTAAGATATATATATATGTGTTATATATATATATGTTTTATATATATATATATATATATATATATATATATATATATATATATATATATATATATATATGCCGGCGTACAAGGCAACCCAGCGTATAAGACGACCCCCGTCTTTGTCGCCGAGTCGCCTTCCTAGAACGTCGTCTTATACGCTGGAAACTACCAGTATTTCCGGCGTATAAGACGACTTGGCGTATAAGACGACCCCCGTCTTTGGCGCCGATTTTAGCGCTTCCGGAAGTCGCTTTATACGCCGGCATATACGGTATATGTTATATATATGTGTGTGTGTGTTTTCTGAGGTTTTTGCGGGTGTTTGTATGTAGGTCTTTGGTTATTCGGGTTTTCTCCCGCGTAAAATTGGAAGTGTCTTGGCAACGTTTCAACAAAGTCCCATTCATCATCTTCAGGCTGGTGTTTTTGGCTTCCTGCTTCTAGGAGCAATGTGTGATCGTAGCTGTTTCTTCCTTTTAAAACACCCGTGAAAACCTCAGAATGAATATATATGTAACCTCAGAATGAATATATATATATTGAAAAAATTGCATAAAAATGTATATATATTGCTAATTTCATTAAAAATGTGAATCCTGGGTAGAGTCATACTATAAAAAAACAAACAAACACGAACATGAGGAAAAATTTAAACTAAAAACATTTAATCTAATGCCAAGCTTTCGTCGGCCAACTGCTGACATCATCTATCTAGCTAGATAGCTATCATCTATCTATCTTACAGTTAGCTAGCTATCTCTATCATCTATTTATTGGAATTAACCTGCTCTCTCTCTCTCTCTCTCTCTCTCTCTCCCCCTCTCTCTCTTTGTGTGTGTGTATGTGTTTGTGTGTGTGTGTGTCCTGTCTAAAGTTATGTACACAGAACATACAGAAAGCCAATTGCACAATTTACAGATAAATTTGTGAAATAAATAAACAAGCACAAAAGGAAGTGTTAGTGTAAACACATACTCACACAATAGAAAAAAGACAAGTCCCCCAAAGTTCAACAAGCTTCCTTCAGAGGGTTCCAACCCAAAACAGAAAGCACAAGAGTGGTTAAGCATAATCCAATGATCCAAACATTCTAGAAGTTTAACCAGCTGGTCTATGTCCAGAGTCAAAGTCAAAAAATTTCAAAGTGGGAATCAAGTCACACAGAGTCTGGGTAAACAAATGGTTGTTGCCAACTGAAAGGCTTAAGGTTGCTGCTCTTCTTAAATAAAACCATTGTAATGTTGCTCATTTGGAAAAGTAAGGCTCCTTACTTGAAGAGGGCCTTCACTCTGCTTTCCTCTTCACATGGTGAGCCCTTTCACGGGGAGGGGGGCAGCTCAGACTTATTCTCTTTAGACAGCAGCAGCAGATGGTTATTGGACATCCTACCTCCTCACCCTGCAACTCCTCAAGCACATTCATTTGGGAGGTCTGGAGCCAGCAGTTCATTGTCGGTCTACTCATCAGAGTCTGAGCTTGCCATGACACTGTGCCTGGAAAAAAGCTGATGGAATTCTGATCAAAGGAGAAAAAGAAATGATAATGAACATATTTTCCCCAAAATACAAGCCACTCTTATATATTTTTTTTGCTCCAAAAGACGCATTAGGGCTAATCTTTGGGGAAATACGGTATCAACCTAGCTGGGTGCCTCACCAGTGCATACACATGAGGTGATGAGTGCACAGGAGCCAATGGTGTCTGGCAGCAGCTGCAGCCCACCAGCCCCTTGGCCAGTGCACCCTGGGGCTGCGCAGCCCATGCAACACAGGTGAGTTGATTATCTGTCCAAGTAGCAAGTGGAGGCAGATGTGTAGGGGGAGAGGCAGGCAAGCTGGATTTGCCACATGGCTGCCTGGCTCACGGGAGGCTCACTGGAATCTTACGTAGTAGCACTGGGAGCAGGCAGGGCAGGGGCATCACGAGATACAGGTGATCCTGATGCGCCATGGATCTGCCTGCCTGGCACAGCCAGAGACAAGCCAAGAGATGGTGGGACAGAGTGGGTGGTGCATTGGGATCGCCTGCCTCTCCCCCACTCCTCTGCCTCTGCCTGTTGCCTATGCCACCACATGAGCTTCCTGCGAGCTGGGCAGCTGCGCATTGTGCCGGGATCGCTTGCCTCCCCCCCTGCACCTCTGCTTGGAGGACCAGCCTGGTGGTCACAGTGCTAGGAGTTACCTGTGCTGCCCAGGCTGCAGTTGCTGCCGGACATTGTCGGCCCCCACATGCTCACTGCCTCCTGTGCTGATCAGATTCAAATCAGGCTTATTTGGGGGGAGGGTTTATATTAGGCACATGCTATAAAATCAGGCTAGGGTGTATTTTCTGGGTGGATCTTATTTTCATGGTAGTCCTAAACTTATAACTATTTTTTTAACAATCACTCAAAGTTTCAATGGTACTAAAAGAAGTGAATTATGACTGGTTTTCACACTTACAACCATCACAGCAACCCCATGGTCTCATGATAAATATTAAAGCACTTGGCAACTGGCATGTGTTTACAACTGTTGCAGCATCCTGGGGTCATCTGATCACCATTTGCAATGTTCCCAGACAGCTTCTGACAAACAAAGTAATGGGGAAAGCTGGATTGCTTAACAACCATGGCAATAAGGTCATAAAATTAGGTGTAACTCTCTTAACAACTGCCTTGCTTAGCAATGGAAACTTTGAGCCCAATCATAATCATAAGTCAAAGATTACCTGTAGTGGTTTTCATCAAGTCACTGAAAAGTATGCAACGTGAGAAAATATATGGGGTCTGTTGTAAGGAAAGAATGCCTGTGAATGAGGTAAAAACAGTGGTAGAAAAAAATGGAGAAATGTAGAACTCCCACTTATTCCCTTTTTGCTTTAAGGAAATGAGAACTGAACATATCTGGGGGTTAACTCAAAACTATGTTGAATGTATTGAAATTATCATATCATATCATTTTTTAAAAAGTAGTATAATAATACAGTATAAATAGTATCATATCATGGCAAGTAGCTCTGGTAGTATAGTGGTTAGAATGCAGTATTGCAGGCTAACTCTGCCCACAGACTGGAGTTCAATCCTGATTTATTTTATTTATGAGACT